>NC_091315.1:8304967-8337467 GCF_038502225.1 Cherax quadricarinatus
TATATGTGCACACCTAGCCAAGCACGTGAAGAAACTAGAGAAAGTGCAAAGGTTTGCAACAAGACTAGTCCCAGAGCTAAGAGGTATGTCCTACGAGGAGAGGTTAAGGGAAATCAACCTGACGACACTGGAGGACAGGAGAGATAGGGGGGACATGATAACGACATACAAAATACTGAGAGGAATTGACAAGGTGGACAAAGACAGGATGTTCCAGAGATTGGACACAGTAACAAGGGGACACAGTTGGAAGCTGAAGACACAGATGAATCACAGGGATGTTAGGAATTATTTCTTCAGCCACAGAGTAGTCAGTAAGTGGAATAGTTTGGAAAGCGATGTAGTGGAGGCAGGATCCATACATAGCTTTAAGCAGAGGTATGATAAAGCTCACGGCTCAGGGAGAGTGACCTAGTAGCGATCAGTGAAGAGGCGGGGCCAGGAGCTCGGACTCGACCCCCGCAACCTCAACTAGGTGAGTACTAGGTGAGTACACACACACACAAACACACACACACACACACACACACCTACAAACACATGTGGGCTTCAAGGCTGAAGGGAGGACACACGAAATGATGAGAAGTTCTGTTCCATAGTCTGAAACAATCTGAACATCAAGCGACAGTGTGGAGTCTTATATACTGTCGGAAGAAGAGATGCAGAGTAGTAGTACAGAGAATGTAGCTACTGAGTGGTCACGTCCCTCTCAGATCAAACAATTGTTACTTGAAAAAGTTGTCCAAGGTGTTTTCTCTTCTGTACCAAGATGCCATTGTGTTGCAGTGTCTAACAGAGTGAATGGAAAATTCTGTGACAAACCTACTGAAGTTCTACGACAAGGTAACATAAATAAGACAGGAAAATGCGGGCTAGGTAGACTACATTTTTTTGGATAGTAAGAAGGTTGTCAACACAGTTCCGCAAAGGAGACTGGCACAAAAGCTAGAGAAGCAGGTAGGGAAAGTACTGTAGTGGATCAGGTAATACCTGACAAAAAGGAAACAACGAGCGATTGTACGTGAGGAGGTGTCAGACTGGGCGGATGTGTCGAGCTGGGTTCCACAATGGTCAGTTCTAAGACTGGTGCTGTGTGAAATACATATCAGAAGGGATAGACTCAGAGATGTCCCTGTTTGCAGAAGACGTGAAGGCAATGTGAAGAATTCAAGTGGACGATGATCAGGACAGGCTGCTAACCTGGTCCGACAAATGGCTCCATGAGTTTAACCCCACCAATTGCAAAGTCATGTAGCTTGGGAAAATACAATGAAGACTGCAGGATTTTGTGGTGAGCATCACACCGAACACATCTCCCGAGGTGCACATCAAGCAAACTGCTGTAGAATATGGGCGCCTGGTAAACCTAAGAATAGCGTTTCTATATCCAAGTGAAGAGTCATTCACGGCACTATACACAGTGTACGTCAGGCCCATAGTGAAGTATGCAGCACCAGTATGGAACCTACACCTGGTCAAATATGTTAAGAAATTAGAGAAAGTGCAAAGGCTTCCAACAAAATTAATCTCGGAGCTAAGGGAAATATCCTAAGAGGAGAGGTTTAGGGAACTCAACCTGACGTCACTCGAGGAAAGGAGGGATAGGGAGGACATGATAACGACATATAAAATACTGAGAGGAACTGACAAGGTGGAGAGTACAGAATGTTTCATAGATGGGACTCAGGAACAAGAGACCACAAATAGAAAATGAAAACTTAGATGAATCACAGGGATATTTGGAAGTATTTTTTCAGCTTTAGAGTCAGGCAATGGAAGAATCTGGAGAGTGATGTAGTGAAGACAGGATCCATACATAGTTTTAAGAAGAGGTAAATCAAGCCTCTTGGGTCAAGGAGAGAGTGGACCTAGTAGAGACCAGCAAAGAGGCAGGGTCAGCAGCTGTGAGTCGACCCATGGAACCACAAATAGATGAGTAAACACACGCATGTATGCGCGTGACAATAACAGATAACAGTACTACTCTTTGAATTTTAGCGTTTCTGGGCCTACCCTAGAAGCTTGTCAGTGGTCGCTGTATGCAACAGTCAGTGAACAGCACGAGCGTGTAACAAGGTTCCCAAAGTCAGAAAAGTGAGACGAGGACCACAATTTCATTAGTTGCTTTGAAAGTGGCAGCGAAGAGCAGCCTGGCCTAGTGTCCAGCACCAGGTTTTTCCACAAGTGCATCATAATTACAGTAATATCAACATGACGAGTGTTGACCCCAAAACGAAGAGATAAATGCAAATATCCCGATAGTGGAATAGAAGCAAAATAAAAGCCATCAGGCTTTATCCTCAAGCATTTTGGTATTGCCAACAACTTGTGTGAAGGAACTGTTATATAAATGAAGGTTGCGTCCACAAAACAAGGAGTGTAAATATATGGAAAGAACAAAAAAGACACAATACCGTGACTGGAACAATACACAAATAACCCGCACATAGAAGCGAGAAGCTTACGACGACGTGTCGGTCCGAATTGGACCATTTACAAGTCACACTAACAGAAAGAAAAGGAGTCAGTATATACAGGTCAGCAGACAGGGACAGGACAAGAGAGGTATTAAGAAAGGAAGTAGAGAGGTAGTGGTAGTAGTAGTAGTGGAGTCAAAGTCCAAGAAAGAGAAGCATTGCAGGAGAGCTAAGGGCCCACAAGGGGTAGGAACAAAAACACAGGGGGGAGGAATAAAGAACCAAACACCCAAGGCAGAAGAAAGAAAACCCAAAGAAGGAAGAGGAGAAAAGGGAAGGGGAAGAGGGGGAAGGGGAAAAAACCAGGTTAAGAAACAAGTGTTGTGAGGATTTTACATTGTAATGGGAAACGAAGACATCTACAGTGACAAAGCTAGGACTAAGATTCATGCAAGAAATGGTGTATAAAAGGGAGGATTCAACCAGACGGCGACTGTGAAAGTTAGAAGTAGGGTGCTCCTCTTTCTTGGTCTATGACTGACTCCATTAGTACTCCTACTACGACCTCTCTTCTTCCTTTAAAAACATAAGAACATAAGAAAGAAGGACCACTGCAACAGGCCAACTGACCCATGCGAAGCAGGTCCATGTTCCCCCTCCGGATTAGCCCAATGACCCCCCGGATTACCCCAATGACTTCCCCACGGATTAGCCCAATGACCCACTCAGTCTGGTCACCTCCACTCAAGGAAGGAGCACGGCACCAGACCCAGCAGCACAATCTAGTCAGGTCCAACTCACACCCACCCACACCCACAAATTCAGGGCCCTCAGTCTATCCTCATAGGGAAGATTTCTGATACATGGGATCATCTTTGTCATCCTCCTCTGTACGTTTTCCAGAGCATTTATATCCATTCTGTAATACGGTGACCAGAACTGAGCAGCATAGTCTAAATGAGGCCTAACCAAGGATATATAGAGTTGAAGAACAACCTGAGGACTTCTATTATTTATACTTCTAGATATGAAGCCAAGAATTCTGTTAGCTTTATTGCGAACACTAATGCACTGTTGTCTTGGTTTTAGATTACTGCTAACCAGAACCCCTAAATCCTTTTTGCAATCAGTAGTATTAAGATCTACATTATTTAGTTTATATGTGGCATGGTTATTTACCTGTCCAACATTTAGAACTTTGCATTTGTCAATATTAAACTGCATCTGCCACTTCTCCGACCATTGCATCAGTCTATTCAAATCATCCTGGAGTGCTCTAGTGTCCTCATTAGAATGAATTGGACGGCCTATTTTGGTGTCATCAGCAAATTTGCTTATGTCGCTATTTATTCCCTCATCTATGTCGTTTATGTAAATTGTGAACAACAACGGGCCCAACACTGACCCCTGAGGAACACCGCTTGTGACGTGCCCCCATTCTGATTTCTCCCCATTTATGCAAACTCTCTGCTGCCTATTTGTCAGCCATGCCTCTACCCAGGAAAAAATTTCTCCTCCTATTCCGTGTGCCTTAAGTTTCCTCAATAGCCTCTGGTGTGGAACTCTATCGAAAGCCTTACTGAAGTCCATATACACAATATCATATTCATTACCATGATCTACCTCCTCAAACACCTTAGTGAAAAAAGTTAGTAAATTCGTAAGACAGGAACGCCCCTTTGTAAAACCGTGTTGAGATTCATTAATCAATCTGTGCCTATCAAGATGGCTACGAATTGCTTCGGCAATTATTGATTCCATAAATTTTCCCACTATGGAGGTAAGGCTTATTGGTCTATAGTTCGAAGCCAAGGACCTGTCACCTGCCTTGTAAATAGGTATTACATTTGCCATTTTCCACTTATCAGGCACTATGCCAGTTTGTAGTGATATGTTAAAAAGATTAGCCAAAGGTATGCTAAGTTCCTCTTTACATTCCTTTAACACCCTTGCAAACAGTTCATCAGGACCTGGGGATTTGTTAGGTTTTAGTTTCTCTATTTGTCTGAGGACCATGTCACTAGTTACCGCAATCGTGCATAGTTTATTATCATCCTGTTCTACATAATCTATTATTTCAGGAATATCGCTAGTATTTTCCTGGGTGAAAACTGAGAGGAAGTAGGTATTGAGAATTTCACACATATCCTTATCACTGTCAGTGATCTGACCAGAGTTACTCTTAAGTGGGCCAATCTTGTCCCTAATCTTACTTCTGTATACCTGAAAGAACCCTTTTGGGTTAGTCTTTGAATCCCTTGCGACCTTAGCCTCATAATCCCTTTTTGCTTTTCTTATTCCTTTCTTTATTTCTCTCTTTAATTGAATATATTGATTTCTTAACTGCCCATCCCCTCTTTTGATATGCCTATATATGCCTCTCTTTTGACCAATGAGATGTTTTAATCTATTGTTCATCCATTTGGGATCATTTTTGTTAGATCTAATTTCCCTACTCGGAACAAAAGTTGTCTGGGCAGCTAGAACTATGCTCTGAAAAACGTCATATTGGCAACCAAGATCACCTACCTGACCCATAGTCAGGACATCCCAATTTAGCCCACCCAGGTAATTTTTCAGTCCCATGAAGTCGGCCAAGCGAAAATCTGGGACAGAGATTTGATTGCAGTTATCTGGGTAATTCCATGATATATTGAAACTAAGTGATTTGTGATCACTTTCCCCAAGCTCATCATTAACCTCAAGATTATTAATTAGTGAATCTTTGTTGGCAAGAACCAAGTCAAGCAGATTGTTTCCTCTAGTTGGTTCTGTCACAACCTGTTCTAAAAAGCAATCCTGAACAGTATCAAGAAAGTCACCACAGCCCGGCTGGTCAGGTACTGACTTTAGGTGCCTGTCCAGTGCCTTCTTGAAGACAGCCAGGGGTCTATTAGTAATCCCCTTTATGTATGCTTGGAGGTAGTTGAAGAGTCTTGGGCCCCTGACACGTATTGTGTTGTCTCTTATCGTGCTAGTGACACCCCTGCTTTTCATTGGGGGGATGTTGCATCGTCTACCGAGTCTTTTGCTTTCATAGGACGTAATTTTCGCGTGCAATTTTGGTATTAATACCTCTATGATTTTCCAAGTGTATATAATCATGTATCTCTCTCGCCTGCGTTCTAGAAAATACAGGTCGAGGAACTTTAAGCGTTCCCAGTAATTTAGGTGTTTTGTCACAGTTACAGTTATGTGTGCCGTGAAGGTTCTCTGTACATTTTCTAGGTCAGCAGTTTTACCTGCCCTGAAAGGTGTTGTTAGTGTGCAGCAATATTCCAGCCTAGATAGAACAAGCGACCTGAAGTGTTATCATGGGCTTTGCATCCCTAGTTTTGAAGGTTCTCATTATCCTTCCTGTCATTTTTCTAGCAGATGCGATTGATACAATGTTGTGGTCTTGAAGGTGAGATCTTGTGACATTATAACTCCCAGGTCTTTTACATTAGTTTTTCACTCTATTGTGTGGTTGGAATTTGTTTTATAATCTGATATAGTTTTAATTTCCTCATGTTTTCCATATCGAAGTAATTGAAATTTCTCATCATTGAACTTCATATTGTTTTCTGCGGCCCATTTAAAGATTTGGTTGATGTCCGCCTGGAGTCTTGCAGTGTCTTCAATGGAGGACACTGTCATGCAAATTCGGGTGTCATCTGCAAAGGAAGACACGGTGCTGTGGCTTACATCCCTGTCTATGTCAGATATGAGGATGAGGAACAGGATGGGAGCGAGTACTGTGCCTTGTGGAACAGAGCTTTTCACCGTAGCCGCCTCAGACTTTTATCTGTTTACTACTACTCTTTGTGTTCTATTTGTTAGGAAATTATAGATCCATCTACCAACTTTTCCTGTTATTCCTTTATCACGCATTTTGTGCGCTATTACACCATGGTCACACTTGTCAAAGGCTTTTGCAAAGTCTGTGTATACTACATCTGCATTTTGTTTGTCTTCTAGAGCATCCAGGACCTTGTCATAGTGGTCTAGTCGTTGGGACAGGCAGGAGCGACCTGCTCTAACCCCATGTTGCCCTGGGCTGTGTAACTGATGGGAATCTAGATGGGTGGCGAGCTACCTTCTTAGAACCCTTTCAAAGATTTTTATGATATCAGATGTTAGCGCTATTGGTCTGTAATTCTTTGCTATGGCTGTACTGCCCCTTTTGTGCAGTGGGGTTATGTCTGTTGCTTTTAGCAGCTGTGGGACGACCCCTTTGTCCATGCTCCCTTTCCAGAGGATGTTAAAAGCACATGATAGGGGCTTCTTGCAGTTCTTGATGAACACGGAGTTCCATAAGTGTGGGCTTGGGACAGAGTGCATGGGCATGTTATTTATCGCCTTTTCGAAGTCATTTGGCATCAGGAAAATATCAGATAGGTTTGAGTCTACCAAATTCTGTGTTTTGCTCATAAAAAATTAGGTCTTCGACTCTCAGTCTGGTTAGCGGCTCGCTAAAACCCGAGTCATATTGGGACTTGAGTGACTCATTTCCTCGCTGTCATCTGTGTAGGACCCATCTCGTCTAAGTTGGGGCCCAATACTGAATGTTATTCTTGACTTTGATTTGGCATAAGAAAAGAAATATTTTGGGTTTCTTTCAATTTCATTTATGGCTTTTAGTTCTTCCCGTGTTTCTTGATTCCTGTAAGATTCCTTTAGCTTAAGTTCGATGTTTGCTATTTCTCTGACCAGTGCCTCCCTTCGTATTACAGATATATTAACCTCTTTTAGCCGCTCTGTTATTCTTTATCTACGCCTGTATAGGGATCACCTTTCTCTTTCTAGTTTACATTTTCTCTTCCTTTTCGTTAAAGGAATATGCCTTGAGCATTCCTCGAGTGCCACAGAGTTAATTTGTTCTAGACATAGGTTTGGATCCGTGTTGCTTAGGATATCTTCCCAGTTTATTTCATTTAGGACCTGGTTGACTTGGTCCCGCCTTATGTTTTTGTTATTGAAGTTGAATTTGGTGAAGGCTTCCTTGTGACTGATCACATTTTGTTGGTCTGGGGCTCCGCGCTTACTTGTCTGAACCTCTGTTATGTTGTGATCAGAGTATATTTTTTGTTATGGTAACATTTCGTATCAGATCATCATTGTTAGTGAAGATGAGGTCCAGTGTATTCTCCAGTCTTGTTGGCTCTATTATTTGATGGCTTTTGGTAAATTTGGTGCAGAGATTTAACAGTTAGTGTGTGTGCAAGTTTTCATCTGGGTTGTTTCCTGGGGTTAGCTCTTCTACAACATTATTTGCTACATTCCTCAGTTTTAGGTGCCTTAGGTTGAAATCCCCCAGGAGCAAGATTTTTGGAGCAGGGGCTGGAAGATTTTTCCAGAGAGTTGTCGATTTTCAAAGGCTGTTCCTCGAATTGTTGGGATGTTGCATTCTGTGACGTACCCTGTCGCATCTGTATAGGTTATAACCCGGGATCCATATTTCATTGTCAAAGTGATCCTTTATGTGGGTCTGTGAAAACCGCGAACATTGAACATTGCGTTTGACTCTGTAAGCAGTCCACTGATGAAAGGTATTTTATTGTTCGCTGCTGGCTTTAGACCCTGTATATTTGCAAAGAATGCCGTCGTATTGGTGGTATGGAGGGGAGTCAGTTTTTCCTGGCACTAATATCTGTTGCTTTGGAGTTGAGGCCATTGACTGTGATTCCGCTCCAGAGTTGGTTTACGATCGGAGTTGGTTTACGATTTCTGTCATTTCCTGCAAGCCTTTTTTTTCCTTCCTGGCACTAAAAAACTCTCTCTCTAGAGAGTTTGTGGCTACCCAGGTTTTTCCATGGTCTGGATGTTCTATGTCTTCTTGTCCCCTTTAGATGGTGTGCTTGTGTATGCTGCGTTCACTGGCAACGTTGTCTACACTGTTGTTGTGTATGCAACTCTACACTGTTGTTGTATATGCGTTCACTGGCAACTCTACACTGTTGTTGTGTATGCTGCGTTCTGTTGTTGTATACTGACAACTCTACACTGTTGTTGTGTACTGTTCATCGTATTTCTACTAAAACTGTACTGTTGTTGTGTACTTTTCGTATTTCCTCAAGGTATTGTGCACCTTCTCGTATTTACACTGTTGTTGTGTACTAGAAATTTTTACTCAATAGTATCTGTTGTTGTGTACTAGACTATACGTCACTGGTACACTAGCAGGCTTTAGGAAGATTATTTACACGAGGTGACCTGTGTGGTAGGATCCTGGTTCACGACATGCTGGCAAACTGTTTACAACACCAGTTATCTATCAGTTAGGCCTGTCACTTCCGTCGTAATTTTCATGGTGGAGCACGCGGAGCCTGTGGAGCACGTGGAGCCCGCGAAGCCCGCGGCGCCCGCGAAGCCCGCAGAGCCCGTGGAGCATGCGGAGCCCGTGGAGCATGTGGATCCCGCTGAGCCCGCGAACCCCGGGGAGCATGTGGAGCCCTCTGAGCCCGCGGACCCCGTGGAGCACGTGGAGCCTGCAGAGCACGGCGGAGCACACGGAGCATACGGAGTACTGCGGAGCATGCGAAGTACTGCGGAGCACGGCAGAGCACACGGATCACATGGAGCTCGCTGAGCATGTGGAGCATGGGGAGCACAGCAGAGCACACAGAGCATGCGGAGCTTGTAAATGCTCCAAGCCGGAACGAAACGTCGTCGTAACTGCCTCTCTCCTATGTGCGGGTTTTTTTGTGTATTGTAAATACATGGACAGTGAAATGTGAATATCTTGGAAGTGTTGTGGATGACGAGTGAATACAGAATGAAGACAGTAAATAGCGAAGACAGTAAATATAGCGATAATCACCTGCTGTGAAACTTTGACATCAAGACTGTAACCAGCAAGGTTCAAGATGGTAACCAGCAAGGTTCAAGATGGTAACCAGCAAGGTTCAAGATGGTAACCAGCAAGGTTCAAGATGGTAACCAGCAAGGTTCAAGACTGTAACCAGCAAGGTTCAAGACTGTAACCAGCAAGGTTCAAGACTGTAACCAGCAAGGTTCAAGACTGTAACCAGCAAGGTTCAAGACTGTAACCAGCAAGGTTCAAGACTGTAACCAGCAAAGTTCAAGACTGTAACCAGCAAGGTTCAAGACTGTAACCAGCAAGGTTCAAGACTGTAACCAGCAAGGTTCAAGACTGTAACCAGCAAGGTTCAAGACTGTAACCAGCAAAGTTCAAGACTGTAACCAGCAAGGTTCAAGACGGTAACCAGCAAGGTTCAAGACTGTAACCAGCAAGGTACAAGACTGTAACCAGCAAAGTTCAAGACTGTAACCAGCAAGGTTCAAGACGGTAACCAGCAAGGTTCAAGACTGTAACCAGCAAGGTTCAAGACTGTAACCAGCAAGGTTCAAGACTGTAACCAGCAAGGTTCAAGACTGTAACCAGCAAGGTTCAAGACTGTAACCAGCAAGGTTCAAGACTGTAACCAGCAAGGTTCAAGACTGTAACCAGCAAAGTTCAAGACTGTAACCAGCAAGGTTCAAGACTGTAACCAGCAAGGTTCAAGACTGTAACCAGCAAGGTTCAAGACTGTAACCAGCAAGGTTCAAGACTGTAACCAGCAAAGTTCAAGACTGTAACCAGCAAGGTTCAAGACGGTAACCAGCAAGGTTCAAGACTGTAACCAGCAAGGTACAAGACTGTAACCAGCAAAGTTCAAGACTGTAACCAGCAAGGTTCAAGACGGTAACCAGCAAGGTTCAAGACTGTAACCAGCAAGGTTCAAGACTGTAACCAGCAAGGTTCAAGACTGTAACCAGCAAGGTTCAAGACTGTAACCAGCAAAGTTCAAGACTGTAACCAGCAAGGTTCAAGACGGTAACCAGCAAGGTTCAAGACTGTAACCAGCAAGGTTCAAGACTGTAACCAGCAAGGTTCAAGACTGTAACCAGCAAGGTTCAAGATGGTAACCAGCAAGGTTCAAGACTGTAACCAGCAAGGTTCAAGATGGTAACCAGCAAGGTTCAAGACTGTAACCAGCAAGGTTCAAGATGGTAACCAGCAAGGTTCAAGACTGTAACCAGCAAGGTTCAAGATGGTAACCAGCAAGGTTCAAGACTGTAACCAGCAAAGTTCAAGACTGTAACCAGCAAGGTTCAAGACTGTAACCAGCAAGGTTCAAGACTGTAACCAGCAAGGTTCAAGACTGTAACCAGCAAGGTTCAAGACTGTAACCAGCAAGGTTCAAGACTGTAACCAGCAAGGTTCAAGACTGTAACCAGCAAGGTTCAAGGCCGTAACCAGCAAGGTTCAAGACTGTAACCAGCAAGGTTCAAGACTGTAACCAGCAAGGTTCAAGACTGTAACCAGCAAGGTTCAAGGCCGTAACCAGCAAGGTTCAAGACTGTAACCAGCAAGGTTCAAGACTGTAACCAGCAAGGTTCAAGGCCGTAACCAGCAAGGTTCAAGACTGTAACCAGCAAGGTTCAAGACTGTAACCAGCAAGGTTCAAGACTGTAACCAGCAAGGTTCAAGGCCGTAACCAGCAAGGTTCAAGACTGTAACCAGCAAGGTTCAAGACGGTAACCAGCAAGGTTCAAGACTGTAACCAGCAAGGTTCAAGGCCGTAACCAGCAAGGTTCAAGACTGTAACCAGCAAGGTTCAAGACGGTAACCACCAAGGTTCAAGACTGTAACCAGCAAGGTTCAAGACGGTAACCAGCAAGGTTCAAGACTGTAACCAGCAAGGTTCAAGACGGTAACCAGCAAGGTTCAAGACGGTAACCACCAAGGTTCAAGACTGTAACCAGCAAGGTTCAAGACGGTAACCAGCAAGGTTCAAGACGGTAACCAGCAAGGTTCAAGACGGTAACCAGCAAGGTTCAAGACGGTAACCAGCAAGGTTCAAGACGGTAACCAGCAAAGTTCAAGACTGTAACCAGCAAGGTTCAAGATGGTAACCAGCAAGGTTCAAGACTGTAACCAGCAAGGTTCAAGATGGTAACCAGCAAAGTTCAAGACTGTAACCAGCAAGGTTCAAGATGGTAACCAGCAAGGTTCAAGATGGTAACCAGCAAGGTTCAAGATGGTAACCAGCGAAGTTCAAGACTGTAACCAACAAGGTTCAAGATGGTAACCAGCAAGGTTCAAGATGGTAACCAGCAAGGTTCAAGATGGTAACCAGCAAGGTTCAAGATGGTAACCAGCAAGGTTCAAGACTGTAACCAGCAAAGTTCAAGACGGTAACCAGCAAAGTTCAAGACTGTAACCAGCAAGGTTCAAGATGGTAACCAGCAAGGTTCAAGATGGTAACCAGCAAGGTTCAAGATGGTAACCAGCAAGGTTCAAGACTGTAACCAGCAAAGTTCAAGACGGTAACCAGCAAAGTTCAAGACGGTAACCAGCAAAGTTCAAGATGGTAACCAGCAAGGTTCAAGACTGTAACCAGCAAAGTTCAAGATGGTAACCAGCAAGGTTCAAGACTGTAACCAGCAAGGTTCAAGACTATAACCGGCAAGGTTCAAGACTGTAACCAATAAGGTTCAAGACTGTAACCAGCAAGGTTCAAGACTGTAACCAGCAAGGTTCAAGACTGTAACCAATAAGGTTCAAGACTGTAACCAGCAAGGTTCAAGACTGTAACCAGCAAGGTTCAAGACTGTAACCAGCAAGGTTCAAGACTGTAACCAGCAAGGTTCAAGACGGTAACCAGCAAGGTTCAAGACGGTAACCAACAAGGTTCAAGACTGTAACCAGCAAGGTTCAAGACTGTAACCAGCAAGGTTCAAGACTGTAACCAGCAAGGTTCAAGACGGTAACCAACAAGGTTTAAGACTGTAACCAGCAAGGTTCAAGACTGTAGCCAGCAAGGTTCAAGACGGTAACCAGCAAGGTTCAAGACGGTAACCAGCAAGGTTCAAGACTGTAACCAGCAAGGTTCAAGACTGTAACCAGCAAGGTTCAAGACTGTAACCAGCAAGGTTCAAGACGCTAACCAACAAGGTTCAAGACGGTAACCAGCAAGGGTCAAGACGGTAACCAGCAAGGTTCAAGACGGTAACCAGCAAGGTTCAAGACGGTAACCAGCAAGGTTCAAGACGGTAACCAACAAGGTTCAAGACGGTAACCAGCAAGGGTCAAGACTGTAACCAGCAAGGTTCAAGACGGTAACCAGCAAGGTTCAAGAGGACTGCCGTGACTCATCGCTGCCAGAAGCATAATGCTCACATGCATGTGGAAGAACTTTGCAGTGTATTCTATAACTGGATGTCCGAAGACCACACTTCTTTATCTCCAGAACAAGGTATAGAGGAAGCTGGGCTGAAAGTGTTTAGTTCCTCACTAGGGGGACATTTACTACCGAGTAGTCAGGACATGTATACAGGCATGTAATTTAATGGTTAGAATGTCAAATATATATATTAGTTAGGGAATAGGGAAAAGGCGAGAGGGAACCCCAAGTTACAAGAGGAGTTAGAACTAGTAGGAGACTGCGAGGAGCATATGCCGCGAACAGTGACTTCACTCACGGGACACACATAAATGCATAACCATACACTCACGTGCACATGTAAGCACACACATGTACACACACATGCGCACATATACAATTACACACACGCATATACAGCCACACTTACATATACATCCACAGAAACGTGGAAGGCTAAGATGATGGAGGTGGTACTGGAAACTCTCGTGCATCAGTGTATTAGGGACACTGCCAGAGACAGAAGAGAGGATGAATCAGCAAGGCTAGACCTCATATTCACCCCGAGTAGTTCAGACATTGAGGATGTCAAATATGAAAGTCCCTTCGGAGCTAGTGATCATATGGTTTTGAGTTTCGAATGCATTATAGAGTTACAAGTGGAGAGTGAAGCAGCACGAGGAGAAAGGAAGAAGCCATACTACAAAAGAGGGACTAGGGGACCAAAAGCTATAAACAACACTCAAGAAAAAGGATCTTGGGGTAAGTATCATACTGAGCACATCTCTTGAGGCGCATATCAACTAAATAATTGCTACAGCCTATGAGTACCTAGCAAGCCTAAGAATAGTGTTTCGATTTCTGAGTAAGGAATCGTTCAAGACACTGTATACTGTGTACGTCAGGCCCATATTGGAGTATGCAGCACCAGTATGGAACCCACACCTGGTCAAGCACATCAAGAAATTAGAGAAAGGGCAAAGGTTTGTAACAAGACTTATCCGGGAGCCGAGGGGTATGTCCTACGAGGATAGGTTAAGGGAACTCAATCTTGCGACACTGGAAGACAGGAGAAACAGGGAGACATAATAACAACATACGAAACACTGAGAGGAATTAACAAGGTAGATAGGGAGACAATGTTTCAGAGATGGGAAACAACAACAACTGAAAGTTGTAAACTCCTATGAGTCACAGGGATATTAGGAAGTATTTCTTCATTCACAGAGTTTTCAGGAAGTAGAACAGTCTGGAGAGTGATGTAGTGGAGGCAGGATCCTTACATAGTTTGAAGAAAAGGTATGTTAAATCTTATGGAGGAAGGAGAGAGAGTGAGCCTAGCAGCGACCAGCAAACAGTCGGGGCAACGGCCTGTGATTTGACCCCTGCAACCACAAATAGATGAGTACACATACACACACACACGCACAGGAAAGGAAGACATGACGCATCTGACACATTTTCAGAGCATAAAGGAGGTTCTCAAGAGGAAGAAACCGTCCAGTCAAATTAATTTTCAAATCAGGAATGGTGCAAAATAGGATCCTGCAGAAGAAAGCACAAATAAGGGGCTCATCGAATTACCAACTGGTGTACGTTAACCACGAAAGAACACAATAAGACAGAAAGTGAGATAAAGTATACGTAGATGCAAGGAACAGGAAAGAGAGTCAAGAATGGAGATAGGCAGGGGAACCCAAACTCAGGAGAAAGAGCAAATACAACCTCCTTCAGAACCACCTACAGAAGACCCTCAACCCTGACAACCCCACTGCAACTAAGCAAACTAACCCAAAGGAACCCACACTCCATACCCACAGCCCCCACCCCCACCAAAAACTCCACCTTCATAGCAGTCTCCATACTATCCTGCCAAGTCTCCCACTCTCCCAACCCCAATAAACCCCCAGAGCACAGTACTGGAAAAGAAGCTGAAGGTTTTTTTACATTAATGCAGATGGAATAACAAATAAATGTGAAGAATGGCATGAAAGAATCATGGAGACATCCCCAGACATCAAAGCACTCACGGGGATAATAACAGATGCGATCTTTCCAACCGGATATCAGATCTTGAGGGAAGATAGAGGGAGCAGAGGGATAAGAGGATTTGCATTGCTCATGAAAACCCAATGGAAATCTTAGGAAATGGAACGAAAGAACAAAATAGAAGCAAAGGACTACATAGTAGGAACAATTCAGACTGAGAATCTCAAGGCGGTGATTGCAGTGATGTACAACCCACCACAGAATAGCAGGAGGCCAAGAGAAGAATATAATGAGAGCGAGAAAACAGTGGTAGACACACTAGCTGAGGTGGCCAGAAGGGCCCACAAGATTTACTGGGAAAACCTGGAGCCACATGACTGAGGTGGTACTGGAAAACCTCATGTATCAGCATGTCAGAGACACTACCAGAGAGAGAGGAGAGAATGAACCAACAAGGCTGGACCTCATATTCACCTAGAGTAGTTCTGACATTGAAGACATCATATATGAAAGATCTCTTTTAGCTAGTGATCACGTGGTCCTGAACTTCGAATACATTGTAGAGTTAAAAGTGAAGAGTGAAGCAGCACGTGTAGGATATGAAAAACCATGCTACAAAAGAGTGGATTACACAGACATAAGGAATTTCCCACATGAAGAACAGTGGGAAAGAAAACTGGTGGGGAAAAACAGTAAATAAAATGATGGATTTCGTGACAACGATATGCAAGGAGGCAGACGAGAGGTTCGTAGTCATGGGTAACAGAAACAATAGAAAGACCAAAACGAGCCCTTGGTTCTCCCAAATGTGTAAAGTGGCCAAAGAGCCAGAAGTGAATATGTATGGATAAGGAGGGAGGCCCAGCAGCAATTCGAGAATGATATAGCATCGAAAGCCAAATCTGACCCAAAGCTGTTGTACAGCCACATCAGGAGGACAACAGCAGTCAAGGATCAGGTAATCAGGATAAGGAAGGAAAGAGGGGAGATCACAAGAAACGACAAAGAAGTATGTGAGGAGCTCAACACGAGATTCAAGGAACTGTTTTCATGGGAGACATAAAGGTCTCCACGAAACTGGGATACCTCAAAGGAGGTGGGACCAGACCATGGGTCCTGAGAGAGGGAGCAGAGGCACGGTGTGTGCCACTAACAACAATCTTCGACACACCTATCGAAACATGGCAACTACCTGAAGTTTGGAAGACGGCAAATGTAGTCCCAGTCTTTAAGAAAGGAGACAGACAGGAGGCATTAAACTACAGACCAGTGTCACTGACATGCAGAGTCATGGAGAAGCTTATCAGGAGAAGAGTGGTGGAGCACCTAGGAAGGGAAATCCTGTTTCTCAAACCTACTTGAGTTTTTCTACAAGGTGACAGAAGTAAGACAAGAGAGGGGTGGGTGGACTGTATTTTCTTGGATTGCAAGAAGGCCATAGACACAGTTCCGCAAAAGAGATTAGTCCAGAAAGCTAGAGGAGCAGGCAGGAATAACAGGAAAAGCATTGCAATGGCTCAAAGAATACTTAACAGGAAGGCGTGAGGGAAAGTGACGAGGTGTCAGATGGGGCGCCTCTGACGAGCTGAGCTCTGCAAGGTCCAGTCCTATTGCCGGTGCTGTTTCTGGTACATGTGAGTGACATGACAGAAGGGATAGATTCGGATGTGAAGCTAATGCAAAGAATTCAATCGGATGAGGATCAGATGGGATTAAAAGGGATCTGGACAGGCTGTAAGACTGGTCCAACAACTGGCTCATGGAGTTTAACCATACCACATGCAAAGTCATGAAGATTGACGAAGGTCAAAGAAAACTGCAGACAGAGTACAGGCTTGGGGGACAAAGACAGCAAACCTCACTCAAGGAAAAGATTTTTGGGGTGAGTATAATACTAAACATAATCTCCTGAGGCGCACATCAACCAAATTCCTGCTACAACATATGGACGCCTGGCAAACCTAAGAATAGCGTTTCGACACCGGAGAAAGGAATCATTTAAGTTGCTGTTCACAGTGTATGTCAGACCCACATTGGAGTACGCAGCACCAGTATGGAACGCACACCTTGACAAGCACGACTAGAAATTAGAGATAGTGCAAAGGTTCGCAACAAGACTAGTCCCAGAGCTAAGGAGTTTGTTCTACTAGGAAAGGCTAAGGGAAATCAACCTGACAACACTAGAGGAGGGATAGGGGGTACATGATAACGATATATAAAATATTGAGAGGAATTTACAGGGTGGAGAGGGACAGGATGATTCAGAGATGGGACACAGCAACAAGGGGACACAACTGGAAGTTGAAAACTCAGATGAGCCACAGGAATATTAGAAAGTATTTCTTCAGCCATTGAGTTGTCTGGAAGTGGAACAAACTGGAGAGTGATGTAGTGGAGACGGGATGTGTACAAAGCTTTAAGAAGAGATACGACAAAGACAACCACAAACAGGTGAGTACACAACGTGAGTTGGTACGTGATGTGGTGTCAGAGTGGGGTTCCACAAGGGTCAATCCCAGGTCCGGTGCTGTTTCTTGTTTATGTGAATGACATAACTGAAGGACAGATTCAGTGGTGTCACTTTTCACAGACGATGTGAAACTAATGAGGAGAATACAAGCGGATGAGAAGTGCAAAGTCATGAAGCAAAATCATGAAGCTTGGGGAAGTACTAAAAAAACTGCATACGGAGTACAACACAGGGGGTCAAAGGCTGCAAAACTCACACTGAAGGAGAACCTTGATGTGATTATTATACCGAGCACATCCCCTGAGGCGCATATTAACCAAATAACTGCTGCAGCAAATGAACCTCTGGCAAATCTTAGAACGCTTTTCGCCATCTAAGTAAGGAGTTACTCACGATAATGTGCACAGTGTACGTCTCGCCCATATTGGAGTAGGCACCACCAGCATGGACCCCACACCTGATTGAACATGTTAAGAAGTTTGGAAAATGCAGAGGTTTGCAAAAAGACTAGTCCCGGAGCTAAGGAGGTATGTTCTATGAGGAGAGGATAAGGGAACTCAACCTGATGACATTGAATGACAGGAGGACAACAGGTATATGATAACAACGTATAAAATACTGAGAGGACCTGACAAGGTGGACAGGGACAGAGAGTTTCAGAATGGAAAATAGGAATACTAATGGGCACCTGGAAGTAAAAAATTCAGACGAGTCATTGGATGTTTGGAAGTATTTCCTCGGCCTTAGAGTTGCCAGGAAGTAGAAAAATCTGGAGAGCGACGTAGAAGAGCCAGGATTCATACACAGCTTTCAGAAGAAGTACAATCAGGCTCTTGATACCAAGAGAGAGAGGACTTAGCAGGGACCAGCGAAGAGTGATTCCAGGAGCTGTGTCGACCCCTGTATCCACAAATAGGGGAGTACACACTCTCTCTCTCGCTCTCTCTCTCTCTCTCTCTCTTTCTCTCTAATGACCTAAGGCACATCAGGTCCTGCCGTGACTGTCAGCAAGTGGAGAAAACCTAGACGTTACATCAAGCCGGCGCCACTTCGTCCCATACCAGCTGATGGAGAACCCTTTGTAGAGCTGATAATAGACTGAGTGGGACCTTTATCTAAGGCCGAGTCGGGTAATCAATACTTTTAAATCATCCTAGATAAAACCACCAGGTATCCAAAGGCAATACCTATGTGTAGTTTCAATACTAAGGCAATATTAAAATCCCTCATCAAATATATATCCCAGGTGGGAACTCCACGTTCTATTCAATGTGACCTAAGCACTAATCAGGTGTTAAGCAAAGCATCTCCTCAGCTTATCACCCTCAGTTTCAATGAGCCTTGGAAAGGTTCAGCTAAGCCTTGAAAACCATGATGCATACTTATTGCATGCATTTTCCTACAGACTTGGATAAATATTTTTGCCTCTGCTGCTTTTTGGCATGAGAAAAACTGTGCAGGAATCTATATGGAACAGGAAAGATGGTTGGGAGAGAACACCATAGCTAGAGAAGTTAAATGGGTAAGGATGGCAAATAGATAAAGTCGTTAAATGGCCAATGGCCAAAGACAATCTTAGGAAAGCCTAGGAGAGCACGAAACAGAGATCTGACATGGCATCAAAATAACGCTCTTTCGATAAAGGAGAAAATATGTTGGTCCACTAACCTATACTTGGTCACACCTGAAAAGAAAGATTTACTGGCTCTTTGCAAGTGGTGCAGAAAAATTCGATCTTAACTATGTGGTAGTGCATCTCAGCAAACCAGAAATTGGTAAAATCTACCACATAAATCAGATTAGAAAATTATTTGAATCACCTCATGTCGCGATAATGGCCTTATCTTCTATATCTGCAGACTCTGGTAACGACCTTGATTGTTTGGATAAAGTTCCAGAAGTTGAAATAAGACTACCTAACTCGACTGTACTTCAGAACCCTCGCACTCTGACGACAGGAATTACAGAAGCCCAAATGACTGGTCTAAAGAACTTCTGCAATCCTAACCCAACATTTTTGGATAATTCGAAAATGTGCAATCTTAGTTACCGTGACATGGATATGGGCTTTGCTAAAGCTATTAAACTCTCTCACTACTAAAGTAGTTGTGAGTAGTAGTCTCTCCTTCTCACTCAGAGAAACAGAGGCTACTACAAGAAGAGGCAACTCTTCTAGAACATGGGTTGGTGTAAAAGTCATGTCCATAGACCTCGCCTTGCATCCTTGTGAAAAAAAAAACTGATACAAAAAGATTACAAAAAGGTGCATGAGGTCATACCACCAGATGCTTATACTCTTTCCAGTATGGACAATGTAGTGGATTGACAAAGCCAAGATCTTTACCTTCGTTATTCCATATGGCCATATGTCACTGTATGACCCCAGTGGGTTTAGCACTTGGTTTTGATTATAATATACTTCGACCCCGTCTGGTATGAGGAACTTGCCGGGCACATTCCAGATATTAATCCATCCTGCTATTAAAGGGCTAGTAGCTAATGAGGCTTACCTAGATGATTTAGTTATGGTTTCTGATACTTGGGACAAACATGTTTCTCGACATTAAAATCAATAGGCTGCTGGAATGAAAATCAACAGGCAGCTGGGGTGAAAATGACCAGACTTGGAAAGAACATTTCCAGGATACTTGAGTGAATTTCACTAGGCTGCTTTAATGAACATTGCAAGCTGATGAACATTAACATTGGAGATTGTTGGGATAAACATCACCTGACTGCTAGGGTAAAAAAATATCAACAGTCTGCTGGCATGAACATTACAAGCTTATGGGGTAAACGTCACTTAGCTTCTGGGATGAATCTTACCGGACTGCAGTGGTGAATATTATCATGCTGCTGGGGTGAACATTACCAGACTGCTGGGGGTCAACTTAACAAGGCTTGTAAAGTTAGCATCACCAGACTGAATAGATGAACATCAGGTTGCTAGGGTGAACATCATCAGGTTGCTGCTAGGTTGATCATCAATAGGTTACTGAGATGAACGACACAAGGCTTCCTTTGTGAATATCACTAGGGAACTGGGGTAGAAATCACAAGACTACTGAGAAAAATATCACGAAGTTGTTTGGGTAAACATTACCAGGCTGCTGGGAGTGAACATCACAAGGATGCTGGGATGAACATCTCCGGACTTCAGGGATGAATCTCACCAGACTGCAAGAGTGACAATCACCATGTAGCTAGGGTAAACATCATCAGGTTCCTGGGATGAAGATGAAGATGAGGGTGCTGTGGTGAACTTGACCATGCTGCTGAGATAAATATCAATCGGCTTCTGGGATGAACTTCACCAGGATGTTGGGATGAGTATTATCAAGCTGCTAGGATGAACATCACCAGAATGCTTAGATGAACAAAGCCAGGCTGCTTTTATGAACAACAATGAGCTTTTCGAATTAAAATTATAGGCTGCAGGTTTGAAATTCACGAGGCTTCTGGGATGAACATCACGTGGTTGTATAAATTAGACACATATGCAACAACTGGGCATCCTTAATGAGGACACGTTTCGCCACACAGTGACTTCATGTCCAATACAAAAACCGAATAGTGAAGATCAGAAGGAGTTTCAGGCAGTCAGTCCCTCAGCCTGGAGTCGATGTAATCAGTCCATCAATGTTGATAAGAATACAGCTTATGCGCGAAGAAGTGGCTATGTACTGCAGACAAGTGAGGTGAATCAGTCTGCTGGGAAGAACATCATCTGGCTGCTGGGAAGAACATGACCTGGCTGCTGGGAAGAGCATGACCTGGCTGCTGGAACGAGCGTCACAAGGATGCCTTGATGAACATCTCCATGCTGTTGGGGGAAACGTCACTAGGTTGCTGTGGATAATATCACCAGTCTGCTGGGATGAACATAACTGGGGTTATGCTATACATATCACTAGGCAGCTGGGATGACCATCATAAGGCTGCTGGGGTGAACATCATCAGGCTGTTGGAGTGATCATTGAAAAGCAACAGTCTGCTTTGCTGAACATTTCCAGGCTGTTGGGTTGAACATCACCAGGTTGGAAAAAAATCACTATTCTGCTGGGGTGAACATCACTAGGTTACTGCGGTGAAAGTGACCAGGCAGCTAGTATGAACATTACCAGGATGCTGCGTTGAACATCATCAGGACGCTGAGATAAATATTACTCCTGTGTTGGGATGACTTCTGAAGATGAACATCACCAGACTGCTTTGATGAACATCACTAGGCTGCTGAGGTGATTATTACCAGGGTGGTGGGATGAACATCACCAGGATGCTTGGATGGAATCTCAGGACTGCTGAGATAAACCTCCAGAAGCTAAGAAGAACATCTCCAAGCTGTTAGGCTCGATGTCACTAGGTATTGTGGTAGAACAATACCAGGCTACTGAGATGAACATCATCAGGCTACTGTAAAGATTATCACTAGACTGCTGGGAGTATCGCCAGGCTGCTGCAGTGAACTTTACTAGGCATCAGGGAGAAATATTACCAAGGATCCATGGGCGTATGTTCCGGGTGTGCTAGGTAGGCGCTGCACTCCCACCACAGATAGTAAATTCATCATAAATTCATCACTCAATGATGTAATCATGGATCATAATGGGAAACTAATTTTTCTGTCCCTTGATATGAAATGTTGTGATAGCTGTTACATCACAATATAGTTGTAGTTATATAACTATTGTTGTAGTTATATCACGCTATGACACTGGGCGGATGGTGGGATAATGGGAGAGTGACAAAATAAGAGAAGGTGTACCGGCATTCCACCAGTACACATCCTGTATTCGTTTTCGTGGCGAGAAGTTGTATGTCTAAATTCGTTTAAAATTCATTAAATGAAACTGATTTTCTTTATAATAATTCTGTTCTTGCGATATCATGTTATAATCAGGTCGTAATTTGTTTTCGAATCTCGTAATACGCACTCAGATACGCACAAAGATAAAGTCAGGTTGAAAGTCTGGGGCTGTTGACGTAACATTGTTATCAGTTGTAGTCGAAGGGAACAGTTTAGGTTGGAAAGTTTTTTTGATATACTCGGGTTAGGTAAACGGAACGTGATGCAAAAAACTTGATCTTGGATTGTATCAGGATATAGCAGACATCTTATGTATGCAGACTGAGTGGAGGTACTCTTTGCTTTCAAAACTTAAGTTTTTCCATCTACTTTGACATGAGAAATATGAAGGGAACAAAATTCAATTCCCTCATCACTTACTAACCAAGCCGAAGGGTTTCCATGGCTCTGTCTTTGATTACATTCACTTGAAAAATGAACTTCTTGTGATATGTGCATGCTTCGAGTTTTCTAAAAAAAAAAATGTGCATGAACTAATTAAGTTGTGGTAAAAAAAAGTCTCACGTCAGGTTTCAAAGAAGTATTTCGAATAAATTCTAAAAATACCTTGCACCACTGCTTCAGAACGTACATTTGTCCCCCTAAAACGAATAAATATTTGTTTCCGTGGATCACAAAACCAGGGAAGATTTAAGTGGCCTCGGATTACTCTGTTGAAAAAAAGTGTACTGATGCAACTGAAGCAACAGTTTACGTCTCAAAGAAGAACAGAACTGACCTACAAGTGAATTAAGTTAAATTATCTGGCAATTTTTAGAATATAAGAAATTTAATATATTTATGCATGGCAATTCATATTATTTGCCTAAAGTTTAATTGTGGAAAATTGCATTTATCTGAATGTATCATTATATACATAACAGTAAATGAACAAAGATAATTATTATTTATCAGTTAGACAAGTAGGAATTTGGGACACCTAGGTCGCAGTAAAAAAATGTCCCCCTTCGATACCTACCACTGTCATATCCACAAGTTGCTCTGGACCTATTAATTAAATGAAATATACATCACCAGGAATGCTGGTAAATATATAAATTTGTGGACTGTATATTAAAAATAATAAATGGTTATATATATACACAATTACATAACAGAAGGAAAATATATCTTAATATCACTCACCAATTTGACTGGAGATTAATGTGTATCATACTCAGAAAACCTCACTCTAACTAAATCTATGAAAATAATGCTGGCCAGAATTACACACAAATCTAGAGAGCTTATCTGAGGTTCCTGGAGCTGTCTTGTCCAGTCGTCTGATATCTCAAGTTATGCAGGAATGCACATCCACCAATTTCGCCTCCTATTTGAGAGGTGTCAACACAATTTTAACCTCTAGAGCACGAAAAATTCTTCCCATTACACCATAACGTTTGTACAAAATTCAAAACCAAGATGGCGAGTCTCCTGTCTGCGCAGGCGCAGGTCCAGTTTCCCATTTTCCATAACATACTTCTTTTTTATTAAATACAATATAGGGCATCTATTTACTTATAAATTACCGTATTTCCGGAAAATATATACAGTATTTTCCACACTGCGGCTGGCCGGAGTTCGTTGCTAAACGACTCAAATTGCTCATTTGACAATGGTGGAGGACCTGGGTACATATAGGATCTGGCATCCACACGGCGACATATTACACAAGATTTAATCACCCTTTTTACACTTTGCCGTCCTTGTGGAATCCAGAAAGTTTCCCTAATACAATTTAAGGTATCTTGTACCCCACCATGCATTACATTTTTATGGGCATTTAGAACAATTAAATTTGTTAGATGATGAGTTTTGGGCAGTAAGATAGGGTGTTTAGCATAATCACCCAATTCAGCATTTTGTAACCTACCTCTGCACCTAATTACATTGTTCTCTAAATACAGCCCCAATTTCTCTATTATGGAACCTTTCACAATTTTTCTTTCCATCATCAATTTAATCTCATTTCCATAGATTTCCTCCTGTACCCTCTTTATCCAATATTCAAGAGGATGTGAAAACTTATATGAAATATTCATCTTGTTTAGAAATTTAAACACCAACTTAGTTACATTGATTAGTTTGGGTAAAGAAGAATACCTATTTATATCAATGGCTAAGGAAGGACAAACTATTGGAGCGGTGGTCACAGTAATTTCAACAGGAGCAATATACGCCTTTTGTACAGGCCAATTAGCTTTATTTACCAACCAGCTCGGTCCTTTAAACCATGATACAGCATTTACAAATTTAGCATAAGGTAAACCTCGAGACAAGAAATCAGCTGGATTCTCCTCACCAGGTATATGATTAAATGTTAACATATGCTGACCCAAACTATTATACTTCTCTTGCATCTGATTAATTTCAGCGACTCTGTTTTGTACGTACACAATTTTACTGTTTCCATTACGAATCCATTGTAAGGATACCTCATTATCAGACCAAATTACAGTGTCGCTAATATTTATCTCCTGCAACTTATTTCTTATATAATTAGCTAATTTGACACCTACATAAATGGCTGTTAATTCCAACTGAGGTAAGGTACGTGATTTAATTGGAGACACTTTAGCCTTAGACATAACAAGAGAAATAACACTATTACATTGAAGGTAAGCAACTGCTCCATATGCCAATTTTGAAGCATCACAAAAAATGTGGAGTACATTTTTCCCATTTGGATTGGCCACCTGGCGTGGGAACTCCAACATTGGAATTTTTTCATAATCACCAATTAATTCATCCCACCTGTTAATGAATTCCTCAGGTAGAATTTCATCCCAAGCACATTTAAGTTTCCATGCTTCCTGAATTAATAATTTCCCTCTTATAGTAAGGGGTGACACTAAACCTAGTGGATCAAAACATTTGGAAACTTCAGCAAGCAAAACTCTCTTAGTTAATTTATTGGGCATACTGTAATTATTAGGTTTTAACATTAACAAATCTCTCTCAGTATCCCAAGTTAAACCCAATACATTACTACATTTTGGCACTTCATCTCCAGGGTAATCTTTACTTATTTTGTCCTTTAATTTGGACGAATTACTATTCCATTCCCTCAGAGGCATATTTGCACTTTGCATTATTTTATTAGCCTCTCCATAAGTCATTAACAGTTCCTCTTCAGTTGACGTCACACCCAGGAAATTGTCCACATAAAATTGTTTGCTCATTACTTTACTCAATGGACTTTCCATACGTTTAAGGTGTGCATTTATCGTCGCTTGAAGTAGGAACGGACTGGATGTAGCACCAAATAATACGCTCCTAAAGCGAAAGGTTTTCAGAGGGCTAAGTGGGTCACTAGGATTCTCAGGCCATAAGAAGCGGGTACAATCCCGGTCAGCCTCTTGTAAACCCACTCTTAGGAAAGCTTTACTTATGTCAGCCGTAAAGGCATAATTCTTCAACCTGAAATTTAATAAGATATCTCCTAATTTTTCCGTCAACGACGGACCTGTCATCAAACAGTCATTTAAACTAGGTACATTTTTGTTACTCCTGGCACTAAAATTAAACACAATCCTCAAAGGAGTGGTCTTAGAATCCTTCTTCACTCCGTGATGTGGCAAATAGTGACCATAAATTTTGGCTTGCTCAGGAGGTACCTCTTCTATAAATTTATTAATTAACTGCTCAGCAATTATATCATTATAGGCAGTTAACAATTCTGGTGTCTTACTCAGTTCGCGGAGCTGAGCCTTTAACTGTCCATATGCCATTCTGTAATTAGTGGGCAATTCTGGATGGTTCAGTCTCCACGGAAGTCGTACCCAGTATTGTCCAGATTCAAATTTTACATCTCTCAGGTATTGCTCCTGAGTAAAAGAATCGTCTGGACTTTCTTCATTTACATTTATTCCAATGCTGTCTAATTCCCACAATTTATGCACTGGCTCAACACCATCCTCTATGGAAGAATTATACTGGGGTACGATTTCATGAGTAAGACACACAGTTATGGTATTTGTAGTTTCCTCTAGTCATGAATTATTATTACGAGGAATCCTACCATACATTACATGGCCTCCTGCAGTCTTCAAAAGGGTGACACCACATTTCTTTACCATACCCTTTACAAAGGAGGCATAATAGTCACTACCTATCAAAATATTTATTGGGCCTACAGAATCATCACTTACACCAGAAGGTGCTAAATTTACATTATGTGAAAGTCTTTCTGTAGCTTTACTAAGCCCTACTGTAGATATTTTCTCTGGAAGTCTATCTACAATTACTGCATTAACACGTTTTTTCTCATTGCCCAACCTGACAGTTACATAAACAGTGTCATACAATTGAGCCCTTTTATCCGAGAGAAAACCAGATAATTTTAAAGTTGTGGGATCTCCCATCTGTACTTTCATACCATCAAGACATTTACGTTTTATGAAAGTACGCTGGGATCCCTGGTCCAATAATGCAGTTACATTTTTTGATTTATGCCTTTTATCATCAATTTTTACCTGTAACACAGGTAAGGCTACTTCAGCAAAACCATCATTATTAACATTAGCAGCAATTTTTACATTAGCTACTGTTGTGTCAGGATTGTCAACATTATCATTATTATCAACATTATCATATAGACCTTTACACATGACTATATGGTGTCTTCCTTTGTGACATTGATAACAGAAGTTTAATTTGGCATGACAATCCTTTACATTGTGATTACCTAAACACCTGATACATCTGTCAAGTTCCTCCAATCTTTCAACTTTATCATTCCATGAATTGTATGCATTGCAATTCTTAGAAAAATGAGTACCCTTGCAGAAAAGACAATCTCTCTTTTCTTTGACTGGTTTCTTATTAACTGGGCTACTCTTAGGAGGGTACTTATTCTTCTTACCTTGTGGAGAATCATTATTTCTGATTCTTGCTACTTGATATGCACCTATGCAACTATTTTTAGGAAATGAATTTTGATTATTACCATTGGGATAATTTTTCCCTTTGTGAAACTTGACAGATACCTCAGAGTTATTATGTGTTGCATCTTTAAAATGAGTTAGTTGGCTGGTCTGCAACTGCACAATTAATTCTTGTAGACCTAGTCTTATTTCCTCCAGACCAAAATAACCCTTGTGATATTTGTTCGAGAGTCATTCAAGTGTTTTACAGCTTAATTTATTCTGTACCATGGCACTCAATAACCAGTCTGATTCCTTCAGATTATATTTATTACTTAAAGTTTTGAGAGTGCTCTCCAGTTTAACTCTAAACTGCTGTAAACCTTTGTAAGTGTGATCTGGAGATTTTAAATTAACAATGATATTCACTAGATCCAACCTACTTTGTTCTATATTACCATAAGTGACCTTCAACAAGTCAACTGCTTCCTTGTAAGAGTCATCTACATTGGGAAAGGCTTGTATGAGTATGTGAGCATCTCCTCTTACCTGTCCTTTGAGGTAAAATAATTTAGTTACACAGGCTAGGTCACTCCTGTCATGCACAGCTGCTTTAAAAATTGACCAAAATTCCTCCCAATTTTCTCCAGGATTAAATACAGGTAAACATAATTCTGGGAGTTTTGGCAAAGACATATTATTTGTTGGAGCAGACTGATTAACTGCCTGGTTTACACATTTTAATTTATTCAAGGCCTGACTTTTACAAGAAAGAATCTTTTCCTCTAATTCATAATACTGATTAATCATGAGATCTATTTCAGTCTCATCTACACAGTTTACTAATAAATCTCCTTCATATTTGTTGTAATATAATTTGTATGAATCATATCTATTCCCTAAATCATCTAAATACAATTTTAAATCATCAGTATTCACAGTTTCTTGATTCATTAATTCCAAACATTTATTATATGCCTTGGTTACATGAACTTTTCTAGCCTGTATTGATGCTTTCTTTACTCTATATTCCATATGTTTGTCTTCTATATTAATTTCCTCCTTTTTAGCCATGATGCAATGTATTAAATTCAACTTAATTAATAACACTGATTACAACTATACAACATGATACAACTTACCTTTGAATAAATCCCAGCTACTTGAGCTTAGCAATTACATGTAAGAAATTATAATATAATTTTAAATGTACATTAATACAAACCTTTAGCCAACTTGGCTTATCAAAATTAATATTATACAAATTAATATAAATCCTTGCCAGAATTTGGCATAGCAAAATTAATATACACATTAATAATTAGCTACACTTGGCTTATCAATTACACATACACTGATATAAATCTTGGCCAGAATTGTCTTATCAAATTAATATTATACAAATACATTAATATAAATCCTAGCCACTTTGGCTTTGCAAAATTAATAATACACATTAATATAATAGCTACACTTATCAATTACACATACAATATAATCTTATCCACAAATTAATATAAATTTGGTCTTATACACATTAATATACACATACACTGCTTATATAAATGAACTTACATTTGCTTATCTTACTTCAAATTAATATTGTAATAATTATAATCCACTACACATTAAGTAAATTTGTGAACTTAACATCCACCTCCTTCTGTCATTTCACATATAATTATTAAGTAATTTACTAATTAATGACTTCACTAATTACCTCCGGTTCAAGAAGGACCAACGGGCAAATTAAATGTGGAAAATTGCATTTATCTGAATGTATTCTTATTTACATAGCAGTAAATGAACAAAGATAATTATTATTTATCAGTTAGACAAGTAGGAATTTGGGACACCTAGGTCGCAAAAAATGTCCCCCTTCGATACCTACCACTGTCATATCCACAAGTTGCTCTGGACCTATTAATTAAATGAAATATACATACACCAGGAATACTGGTAAATATATAAATTTGTGGACTGTATATTAAAAATAATAAATGGTTATATATATACACAATTACATAACAGAAGGAAAATATATCTTAATATCACTCACCAATTTGACTGGAGATTAATGTGTATCATACTCAGAAAACCTCACTCTAACTAAATCTATGAAAATAATGCTGGCCAGAATTACACACAAATCTAGAGAGCTTATCTGAGGTTCCTGGAGCTGTCTTGTCCAGTCGTCTGATATCTCAAGTTATGCAGGAATGCACATCCAACAATTTCGCCTCCTATTTGAGAGGTGTCAACACAATTTTAACCTCTAGAGCACGAAAAATTCTTCCCATTACACCAACGTTTGTACAAAATTCAAAACCAAGATGGCGAGTCCCCTTCTTTTTTTCGATAACATACATCTTTCAAAAATACAATATAGGGCATTTATTTACCTATAAATTACCGTATTTCCGGAAAATATATACAGTATTTTCCACAACTAGGCTCCTGAGTTACCATCACTAGGCTGATGGGGTGCCATCACTAGGCTGCTGGGGTACCATCACTATGCTGCTGATGTACCATCACGAGACTCCTGGGGTTCCATCACTAGGCTGCTGGTATACCATCACTATTTTGCTGTGGTACCATCACTAGGCTGTTGGGGTACCATCACTAGGCTGCTGGGGGATCATCACAAGGATGCTGGTGTACAATCACGAGACTGCTGGGGTTCCATCACTAGGCTGCTTGGGTACCATCACTAGGTTGCTGTGGTACCATCACTAGGCTGCTGGTGTACCATCACTAGGCTGCTCGGGCACCATCACTTGGCTGCTGGAGGTATCATAAATAGGCTGCTTGTGTACCATCACTAGGCTGCTGTGATACCATCACTAGGTTGCTGTGGTATCATCACTAGGCTGCTGTGGTACCATCACTAGGCTGCTGTGGTACCATCACTAGGCTGCTGGGGTACCATCACTTGGCTGCTGGGGTACCATCACTTGGCTGCTAGAGGTATCATAAATAGGCTGCTTGTGTACCATCACTAGGCTGCTGTGATTCTTTCACTAGGATGCTGTGGTACCATCACTAGGCTGCTGTGGTACCATCACTAGGCTGCTGTGGTACCATCAGTAGGCTGCTGTGGTACCTTAACTAGGCTTCTTGTGTACCATCACTAGGCTGCTGGGGTACCATCACTAGGTTGCTTGTGTATCATCACTAGGCTTCTGTGGTACCATCACTAGGCTGCTGGGATGCCATTACTAGGCTGCTGGGGTACCATCACTAGGCTGCTGTGGTACCGTCACTAGGTTCCTGAGGTACCATCACTAGGTTCCTGGGGTACCATCACTAGGCTGCTGGGGTACCATCACTATGCTGCTGGGGTACCATCACTAGGCTGCTGTGGTACCATCACTTGGCTGTGGGGTACTATCACTTGGCTGCTGGGGTACCATCACTAGGCTGCTGTGGTACCATCACTTGGCTGTGGGGTACTATCACTTGGCTGCTGGGGTACCATCACTAGGTTGCTTGTGTATCATCACTAGGCTTCTGTGATACCATCACTAGGCTGCTGGGGTACCATCACTAGGTTGCTTGTGTATCATCACTAGGCTTCTGTGGTACCATCACTAGGCTGCTGGGGTACCATCACTAGGTTCCTGAGGTACCATCACTAGGTTCCTGGGGTACCATCACTATGCTGTTGGGGTACCATCACTAGGCTGCTGGGGTACCATCACTAGGCTGCTGGGGTACCATCACTAGGCTGCTGGGGGTAAGGCAGCCCTTGAAGCCAAGCGTCGGAGCTCGACGCCCATGGGAATGACAGGCAGTCCGACACGGCAGAAGAATAGGGCTGTCAGGATGTGCTGGGGGGCTTGGCTGCTCCTGACGGGAGGGTATTGTGTGGTGGAGCTTCATCTCAGTAAAACACAGCAGTAATGCCCTACCTGGAAGCTACACTGCTCGCCCTGCTATTGTGTGGGCGGCAAAGTATCAGACGGCCGAGTCTTTGGTGCTTTATACGGCTAAAACATTATACTTCTTGTTGTTAGGGAGCGTCTCGTGCCACTCGTCCTTTCGGCGCCACCAACACATGTTACCAACTAAACCTTATATTTTAACCAGAGTCTGTAAGCAACACTTTGTTCTCCTTGCGTAAGTGCAAGGAAAATAAGTGCATGGAAATACTAGGAAACTAATTTCACTAAACTTTGCAAGTTGTTCCTTCGAAAAGTTATGCATATCATCGTGTATGCTACAGTAAAGCATTCCTTATGTTTTTATTTATAAATTAATCATGCCTCATATTTTTCCGTGTTGTTAATTTTCATAAGGATACATTGACAATCCTATTTATCATCATTATATGTTAAAGCGTGATGAGACTGGCAATTCGTTTGCTTGCTATTCGCTAATTTGGAATGGGAACATTTAAAGTATATATATATATATATATATATATATATATATATATATATATATCGCAGAATACAGTATAAATTTCAAATGCAGCTAAATAATAGTTTAAAAGATTTGAAACGAATCATCAGAGGAATTTATAAATTATCACAAGGATATTAATAAATCAATTGCTTCAACGAAAATGGCAAATTAGGACATACCTAGCTTATGCTACGAAACATCAGTTTAGAAGCCAAGCCAACGAGGCATTCTCATGTTGTCTCACAGAGACCAATATCGTAAAATTCACCGTCATATTAATATTAAAGCCACTCAGAATTTGCATTGTCAAGTTATTGAAGCATGAAGCCAATCGTATGAGGCTCTCACAAATTATCGTATGAAAACCAGTATCTCTCTTTTCCCAGTTTCTTCAATAAAAACGCAAAATGGGACATAAACTAGCTAAAATCAATCTAATTTGTAGCTAAATCTTTCACATTAATTTTTAGTTCCTAAAATTTTAGGTATAGGAGTATCTGAAATTTGTCCTAGCTGACCATCAGGGTCCCACATCTGTCCAGTATGAAAATATGTAATTAACTAATTTTATTTAAATTTTAGGTACATAAAGAACCAATTCTAAATTTTCAGGTGTCTAGAGAGCGCACTCATGTTAAGTACCCACAAGAGTACATTATGTAGATATAATGTGGGATAACACGAAAATTATTATAATCATAACTTATATTTTGATGGAGTGGACCGGTAAGCCTAAGGCCTGTGTCAGGCAGCGAATCTTACCTAACTGCGTTTATTTGTTATCAAAATAAACATTATCCACATAATTCACAGAATCAATTTGATTAATAAAAAAAATTATTCTATCACCTTAGAAAACTAAAATCAAAAGAAGGTTTGCTTTAAGGAAAACACATCAGTACTCAAAGCAAACATGATGATGTATTCTCTAGTAATTGCACAGAAATAAAAAAAAAAAATTGCCCATTCACTGGTGCTATTTGATTTTAATCAAATAGCACCAGTGGAATGGAAGCGTTCAGATTTGATCCAAGGAATGGGAGAATAAGTCCATGTTCTTGGAATAAAAGCCCCCCCTCATCAACATCAAGGTACAATAATGCAATAATGTAAAATAATACTGTATCATTTCGAGATCAAAGTGTCTGCTTGTTACCTACATGAGACATTAACATCACAAATCTTCTAAGTAAGATACACGAGTATTACAATTTTGAAGACGTTCAGAATTGGCTTTCTAAAGTTATCTCACAGAAATTAAGCAGAGAGCAACTGCATTTGTCAATTGTTGCATGAACCTTCAACTGACCATAGTTGACAAGGGATGAAAATTTTAAAGCGATCAGAAAATG
>NC_091315.1:8342467-8347647 GCF_038502225.1 Cherax quadricarinatus
ACACACACACACACACACACACACACACACACACACACACACACACACACATACACACACACACACACACACACACACACACACACACACACACACACACACACACACACACACACACACACACACACACACACACACACACACACACACACACACACACACACACACACACACACACACACACACACACACACAGGAACAAGCACTTGTAAGCTGTAGTACACACGCAAACACACACATACACAGGATTTCACACCGTCCTGTGAACTGACCATCTGAACCTCGTCTCTCTCTCTCTCTCTCTCTCTCTCTTTTTTTTTTTTTTTTTTTTTTTTTTTTTTTTTTTTTTTTTTTTTTTTTTTTACACAGGGTTTGACAAGGTTAAGGATCCCTAGCTTTATTGACAGCTATTTACAGGTTAAGGATTCCTAACTTTATTGGCAAGCTAAGAGCTGTTACCTACATCAGCTCATTTGAAAGCATTTTTATTGTTATGAGACATACAAGTAGGGAACAGGATGAAGTTGGAGCCATCTGTGGGCCAGCATTTTCATTTGATCAACTGACGTTATCTCGTTGACATCATTATGCTGTACGAATGTGTTCCATACTCGAGTCATCCTGGGTATGTATGATCTCAGATGGAGTGATGTTCTGGAGAAGGGTACAGCCAGAGTGAAGTTGCTGCTTTCTGCCCGTCTTGTGGCATAAAAGCTTGTTTCACGCTGTCCTCGAAGTGGATCCAAGTGTGGTATTTTGACAATATTGGCCTTGTACATAACAGTAAGGCCACCCACATCCCTCCTATGTTGAAGGCTCTGCTGAAATGACAGATCTATCCAGGATGGGTCCAGGCGAGAGATGAGACGTCTTGCTCTGTTCTCTACTCTGTCAAGCAGTCGCAGATGAGAGGGGGGGCAGGCAAACCAAGAAAGTGGAGCATACTCAAGGTGTGAGCGTACTTGTGCCTCGTACAGGATCTTGCAACCCCTACTGTCAAGCAGATGCGAGATACGGCGAAGTGCTGTAAGCTTCCTGGCTGCCTTGTTTGCAAGATTTACAACATGGTTCTTCATGGTTAGTTTGGAGTCAAATTTCACCCCAAGGATATCAACTTCTTCTCCAGGTGCCAACATCGTCCCATTCATCCTTACTACTGCACCAGCATTACCATCATGGTGCCTAGAGACGATCATCATTTGCGTTTTCTCAGGTGCAAATGTTACTTGCCATCTATTTCCCCAAGCTGATATAGCTCTCAGCTGGTGATTGATGTAGCTTAGAGCAGCTGGCATTTCTTCTCTTGGATAAGTGAATGTCAGTGTACAGTCGTCTGCATATGCATGTGATTCTGGGATGAGATGAAGAAGGTCGTTGAAGTAGACATTCCATAACAGTGGACCCAGCACACTTCCTTGTGGAACGCTTGCCCCAATAGGATGCCTTGCTGATTCCGTTCCATTGAGGACTACACTTAGAGATCTACCATGAAGGTAATCACTGAGGAGACATAGCGTAGAGCCTGCAATTCCCAGTGCTTGAAGTTTTGCTAAGAGGCCCTGGTGCCACACCCGGTCGAAAGCGCCAGCAATGTCCAGTGCTACCACACAGCTGACTTTGGATTCATCCAGTGACTGGTGCCACTTAGTGGAGAGGTTTAACAACAGATCAGCAGCAGAGTAACCTTTCCTGAAGCCATATTGACGATCACAAAGTAGTGAGTGGTAGTCAAAAAAATCTGTCATTTGTCTTGAGATTATTGTCTCAAGGATCTTACCAGTGATTGACAGGAGTGACACTGGTCTGTAGTTGCTGATTTCTGCTCTGCTCTTCTTTTTGTGAACAGGGACTACATTTGCCTCTTTCCATGGAGAGGGCCATTTACACTGTACTAGGCAGTGCTGAAAGATGCGAGTTAGAGGTGCTGCTAGCTGGTCTGCACATCTTCTCAACAATCTTGGGCTCAACTTGTCTGGGCCCACAGCCTTTTCTTGGTCAAGTGATTTAAGAAGGAAATGCACCTCCTCCTGCCTTATTGTCACCACTGACAGTTTTGACACAGTTCTTGCAGCTAGCCAAGGAGGGTCCCTTGCTGGATCAGGAACTTGCATTTTGGTAGCAAAGTGTTCAGCAAAGAGGTCCGCCTTCTCTTGACTACTAGTAGAGGTGGTCCCATCCTGTCGATTTAGAGGTGGAATAAGTTCATCAGGCAGATAACCTTGTCTGTCCTTGACCAGGGACCACCAGGTTTTGGAGCCTACCCTACCTGATGCTAACTTTCTTTTAGTGTCCACCTCCCATTTAGCAATGGCCCACTTTTGAACATCACCCATATGCCTACAGGCTTGCATGTGCAAGTTCCTGTTATAGGTGGTAGGATGTCTCTTATACCTTCGCCATGCTTTGTACTTAGCAGTAGCAGCCTCTCTACAACGAAAGCCAAACCAAGGCTGATCTGTAGGCTTTGTCACATATTGCCGGTGAGGAATGTGTTCTTGTTGCAGATTAAGGATGTGTCCAGTGAAGGCTTTCACTTGGTTGTCAACATCCCCCTGGAGAAGAGCATTCCAGTCGGTGGTGGCGAGCTCAGAGCAAAGGGCTGGCCAATTACCTCTTTCCCATAGCCAGGTTGTGCGTGTGGACTCCTCACCTCGTTCTGTTGGGATCTTAAGTGTGGTAAAAACAGCCTTGTGGTCAGACGATCCAACGTAGCCGAGGGGTTGACAAGTGACTATGCCTTCTGCCAGATCACTCACTACTGGGTCAAGGGAGGAGCCAGAGATATGAGTAGGGAAATCAACAAAGTTTCTCATGTCAAACACTGCAAGAAGGTCATCAAAGTCCCTCTGTATAAGGTGCTGGTTGAGGTCACCAACAATTATAATATGTTGACAGTTGTGTTGTAGCAGAAGGGAGTCAATATTTTCCATTAGGAAGTTGATAGGGTCTGCATGTTGCCACTGAGGTCTGTACATTGCACATGCTAGTACAGAGGTACTAGTGTTTATACAGAGCTTGAAGAACATCATTTCAAGATGTGTAGGGGTGGCAACATCTATGTGCTGGGCATGAACACTTTTAGAGAAGCACACAGCAACACCACCTCCTTGCCCTTGCCTGTCTCTTCTCATCCATGAGGTGTAGCCAGCAATTCTTGCAAAATTTTCTGGAGTCCTGTCATCCAAAAATGTTTCAACAACAGCTATCATGTCGGGACGTCGAGTGTTCACAAAGCTATGTGTGAGCTCTCCAACATTAGTAATGAAACCTCTAATGTTGGCCGACAGGATGCTGATAGACTGGCTCCTCATGATGAAGTGGTCAGCTTGAGGTGGTGGGTGTGTAGGGAATGTAAGGTGCCTGCCCTTGAGAGAGGTAGGGTACTGAGGCAGCTGCAGGGATGTAGGTCTGTGGTCTTGTATAAGGCCCAATCCCACCTGCTGGGCTGGGATAGGAGTAGCTAAGTGGGTGACGTGTGAGAGTGTTTACCAATTCAGAGATCCTGCTGGTTTGTTCTGAGAACAGGTCTCTAAACAGGTGGCCCTGTCTGTCAAGTTCCTTTTTCTTCCGACACTGGTCCTCCTTATGTCCTTTCTTGTAGCAGTAGTTACACCTGGTATCTCGCAGGCAGTTGTTGGCAGAGTGCCCCTTCCGGTGACAGCGAGAGCACAGCCTAGGTGCCTGGGAGGGTGGACTAGGATTTGTTGTACCTCCTGTGTTTCGCAGATTTGTCCTCGGATTCTGCCGCTGGAACTGTGTTAGTGGAGGGTGAGACGGCTGTAGATGTCTTCCTCCACCACGTCCTCCTCCACGTCCTCTACCCCGCCCTCTACCAGTTCTGACAGATGTGTCCCTGCTGTTCGTACTTCGGCGCAGCAGGTGATCAGGTGCAGTGATAGTTCCCTGATCACTAACTGCACCGTTCTCTGGTGGAGAAACTCCTGGCTCAGAGCTTGCTGTCGAAGCACTACTACCAGATTCTAGAATAGTATCGGCAGGTGTGCTGACAGGTGTAGGATCAGAGATGGTATGTGCACTGTCAAGTAGACTGGCAGTGGCTGAAGCAGAGATGTCAGGTGTAGGAGAATTAACAGATCCAAGGCTTCCCACGTTGCTGGGAAGAGGATTTGTTCCCTCTGTGGTGGTCAGAGGAATTGTGTTAGAATTCCCAAAGGTAGTGTTTTGAACTCTGTCAGTCTGTGGGACCTTAGCGATGACAGAATTCCACCAGATGTTTACCCCTGAGTTAAGCTCAGTGTGGGACTTCCAGTCTTTGTCAATAGTGTCACCATCAGCTGAGCAGCTTACGTCACTTGATGTAGGCTTGCACTGGCCTTCTACAATAGCTTGTAGGTTATCTAATGATTTGAGGAGCTCATGAAGTGCTTCCCTGTGATGGATTATCTTAGCTGCAACTTTACAACACAGCCCAAGAGGGCAGTCTTGATCTTTGGACAGGAGTCCCTGAGGTAGGACTTCTGAACCTTCCTCCTGTAGCTCCAGGCTTGTATCCACATATACCACAGGATTATGGATATCCTTAAATTTTCTGAAATTTTCAACCTGGCTGCAACAAAATTCTTCTTCTGGAGTGCAATCTGTGTGGCAGTAGTTGGAACAAGTAGGCTCTTTACATCCAAGAAGATCTTTGTCCCTTGTGGTATACCCACAAACACTGCAGTATCTACTGGGACAATAGCCAGATAGCGTAGATAATCTTGCTATTTTGCGGTGTGAAGTCATCCCAGAGGAGGCTTGTACTCACTATCACTTAATAAACACTGTTTATGCTGTCCACTTTTCCACTAAAGGAAGATGTTACACAAATCACTGTGTTGCATTGTACCAGCCACGTTGTTATAAAGCACCAGATGCTAGTACATAGCACAAAACACACATAATATTAGACGCTCACTCTGAAGGCAATAGTGAAGACACTCCTAAGGCCTGCCGCTGTCCCCTCACACCATGCCTTCAACATACCACACTTAATATCACTGATATTGCTTATATTCACTTCAGTGGAGGAGTTGGCTTACTTGTACTAATGTGTTGTAAGTAGTACTACGTCACTGAACAGTTTTTATCCTCACCAACCCTCGTATTTAAGTAATATTAAGAAAGTTTGTGGAGCACACGGTGACACGTCTTCACCCTCTCTCTCTCTCTCTCTCTCTCTC
>NC_091315.1:8347747-8415247 GCF_038502225.1 Cherax quadricarinatus
TAATCTATTTGTCTTATTACGTACGCTTAGGCATTGCTGTCCTGGTTTAAGGTTGCTGCTTACCATAACCCCCTAGTCCTTTTCGCAATCTGTATGGCTAAGTTCTACATCATTTAACTTATAAGTACTAGGGTTATGGGCACTCCCAAGCTTAAGAACCTTGCATTTATCTACATTGAACTGCATCTGCCACTTTTCTGACCAAGAATAGAGTTTGTTTAAATCCTCCTGAAGTTCCATAACATCTACGTTTGACTCAATTATCCTACCTATCTTTGTGTCATCGGCGAATTTGCTCATATCACTAGTAATTCCCTCATCAAGATCATTGATATATATTATAAACAACAACGTGCTCAAGACTGATCCCTGTGGAACGCCACTTGTTACAGATCCCCACTCGGATTTAACCCCATTTATGGACACTCTCTGCTTCCTGTCAGTGAGCCATGACTCGATCCACGAGAGCACTTTTCCCCCAATGCCATGAGCTGCCACTTTCTTTAACAGTCTATGGTGCAGAACTCTATCAAAAGCCTTACTAAAATCTAAGTAAATAATTTCAAATTCTTTATCGTGGTCAACAGCCTCAAAAACTTTACTGAAGAAAGTTAATAAATTAGTTAGACAAGACCGGCCTCTTGTGAATCCATGCTGAGTATCATTAATCAAGCTATGCTTATCGAGATGGCTTCTTATAATCTCAGCTATAATTGACTCTAGTAATTTGCCTACAATTGAGGTCAGGCTTATTGGGCGGTAATTTGACGGTAACGACTTGTCCCCTGTTTTAAAAATAGGAATTACATTAGCCATCTTCCACATATCAGACACTACACCTGTTTGAAGAGATAAATTAAAAATATTAGTTAATGGTTCGCAGAGTTCCATTTTGCATTCCTTAAGAACCCTTGAAAAAACCTCATCAGGGCTCTGGTGGCCTGGTGGTTAACGCTCTCGCTTCACACGACGAGGGCCTGGGTTCGATTCCCAGCCAGAGTAGAAACATTGGACGTGTTTCTTTCCACCTGTTGTCTATGTTCCCCATCAGTAAAATGGGTACCTGGGTGTTAGTCGACTGGTGTGGGTCGCATCCTGGGACACTGACCTAAGGAGGCCTGGTCACAGACCGGGCCGCGGGGGCGTTGACCCCCGGAACTCTCTCCAGATAAACTATCCAGATAAGGACCCGGCGACTTATTTTGCTTCAGTCTGTCTATCTGCTTCACAACCATTTCACTAGTGACTGTGATGTTACATAATTTATCTTCTTCTAGCCCACTATAAAAATTAATTACTGGAATATTGTTAGTGTCTTCCTGTGTAAAAACTGAGAGAAAATAATTATTAAAAATCGAGCACATTTCATTCTATTTGTCAGTAAGGTGCCCATTGTTATTTTTAAGGGGACCTATCTTATCTCTAACTTTTATTCTATAGACCTGGAAAAACTTTTTGGGTTAGTTTTAGAATCCCTAGCAACTTTAATTTCATAGTCCCTTTTAGCTTTTCTTATCCCCTTTTTAATGTCCCTCTTAATGTCAATATACTGATTCATAAGATGACCCTCACCTCTTTCGATAAGCCTATAAATTCCTTTCTTATGCCCTAGTAGATATTTGAGCCTATTATTCATCCATTTTGGATCATTTCTATTTGATCTAATTTCTTTATATGGGATAAACGTTCTTTGAGCAGCATGTATAGTGTTCAGAAAACTGTCATATTGATAGCTCTCTTCGTTACCCCAGTCAACAGATGATAAGTGTTCTCTAAGCCCATCGTAATCTGCTAAGCGAAAATCTGGGACTGTTACTGAGTTATCGCTACTATCATACTTCCATTCAATGCTAAATGTAATTGATTTGTGGTCTCTAGCACCCAGTTCCTCTGAAATTTCTAAATTATTAACAAGGGATTCATTGTTTGCCATAACTAAGTCAAGCAGGTTATTTCCCCTTGTAGGTTCTGTCACAAACTGCTTCAAAAAACAATCCTGAACTACTTCTAAGAAGTCGTATGATTCTAAATTCCCAGTCAAGAAATTCCAATCAATATGACTAAAGTTAAAGTGTCCTAGAATTACTACATTATCGTGCCTTGTGGCCTTAACAATTTCCTCCCATAGTAGTCTCCCTTGGCCCCTATCTAAGTTTGGGGGACGGTATATCACTCCTAAAATCAGTTTTCCATGCCCCTATGAAAATTCTATCCAAACAGACTCTGTATGTGTTACTTCAGACTTAATACCCGTTTTTATGCAACAGTTCAAGCGATCTCGGACATACAATGCCACCCCACCCCCCTTCCCGATACTTCTATCTACTTGGAACAATTTAAAACCCTGAATATGACATTCCGCAGGCATGTCCCGACTTTTTGAATTAAACCACGTCTCAGTTAAGGCAAATACATCAATGTTACCTGCACTAGCAACTAATCTCAACTCGTCTATCTTATTCCTAGCACTACGGCAATTAGCATAATAAACATTGAAAGACTCTCCTTTCTCTTTACCCTTCCTGCTCATTTCTGTTTTTCTACTAAACCTATTACTGTCCTTATCACCCAAAGTCCCTGGCTTTTCAATATCTACCTCGTTCTGCTTATTACTAGTTCCCTTAGAACTCGTAATATTACTACACTGGGACTTCACTGTTTTCCTGCCAAAACCCATACCACTAACTATTTCTAGTTTAAAGTCCTAACTGCTCCCTCCACTGCAGTTGCCAGTGCTACCACCCCAGACCTAGTTAAGTGAACCCCATCCCTGGTATACATGTCATTTCTGCCATAGAAGAGGCCCCAGTTGTCAATGAATGTTACCGCATTTTCCTTACAGTATTTGTCCAGCCAGCAATTGACACCAATTGCCCTGGACAACCATTCATTTCCAACTCCTCTCCTTGGCAAAATACCACACATGACAGGGTTCCCACCCTTACTCCTAATTATTTCTATTGCTGACCTATACCTGCTAATCAGGTCTTCACTCCTACGTCTGCCAACATCGTTGCCTCCAGCACTGAGACAGATAATAGGATTGCTCCCATTACCTCTCATGATGTCATCCAGACGGTTAACAATATCCTCCATCCCAACCCCAGGAAAGCAAACTCTCTGTCTCCTACTCCTGTCCTTCAAGCAGAACGCCCTATCCATATACCTAACTTGGCTATCCCCAACAACAACAATATTCTTACCTTCCTTGGTGTCGTTCGTCGTGATGTTCCCAGTAGTCGACTCACATTCGTCGGGTAGCACTGAGAATGTATTAGATGTTTCCACAACAGTTTCCACGGCAGTCTCTTTCTTCTTACCTGTCACAACCCACGCTCACACCTTCTTTACCTGTCACAACTCACGCCCACATCTTCTCCACCTGTCATAACACACGCCCACACCTTCTTTACCTGTCATAACCCACGCCCACATCTTCTTTACCTGTCACAACCCACGCCCACACCTTCTTTACCTGTCACAACCCACGCCCACACCTTTACCCCTCACAACCCCAGCTAGACATTCACATCTGTAGATAAAGCTCCATAGCCATCCAAGGTATTAACAGATTCTTATTTAGTTGAAGCATTAACAACGATGATAACGTTAGTGTTAACATAAGTTACAGTAATGACACAGACTTGAAGCAGGAGAACACTGGAGCGATTTTCAACTACGACATCAGACGCAGTGTTGGAGACAGAGGCAGCGGTGTCGACGGCGGTGGCGGCGGCGGTGGCGGCCGCTAAAGGGAGCATCACGGCTGTTTTAGAGGGTTTGAATACTGTAAAACTCTATTTGGACGTTATGGGTTTTATAATAATGAAATACTGTGACTGAACATGTGCTGTTAGTGAATATATTAATTCAATTTATTTGCATAATTTCTAGAAAATAAATGCTTCAATGATACACTGTCATGCACAGCATAACGATGTTTCGGTCAACGGCGGATCGCTTATACGACGTTGGTGTAAGCAAACCTATTACGTTGCCAGTCTTATAAAGTATAGCACAAACAATTATGCGCAGTACATACTTGATAATGATAATAAACAGCTATGTTACCAGTGTATGTATTTACTACACTGTACTTTTTATCGTTATTTTATTACAAATGGTTATAACTATAATCACAGTTTTTAAAGGGGTGGACTGGTTAGCCAGCTGAAGGCCTCGGTCACATGACCAAAACTCCAACGGCGGGTCATCATCTAAGATCCGCGTCATAAAGCACTTGTCCTGTTTCCTAACGAACCTTATCTAACCTACCCTAGAGTGTACTCTTTCTACTTAAAAAGAAGAAAAAAGTTGTACTTGTGTGGAAAATTGCATTTATGTGAATGTATCATTATATACATAACAGTAAATGAACATAGATAATTATTATTTATCAGTTAGACAAGTAGGAATTTGGGACACCTAGGTCGCAAAAAATGTCCCCCTTCGATACCTACCACTGTCATATCCACAAGTTGCTCTGGACCTATTAATTAAATGAAATATACATCACCAGGAATGCTGGTAAATATATAAATTAGTGGACTGTATATTAAAATTAAAAAAAGGATTATAGTATATACACACATTTATATAACAGAAAGAGAATATCTTAATATCACTCACCAATTTATGAAGAAACTGGCCAGAATCTAACATAAAATAAGACACTTAGCTGGAGTTCCTGGAGCTGTCTTGTCCAGTCGCCTGATATCTCAAGTTATGCAGGAATGCACATCCAACAATTTCGCCTCCTATTTGAGAGGTATCAGCCCAAATTTAACCTATAGAGCACGAAAAATTCTTCCCATTACTAATTAACGTCTGTTCAATTCAAACAATAATGGCGACTGTCCATCTTTTTAAAAATACGCTTTTATTAAATACAATATAGGGCATCTATTTACCTATAAATTACCGTATTTCCGGAAAATATACAGTATTTTCCACAACTTGATTTAGTCTCAAGTTTTTTTCATCATGGCCTCAGCAGGAAACGATAAAGATGAAGATCCCTCCCCCCCCCCCAAAGAAAATTCGCAGCGAAGGGTTTAGTAGAAGTTTTTGCAGACCTCAATAAGCTCCTCATAAAATTTGAAAACATAGTCCCCAACACCGAAAGTTTTTCATTAACAGAGAGGAATGCGCATAGTGAATTATCTGCTTACAAGCAAATCTATGATGAAGAAAGAAACGAACCATACAGCCTAGGTGTGTAGTAGGCTACATCATCTCCGTGTAAGTACACTCTATGAAGTACGCACAACGAAGAAATCGCCTTACGATGCATTTCTCAGAACATATCCCCGTCGTTAAGCGACGCACGACTGTACTACAATTCTATATAACACTGCTGAAACCGTCTTCAGAGGTGTGGCGCGTTCATGGTCTCGGTATTACCGAATGGTCATAAATAAAGGTGTTTTTAGTATAAAAAAAGTACTCCATAATTTTATAAATCATGGCATTTTGTTGATAGTTTTTAAGTCATGACGTCACGGTGTTCCGTGAGTGGTGTTTTGAGGGAGTGAGAGATGGCGCTGAGGTGGCAGGTAAGTGGCTTTGTGTATTTTATAGTGATGCTCAGCCCGTAGGTTGTGTTCTGTTTTTCTTTTGTGTTCATGTAGACCCTGTTGAGTGGAACCTGTGTGAGTTGTGGAGAAGAAAGAAATAATAGCATATTTACCAGCAGGCTGGGAGTATTCCGGTCAACTGGGGTCTCCGATCATGTTAATTTTCTTTCGGTCTAACTTTAATCAACAAGGAAAAGTTTATGAATGTATTACCTACAATTTCTGTGATGTGTTGAAGATGGATTGGTGTCGCATATACTGTCTGGTATATGTTTATTTTTCTAAAGGAACGTTTATTTGAATTTCCTGGAAGATCAAACCTGAGATCTTCAGTCGAGTACGAAACATAGGCAGGAGCAGTAGAGATGTGAAGACGGTGTAATCAGTCCACCACCTGTTTAGTGTTTCTAGGAAGTTTACAAGGATGCGTGGTCCTAGTGTGGTTTATTTTAATAATTTTGCGTTTACACCTAGACAAGCATTTTACTTACGTGGGACTAAGTCTGGGAGAATTATCAAATTGTTATGACAATTCAATATTAATACCTGAAAAGGTCAATACTTATTTTTAATTTAAGGTCCCCTGGTACTAGAATGGTTCCAGGTAATTTCTGGTTGAAGCAAAGAGTTACCATAAAATACTTACAGTAAATAATAACCTTTTTCCAGGTGTAGTCAAATAAACTCCTTTAGAAATATAAACACAGACAGAACATGCTATCACCTGCTGCTCAGGAGACTGCCACTCCCATGAGCCCCCTGGGGCAGGAAAGGTGGCAGACCAGAGGCCTAGCTTCTCCCTACGAGCCCCGTGAGGGCGGGGACTAGCGCTACTTTGTGGGAGCAATGGTTCCCGACGAAGAGAAGGTACAATGTACCTCTTCCCATGGGAAGACATTTTGAATGTCAACAACCCCCCATCTCAATGGGGAGCCAACGTCAGGTCATCAACTGGTCAAGACCCGATATATTGATATAGATATATATAGGCTACAGTAGACCGTCGTTTAACAAGGTTTTGAGTGGCACGTTTTGGGTATAGCAAGATTGAAGAATTGCGGAATATTTTTCTATAATACTTCGTAAAATTAACTTTCAGGAGCTTAACTACCGTGTTAAACTACGGTCTACTGTATATCAATAACAACACTGCGGCTAGCCGGGGGATCGAACCCGAGTTCTTTTAGCCTGCCTCATGCTGAGCAAAAATTCCACGACGGGTTAGAGCATCGTGTTATTTCCGCTCACCATGAAGCAGGCAAAAACAACACGGGCTCTATCCCTGACTAGTAGGAGTGTTCTTATTGATTAAATACCACTCGTTCGTAGTTTCAATACAATATACACTGCTTGTGGAGGCTAGTACACCAAACAGGGTGTAGAATGAAATTAGCTCTGAGGCACCCACACCAGCGTATGTCCTCGGATGACGATACGACACCTAGCTCTGCTGGGTGTGTGATTCTTGTAGGATTGTATGGTCCCGCGGGTTAGAGCGCCGTGGAATTTTCGCTCACCATGAGAGAGGCTAAAACAACACGGGTTCGATCCCCTGGTTAGTCGCAGTTTTGTTATTGATTAAATACCAATCGTTCGTGGTTACAATACCATACATACATACATATATATATATATATATATATATATATATATATATATATATATATATATATATATATATATATATATATATATATATATATATACATATATATACGCTCGAACTTTTTCTAGTTTATTAAATTAAGGCAGTAAGAAAATTAATATGCGTAGAGACCCCAGTGGTCTGACATACTCACACACGCCCCACTCATATAAGAGGGCGAGGCCTCTCCCAGGTCCTACTTGAGCACAAAACAAAATCCAAACACAACCTACGGCCTGAGCATCACTATAAAATGTACAGCCACTAATCTGCGACCTCGGCGCCATGTCCATCCCCTCCCGCACCACTCTAATGACGCCGTGACGTCATAAAAACTCATGAAAAGCGTCCACAGTTCACCGTCATGATTTATAAAATTATGGAGCACATTTTTCACACTATTAACACTATTTATTATAAAATTTATCATATTAATGCAGTAGTTTGTATAACACACATTGGGAAGAAGTGACAAAATTAATTGTATTAAAATAAATTTAGGTCTAGATCAACGAACTTACTCCTGAAAACCGAATAAAAAATGAAAAGGTAACAAAATGATAAATGTGTGGAAAATACTGTATATATTTTCCAGAAATTCAGTATTTATATGTAAATAGATGGCTATACTGTATTTAATAATATTTATGTCATAGAAAACGGAAAGCCTGCGTCTGCGCAGACGAGACTCGCCATCTTGGTTTTGAATTTTGTACAGACGTTGGTGTAATGGGAAGAATTTTTCGTGCTCTAGAGGTTAAAATTGTGTTGACACCACTCAAATAGGAGGCGAAATTGGTGGATGTGCATTCCTGCATAACTTGAGATATCAGATGACTGGACAAGACAACTCCAGGAACCTCAGATAAGCTCTCTAAATTTTTGTGTAATTCTGGCCAGCGTTATTTTCATAAATTTAGTTAGAGTGAGGTTTTCTGAGTATGATACACATTAATCTCCAGTCAAATTGGTGAGTGATATTAAGATATATTTTCCTTCTGTTATGTAATTGTGTATATATATAACCATTTATTATTTTTAATATACAGTCCACAAATTTATATATTTACCAGTATTCCTGGTGTATGTATATTTCATTTAATTAATAGGTCCAGAGCAACTTGTGGTTATGACAGTAGTAGGTATCGAAGGGGGACATTTTTTGCGACCTAGGTATCCCAAATTCCTAATTGTCTATGTAACATTGATAAATAATAATTATCTTTGTTATCATTTACTGTTATGTACATAATTAGTTACATTCAGATAAATACAATTTTCCACATTTAATTTGCCCGTTGGTCCTTCTTGAACCAGAGGTAATTAGTGAATCTGGCTAAGTTTATATTAATTTGTATAATACTAATTTGATAAGACAATTTTGGCCAAGATTTATATCAGTGTATGTGTAATTGATAAGACAAGTGTGGATAAAGATTATATTGTGTATAATATTAATTTTGCTATGCCAAATTCTGGCAAGGATTTATTTTTTTTTTATTATCACACTGGCCGATTCCCACCAAGGCAGGGTGGCCCGAAAAAGAAAAACTTTCACCATCATTCACTCCATCACTGTCTTGCCAGAAGGGTGCTTTACACTACAGTTTTTAAACTACAACATTAACACCCTTCCTTCAGAGTGCAGGCACTGTACTTCCCATCTCCAGGACTCAAGTCTGGCCTGCCGGTTTCCCTGAACCCCTTCATAAATGTTACTTTGCTCACACTCCAACAGCACGTCAAGTATTAAAAACCATTTGTCTCCATTCACTCCTATCAAACACGCTCACGCATGCCTGCTGGAAGTCCAAGCCCCTCGCACACAAAACCTCATTTACCCCCTCCCTCCAACCTTTCCTAGGCCGACCCCTACCCCGCCTTCCTTCCACTACAGGCTGATACACTCTTGAAGTTATTCTGTTTCGGTCCATTCTCTACACATGTCCGAACCACCTCAACAACCCTTCCTCAGCCCTCTGGACAACAGTTTTGGTAATCCCGCACCTCCTCCTAACTTCCAAACTACGAATTCTCTGCATTATATTCACACCACACATTGCTCTCAGACATGACATCTCCACTGCCTCCAGCCTTCTCCTCGCTGCAACATTCATCACTCATGCTTCACACCCATATAAGAGTGTTGGTAAAACTATACTCTCATACATTCCCCTCTTTGCCTCCAAGGACAAAGTTCTTTGTCTCCACAGACTCCTAAGTGCACCACTCACCCTTTTCCCGTCATCAATTCTATGATTCACCTCATCTTTCATAGACCCATCCGCTGACATGTCCACTCCCAAATATCTGAATACATTCACCTCCTCCAAGGATTTATATTTGTATAATATTAATTTGATAAGCCAGTGTATGTGTAATTGATAAGACAAGTGTGGATAAAGATTATATTGTGTATAATATTAATTTTGCTATGCCAAATTCTGGCAAGGATTTATTAATTTGTATAATATTAATTTTGATGAGCCAAGTTTGTATTAATGTACATTTAAAATTTATATTACAATTTTTTACATGTAATTGCTGAGCTCAAGTAGCTGGGATTTATTCAAAGGTAGGTTGTGTCAGTGTTATTAATTGGGTTGAATTTAATACATTGCATCATGGCTGAAAATGAGGAAATTATTATAGAAGACAAACATATGGAATATAGAGCAAAGAAAGCGTCATTGCAAGCTAGAAAGTGCCATGTAACCAAGGCATATAATAAATGTTTGGAATTAATGTATCAAGAAACTGTGAATACTGATGATTTAAAATTGTATTTAGATGCTTTAGGCAATAGATAGGATTCATACAAATTATATTGCAACAAATATGAAGGAGATTTGTTAGTAAACTGTGTAGATGAGACTGAAGTAGATCTTATGATTAATCAGTATTATGAATTAGAGGAAAAGATTCTTTCTTGTAAAAGTCAGGCCTTGAATAAATTAAAATGTGTAAACCAGGCAGTTAATCAGTCTGCTCCAACAAATAATATGTCTTTGCCAAAATTCCCAGAATTGTGTTTGCCTGTGTTTAATCCTGGAGAAAATTGGGAGGAATTTTGGTCAATTTTTAAAGCAGCTGTGCATGACAGGAGTGACCTAGCCTGTGTAACTAAATTATTTTACCTCAAAGGACAGGTAAGAGGAGATGCTCACATACTCATACAAGCCTTTCCGAATGAAAATGAATCTTACAAGGAAGCAGTTGACTTGTTGAAGGTCACTTATGGTAATATAGAACAAAGTAGGTTGGATCTAGTGAATGTCATTGTTTATTTAAAATCTGTAAATCACACTTACAAAGGTTTACAGCAGTTTAGAGTTAAACTGGAGAGCACTCTCAAAACTTTAAGTAATAAATATAATCTGAAGGAATCAGACTGGTTATTGAGTGCAATGGTACAGAATAAATTAAGCTGTAAAACACTTGAATGGCTCTCAAATAAATATCACAAGGGTTATTTTGGTCTGGAGGAAATAAGACTAGGTCTACAAGAATTAATTGTGCAGTTGCAGACCAGCCAACTAACTCATTTTAAAGATGCAACACATAATAACTCTGAGGTATCTGTCAAGTTTCACAAAGGGAAAAATTATCCCATTGTTAATAATCAAATTTCATTTCCTAAAAAAGAGTTGCATAGGTGCATATCAAGTAGCAGGAACCAGAAATAATGATTCTCCACAAGGTAAGATGAATAAGTACCCTCCTAAGAGTAGCCCAGTTAATAAGAAACCAGTCAAAGAAAGGAGAGATTGACTTTTCTGCAAGGGTACTCATGTTTCTAAGAATTGCAATGCATACAATTCATGGAATGATAAAGTTGAAAGATTGGAGGAACTTGACAGATGTATCAGGTGTTTGGGTAATCACAATGTAAAGGATTGTTATGCCAAATTAAACTTCTATTATCAATGTCACAAAGGAAGACACCATATAGTCATGTGTAAATGTCTATATGATAATGTTGATAATATTGATAATGTTGACAATCTTGAAACAAGTAGCTAATGTAAAAATTGCTGCTAATGTTAATAATGATGGTTTTACTGAAGTAGCCTTACCTGTGTTACAGGTAAAAATTGATAATAGGCATAAATCAAAAAATGTAACTGCAATATTAGACCAAGGATCCCAACGTACTTTCATTAAACGTGAATGTCTTGATGGTATGAAAGTACAGATGGGAGATCCCACAACTTTAAAATTATCTGGTTTTCTCTCGAATAAAAGGGCTCAATTGTATGACACTGTTTATGTAACTGTCAGGTTAGGCATTGAGAAAAAACGTGTTAATGCAGTAATTGTAGATAGACTTCCAGAGAAAATATCTACAGTAAGACTTAGTAAAGCTACAGAAAGACTCTCACATAATGTAAATTTAGCACCTTCTGGTGTAAGTGATGATTCTGTAGGCCCAATAAATATTTTGATAGGTAGTGACTATTATGCCTCCTTTGTAAAGGGTATGGTAAAGAAATGTGGTGTCACCCTTTTGAAGACTGCAGGAGGCCATGTAATGTATGGTAGGATTTCTCGTAATAATAATTCATGACTAGAGGAAACTACAAATACCATAACTGTGTGTCTTACTCATGAAGTTGTACCCCAGTATAATTCTTCCATAGGGGATGGTGTTGAGCCAGTGCATAAATTGTGGGAATTAGACAGCAATGGAATAAATGCAAATGAAGAAAGTCCAGACGATTCTTTTACTCAGGAGCAGTACCTGAAAGATGTAAAATTTGAATCTGGATAATACTGGGTACGACTTCCGTGGAGATTGAACCATCCAGAATTGCCCACTAATTACATAATGGCATATGGGCAGTTAAAAGCTCAGCTCTGCGAACTGAGTAAGACACCAGAATTGTTAACTGCCTATAATGATATAATTGCTGAGCAGTTAATTAATAAATTTATAGAAGAGGTGCCTCCTGAGCAAGCCAAAATTTATGGTCACTATTTGCCCCATCACGGAGTGAAGAAGGACTCTAAGACCACTCCTTTGAGGATTGTGTTTAATTGTAGTGCCAGGAGTAACAAAAATGTACCTAGTTTAAATGACTATTTGATGACAGGTCCGTCGTTGACGGAAAAATTAGGAGATATCTTGTTAAATTTCAGAGTGAAGCATTATGCCTTTACGGCTGACATAAGTAAAGCTTTCCTAAGAGTGGGTTTACAAGAGGCTGACCGGGATTGTACCCGCTTCTTATGGCCTGAGAATCCTAGTGACCCACTTAGCCCTCTGGAAACCTTTCGCTTTAGGAGCGTATTATTTGGTGCTACATCCAGTCCGTTCCTACTTCAAGCGACGATAAATGCACACCTTAAACATATGGAAAGTCCATTGAGTAAAGTAATGAGCAAACAATTTTATGTGGACAATTTCCTGGGTGTGACGTCATCTGAAGAGGAACTAACTGTTAATGACTTATGGAGAGGCTAATAAAATAATGCAAAGTGCAAATATGCCTCTGAGGGAATGGAATAGTAATTCGTCCAAATTAAAGGACAAAACAAGTAAAGATTACCCTGGAGATGAAGTGCCAAAATGTAGTAATGTATTGGGTTTAACTTGGGATACTGAGAGACATTTGTTTATGTTAAAACCTAATAATTACAGTATGCCCAATAAATTAACTAAGAGAGTTTTGCTTGCTGAAGTTTCCAAATGTTTTGATCCACTAGGTTTAGTGTCACCCATTACTATAAGAGGGAAATTATTAATACAGGAAGCATGGAAACTTAAATATGCTTGGGATGAAATTCTACCTGAGGAATTAATTAACAGGTGGGATGAATTAATTGGTGATTATGAGAAAATTCCAATGTTGGAGTTCCCACGCCAGGTGGCCAATCCAAATGGGAAAAATGTACTCCACATTTTTTGTGATGCTTCAAAATTGGCATATGGAGCAGTTGCTTACCTTCAATGTAATAGTGTTATTTGTCTTATGTCTAAGGCTAAAGTGTCTCTTATTAAATCACGTACCTTACCTCAGTTGGAATTAACAGCCATTTATGTAGGTGTCAAATTAGCTAATTATATAAAAAATAAGTTGCAGGAGATAAATATTAGCGACACTGTAATTTGGTCTGATAATGAGGTATTCTTACAATGGATTCGTAATGGAAACAGTAAAATTGTGTACGTACAAAACAGAGTCACTGAAATTAATCAGATGCAAGAGAAGTATAATAGTTTAGGTCAGCACATGTTAACATTTAATCATATACCTGGTGAGTAGAATCCAGCTAATTTCTTGTCTCGAGGTTTACCTTATGCTAAATTTGTAAATGCTGTATCATGGCTTAAAGGACCGAGCTGGTTGGTAAATAAAGCTAATTGGCCTGTACAAAAGGCGTATATTGCTCCTGTTGAAATTACTGTGGCCGCCACTCCAATGGTTTGTCCTCCCTTAGCCATTGATATAAATAGGTATTCTTCTTTACCCAAACTAATCAATGTAACTAAGTTGGTGCTTAAATTTCTAAACAAGATGAATATTTCATTTAATTTTTACATCATCTTGAATATTGGATAAAGAGGGTACAGGAGGAAATCTATGGAAATGAGATTAAATTGATGATGGAAAGAAAAATTATGAAAGGTTCCATAATAGAGAGATTGGGGCTGTATTTAGAGAACAGTATAATTAGGTGCAGAGGTAGGTTACAATATGCTGAATTGGGTGATTATGCTAAACACCCTATCTTACTGCCCAAAACTCATCATCTAACAAATTTGATTGTTCTAAATGCCCATAAAAATGTAATGCATGGTGGGGTACAAGATACCTTAAATTGTATTAGGGAAACTTTCTGGATTCCACAAGGACGGCAAAGTGTAAAAAGGGTGATTAAATCTTGTGTAATATGTCGCCGTGTTGATGCCAGATCCTATATGTACCCAAGTCCTCCACCATTGTCAAAGGAGCGTGTACAATTAGTGAAACCATTTGATGTAACAGGTGTAGACTATAGTGGTCCAATAATTTTAACAGGTTACCTGGAGGTTACCTGGAGGTTATTCCGGGGATCAACGCCCCCGCGGCCCGGTCCATGACCAGGCCTCCCGATGGATCAGCGCCTGATCAACTAGGCTGTTACTGCTGGCCGCATGCAGTCCGACGTACGAGCCACAGCCCGGCTGATCTGGCACTGACTTTAGGTATCTGTCCAGCTCTCTCTTGAAGGCAGCCAGGGGTTTATTGGCAATTCCCCTAATGCTTGATGGGAGGCTGTTGAGCAGTTTTGGGCCCCGGACATTTATGGTGTTTTCTCTTAGTGTACCAATGGCGCCCCTACTTTTTATTGGCGGCATTTTGCATCGCCTGCCCAGTCTTTTACTTTCGTAGGGAGTGATTTCTGTGTGCAGATTTGGGACCATTCCTTCCAAGATTTTCCAAGTGTAGATTATGATATATCTCTCCCTCCTGCGTTCCAACGAGTACAAGTCAAGTGCTTCCAAGCGTTCCCAGTAGTTAAGGTGCTTGACAGAACTTATACGTGCAGTAAAGGATCTCTGTACACTCTCTTGATCTGCGATTTCACCTGCTTTGAATGGAGATGTTAATGTACAGCAGTATTCCAGCCTAGAGAGAACAAGTGATTTGAAAAGGATCATCATGGGCTTGGCATCTCTCGTTTTGAAAGTTCTCATTATCCATCCTATCATTTTCTTTGCACGTGCGATCGTGGCACTGTTGTGATCCTTGAAAGTGAGATCCTCAGACATTACTACTCCCAGGTCCCTTACATTATTTTTCCGCTCTATTGTATGGCCGGAGTCAGTAGTATACTCTGTTCTAGTTATTATCTCCTCCAGTTTTCCATAACGGAGTAGTTGGAATTTGTCCTCATTGAACATCATATTATTTACCGTTGCCCACTGGAAAACTTTGTTTATATCTTCTTGGAGGTTAACCGCGTCCTCAGCAGATGACAGCCTCATGCAGATCCTAGTATCATCCGCAAAGGATGATACGGTGCTGTGGTGTATATCTCTGTTTATGTCTGATATGAGGATAAGGAATAAGATGGGGGCGAGTACTGTGCCTTGTGGAACAGAGCTCTTCACTATGGCAGCCTCCGATTTAACTCTGTTGACCACTACTCTTTGTGTTCGATTTGTTAGGAAGTTGAAGATCCATCTCCCCACTTTCCCAGTTATTCCTTTAGCACGTATTTTATGGGCTATTACGCCATGATCGCATTTGTCAAATGCTTTTGCAAAGTCTGTGTATATTACATCTGCATTCTGATTTTCTTCCAGTGCATCCAAGGCCATGTCATAGTGATCCAGTAGTTGTGAGAGGCAGGAGCGACCTGCCCTGAACCCATGTTGCCCTGGATTGTGCAGATTTTGGGAATCCAGGTGATTTGCAATCCTGCTTCTTAGCACTCTTTCAAAGATTTTTATGATGTGGGACGTCAGAGCTATTGGTCTATAGTTCTTAGCTAATGCTTTGCTGCCACCTTTATGGAGTGGGGCTATATCCGTTGTTTTAAGTGACTGTGGAATTTCACCCATGTCCAAGCTCCTCCTCCATAGTGTACTTAGGGCACGCGAGAGGGGTTTCTTGCAGTTCTTAATGAAAACAGAGTTCCACGAGTCTGGGCCCGGGGCTGAGTGCATAGGCATGTTGTCAATGGTTTTTTCGAAATCTATCGGAGTTAGGGTAATGTCGGAAATCTGGCATACATTTATGGAGTTTTGAGGCTCATTCATGAAGAAATCATTTGGGTCGTCGATCCTCAGACCGATTAGTGGTTCACTAAACACAGAGTCGTACTGGGATTTCAATATTTCACTCATTTCCTTGTTGTCGTCTGTGTAAGTCCCGTCTTGTCTGAGTAAGGGCCCGATACTAGATGTGGTATTTGCCTTGTTTTTGGCATATGAAAAGAAATATTTTGAATTTCTTTCAATTTCACTAATAGCTTTAAGCTCCTCCTGCCTCTCCTGGTTCCTGTAAGAGTCATTTAACTTAGTTCGATAGTTTCCACTTCCCTGGTCAGCGCCTCCTTTCGTGTATCAGATATTCTAGCACTCCTGAGGAGCTCAGTGACTCTTCGTCGTCTTCTGTAGAGGGAGCGTCTTTTTCTCTCCAGTTTACTCCTGCTCTTCTTCTTTCTTAGGGGAATATGCCTAGAACATGCTTCGGCTACCAGGAAGTTGATCCTTTCAAGGCACTGGTTTGGATCCATGTCATTTAAGACATCTTCCCAACATGTTTCGTTTAGGACATGGTTTACCTGGTCCCAGTTGATGTTCTTGTTGTTGAAATTGTATTTTGTGAAGACACCTTCACAGGTACATGCATTCTGCTGTTCAGGACCCCTATGCATGTACGTCTGGACTTCGATTAGATTGTCAAATGGTGTTCCACTGAAAGTGTATGTTTGTTCACCTGTACTGCTACTAGGGCAGTTCATTTAGAAGTGGCACAGGACTTGTCTGCAGAACAGTTTATACAGCTGTTTCGAAAATTTGCAGCTAGGGGATCCTGTCCGAGGTTGATGATTTCGGATAATGCCACAAATTTTGTAGCAGGTGCTCAACATTTGATAGAATTAAATAATAGTAACGATGTTCAATCTCTGTTAACCCAGCGAGGGTGTACCTGGAAAATTATTACTCCTAGAGCCCCTTGGCAGGGGGGGGCTGTACGAAAGACTGATAGGCACAGTGAAGAGGTGTCTCCGCAAAGTACTACACCGGAAGAGAATTAATTTGGAAGAATTCCGTGCAGTGTTAGTGGAGGCAGAAAATCGTATAAATAATAGGCCTCTCTCATACATGAGTGATACACTTGATGCAGATGTATTAACACCTTCTCACCTAGTATGTGGAAGGAAATTGGAAGCTGCCCCTGTCTATAGAGATAATCCGGAAGAAAGTGATGAAGATTACAATGATGCGGCAGTGTTGTGTAATAAATTTAAAATGTTAAATAAAGTAATTGATCATTGGTCTAATGTGTGAACACTTTTATGGTGCGACAGAGGCAGTAAATTGACAGACCATTCAACCAGGTGACATTGTGTTAATTGACACTGAACAACATCGAACATTGTGGCCTCTGGGCAAAGTATTGACATTGTACCCAGATGCACAAGGTGTTGTCAGGAATGTCAAAGTGTTGTGTCGTGGCCAGGAAAGTTTACGCACAATTATTAAATTGATTCCCTTGGAATTAGGTGTTCAGTTAAACGTAAATGAAAATCTGAGGGAAAGTGACACGAGTGATATGGAAGATAACGCAAACCAAGTGATGCTGGAAGATGAAATCGAAGTAAAGCCTACTAGGAAAACAGCCACTCAAGCCAGAACTGGCTGGAATCGTCTCCTAAAGGAAGGAGTAATTTGAGTCGTTTAGCAAAGAACTCCAGCCGGCCGCAGTGTGGAAAATACTGTATATATTTTCCAGAAATTCAGTATTTATATGTAAATACACGGCCATACTGTATTTAATAATATTTATGTCATAGAAAACGGAAAGCCTGCGTCTGCGCAGACGAGACTCGCCATCTTTGTTTTGAATTTTGTACAAACGTTGGTGTAATGGGAAGAATTTTTCGTGCTCTAGAGGTTAAAATTGTGTTGACACCTCTCAAATAGGGGGCGAAATTGGTGGATGTGCATTCCTGCATAACTTGAGATATCAGACGACTGGACAAGACAACTCCAGGAACCTCAGATAAGCTCTCTAGATTTGTGTGTAATTCTGGCCAGCATTATTTTCATAGATTTAGTTAGAGTGAGATTTTCTGAGTATGATAAATGAAGAAAGTCCAGACGATTCTTTTACTCAGGAGCAGTACCTGAAAGATGTAAAATTTGAATCTGGACAATACTGGGTACGACTTCCGTGGAGACTAAACTATCCAGAATTGCCACTAATTACAGAATGGCATATGGGCAGTCAAATTGGTGAGTGATATTAAGATATATTTTCTGTTATGTAATTGTGTATATATATAACCATTTATTATTTTTAATATACAGTCCACAAATTTATATATTTACCAGTATTCCTGATGTATGTATATTTCATTTAATTAATAGGTCCAGAGCAACTTGTGGTTATGACAGTGGTAGGTATCGAAGAGGGACATTTTTTGCGACCTAGGTGTCCTAAATTCCTACTTGTCTATGTAACATTGATAAATAATAATTATCTTTGTTATCATTTACTGTTATGTACATAATTAGTTACATTCAGATAAATGCAATTTTCCACAAAATGAATAATTATCGAGGACATAATAAAAACGAATAATGCAAGATCAAAGTCGCTAACGACCTGGTTGAAAGACACATATTCGTAGATAATGAAATAGGCCTTTAGATTTTAATTACTGATTCAACGGTGGGAAAATTAATGGAATTAATAATTGCTCATGTAACTCGAAATTATCATGACGAACATTACTTAATGAATCAAGCGTCATCCTACCCTGAAAATTTACTCAGTCTTTCCACGAAGACATTAGAATAGATAAATATAACGATACCGACATTGATTATATATAATTATTGTCGGTATCGTTATATTTATATGAAACTCAGTTAGGCCTTTATTTAGATAACCCCATAAAACTTTTAAAAATTATGATCATTTATGTAAGTTGTTGCTGTAGTCAGAAAATGGCAGCAGCAGCAGTTAAATGAGGGTTTTGGGTAGCATATCTAAAAACTGTGCATTAATTAGTAATCTTCACAAAAAATTTTAAAACGACTGCCTGGCTGCATATGTAAGTAATAAAACTTTCAATGTTATATTAGAGCGTAATATATTCCATATATCACTTAGGATATATGGAAACTTTACCTGGACAGATTTATAACTAAACTTTTGCTTTCTAGCATAACAAACAATTAGAATGAAGTGTTTAAAGGAAAAAAATAACAATTTTACTGTTATTACAATGTGAAGCGGAGTAGCCTAAATCCGTTGGAGTTATACAACGCTGTGGGGATACCTGGAAATGAGAATCGTTCCAAGGAAAGGGAGGTCAGGTGCAATTGTATGAATCAAGAGCCCGTCACCGGCGACAAGAACTTTCCTTCAAGGAGATAGGATTCGCTGCAGTGGATTAAACACTGATAAATTTAGATTTAGAAATGAAATAGGATAAAGGTAAAATTAGATTTAGAAATTAATAGGATAATAATAAATTTAGATTTAGAAATGAAATAGGATAATGGTGAATTTAGATTTAGAAGTGAAATAGGATAATGATAAATTTAGATTTAGAAATAAAATAGAATAACACCCGTTAGACACCTGAGATGTAGATGAGTGAAGAAAACTGGCATTACTAACTTAACGAGAACATTGGAAAGGTTTAAAAATATGCTTAACAAGTACGTAAATGAGAATAGATGAAAGGCCTGAGCTTGCTACCATCTGCAGCTCATAAGACTGCCATCCCCATGAGCCCCTTTGAGGCGGGGTAGATGGCAGACCAGAGGCCTAGCTTCTCCCTACGAGCCCCGTGAGGGCAGGGAAAGTGGCTAGGCCTGGGGACACTTGGTCCCAAAGATGAGGAGGTACTTGTACCTCCTCCCATGGGAGACTTAAGTCTCGAGACACTCCCCAGATAGGGAGCCAAGGCCGGGTCACCACTACTTGGAAAAGACCCGGGCTGGGAGAATACCGGTGAATAAAAAAAAAAAAAAAAAAAAAAAAAAGAGAATAGATGGAGGTGTTACCCACCCAGAGCGAACCGTTATTCTTCTCCATTCTTATGATTTTATGTTCTTCACGTGGTGAAAATAGCTAGTAAAATTAATTCAATAGAAGCGAAAAGATTTTGAAAAGTACTGGTTTTAGAAGTGTATACCAGTTTAACAAGCTATACCAAGCGAGCACTTTCGGAAGCCATAGAAATAGATTACAAAATATTCGAGTAGAAATCGGTGGATGTGAGGACCAAGAGACACAGTAATATGGTACCGCTTCTCTGTTGTGAAGATGAATGTTATGCTATTATTATAGACAAACCCGTGAAGGGTCATACAGCTCTTAAGTGACTAGCAGAAAAATCAGGTTCATTACAACGGAGGACAGGTATAATTCTTCGTATCATGAGCTATTACCCTTGAGGGGTAGACAATTATAATTTAATAAACTTGAGTTATATTAATATCAATAAAGCAATATTTCCAAGTACAACGAGGAGCTAGTCGTTTCAATGTTAAACTTTATAAATAGGTTTTGTCTCAGTAATACAACACAGGTAAGTATTTAGGTATCGTGTCTGAATATACTATACAATTATGCTTCCCTTAGTATGTAAAAGTAGATGTAAACTAAAAGGTGAAAACGAATATTAAATAACTGATCGACACCATGCCTAACCCTTCTAGGGTAGGGTAGGTACCTGAGTCCGAGCTTTTAGCTCATAAGACTGTCATTCCCATTTGCTCCTTTGGGGCGGGGATGACAGACCAGAGAGGCCTGGCTTGTGGCTAGGCCTGGGGACAGTTGGTCCCAAAGATGAGGAGGTACTTGTGCCTCCTCCCATGGGAGACCTAGGTCTCAGATACTCCCTAAAGAGGGAGCCAAGGCCGGGCCACCACTTGGAAAAGGCCCGGGCCGGGAGAATACCGGCGAATCTTTAATAATAATAATAATATTAAATAACTGATCGACACCATGCCTAACCCTTCTAGGGTAGGGTAGGTGCCTGAGTCCGAGCCTTTAGCTCATAAGACTGTCATTCCCATTTTCCCCCTTGGGGCGGGGATGGCAGACCAGAGAGGCCTAGCTTGTGGCTAGGCCTGGGGACAGTTGGTCCCAAAGATGAGGAGGTACTTGTGCCTCCTCCCATGGGAGACTTAGGTCTCAGACACTCCTTAAAGAGGGAGCCAAGGCCGGGCCACCACTTGGAAAAGGCCCGGGCCGGGAGAATACCGGCTAATCTTTAACTAACTAACTAACTTGGGGAACTGATCGACACCATGCCTAACCCTTCTAGGGTAGGGTAGGTGCCTGAGCCCGAGCCTTTAGCTCATAAGACTGTCATTCCCATTTGCCCCCTTGGGGCGGGGATGGCAGACCAGAGAGGCCTAGCTTGTGGCTAGGCCTGGGGACAGTTGGTCCCAAAGATGAGGAGGTACTTGTGCCTCCTCCCATGGGAGACTTAGGTCTCAGACACTCCCTAAAGAGGGAGCCAAGGCCGGGCCACCACTTGGAAAAGGCCCGGGCCGGGAGAATACCGGCTAATCTTTAATAATAATAATAAGTAAATAACTTTACCGGCGAATCAAATAGAATAGAATAGAATTAAATAACATCGACACCATGCCTAACCCTTCTAGGGTAGGGTAGGTGCCTGAGCCCGAGCCTTTAGCTCATAAGACTGTCATTCCCATTTGCTCCCTTGGGGCGGGGATGGCAGACCAGAGAGGCCTAGCTTGTGGCTAGGCCTGGGGACAGTTGGTCCCAAAGATGAGGAGGTACTTGTGCCTCCTCCCATGGGAGACTTAGGTCTCAGACACTCCTTAAAGAGGGAGCCAAGGCCGGGCCACCACTTGGAAAAGGCCCGGGCCGGGAGAATACCGGCTAATCTTTAATAATAATAATAATAATATTAAATATAAAGAAGGCCTGAGTTTGCTACCATCTGCAGCTCACAAGACTGCCATCCCCACGAGCCCCTTTGGGGCGGGGCAGATGGCAGACCAGAGGCCTAGCTTCTCCCTACGAGCCCCGTTAGGGCGGGGAAGGTGGCTAGGCCTGGGGACAGTTGGTCCCAAAGATGAGGGGGTACTTGTATCTCCTCCCATGGGAGACTTAAGTCTCGAGACACTCCCCAGATAGGGAGCCAAGGCCGGGTCACCACTTCTTGGAAAAGACCCGGGCCGGGAGAATACCGGCGAATAAAAAAAAAATTAAATAACATCAATGAGAAGAACACAAAGAAATTATAATAAACAGGGAGACATAAGTGATATTTAAGTTACTCAGAACTTTATATAAACCCTAAGTATGAAGAATGATTTGAGCCACAAAATTATTTGTTAATGTTAATTTTTCGTATATTCTTCCCACTAAACTTTCGTTTTTAAGATGAGAATGCTTCATACAATTACCTTCAAGTGTTGATTTACTGAAATAAGGAAATGATTTATGATACTAGCGGAATGTGTACTGTGTTATATAGCACATTTCTGAAATTTAGTTTCCATGGGCTTCACTGCAGATGTATTTCACTGAAAAGATGATCAGGATTTTTACTGAAGTGTGAAGATATTATTTTGTCTCTCCATTGAACACCTTAAATCGTTAACCGCCTGTGTGTTACAATCAACGCTCTGCCATTATACGTCGCTAAACTGAACGTATTACTCTGGTTTCGTTTAGCAAGTCATATCGCGTTTGCTTCTGCACTTGTGTGTACGCAGACTGCGCTTAAAAACATGGGCTTGCATATACATGCATATATATATATATATATATATATATATATATATATATATATATATATATATATATATATATATATATATATATATATATATATATATATACATATATATATATATATATATATATATATATATATATATATATATATATATATATATATATGTATATATATATATATATATATATATATATATATATATATATATATATATATATATATATATTTATATATATGCAAATATGTGCTTGCATATATATGCAAATATGTGTTGCATATATATGTCAATGTGTGCTTGCATATGTATGAATATATGTGCGCTTCCATATATATTTAAGTATATGCATTGCATATGTATGAATACATGTGCTTGCAAATATATATATATATATATATATATATATATATATATATATATATATATATATATATATATATATATATATATATATTGGGGGGCCCCAGTTATACGGCTGGTTAGGTGGTTAGGTTCCAGGCTACCGCCGTAAAGCGGAAACCGCCGTAAAGTGGAACACCCTTTATTCCACTTACAAATGCATACAAACACTAGATAACAAGTTTACACTAACATATATTAAGTTAGCAATAGAACCAGGCATCAAAAAACAAAAAATTATATATATATATATATATATATATATATATATATATATATATATATATATATATATATATATATATATATATATATATATATATATGTCGTGCCGAATAGACAGAACTTGCAATCTTGGCTTAAATAGCAACGTTCATCTTGCCATATAGGACAAGCGAAAATTTGTGTATGCAATAATTTCGCCAAAATCATTCTGAACCTAACGAAAAAAAATATATTTCACTGTGTTTTTTTTAGCATTAAATTATTGTAAACAAATCTAAAATATATTTAGTTGGGTTAGGCTAAAATAAATTGCTCTTGTTATAATAAGGTTAGGTAAGTTTTCTAAGATTCTTTTGGTGCAAAATTATAAATTTTTACATCAGCATTAATGAAAAAAATATATCCTTAAATGTATAAGAGAAAATTTTATAAAGGACTTAATTTTAAATGAGTTCTTGCTAATTGACCAGTTTTACATATTCGGCACGACATATATATATATATATATATATATATATATATATATATATATATATATATATATATATATATATATATATATATATATATATATATATATATATATATATATATATATATACAAAAAGATCACAGTAAACAGGTGATTTTTAAATATGCAAAACAACCACTGTGAAAGAGTAGTGAAATTCCAAGCGCTTTCGTGACTACTCACATTGTCAAGGAACTATGAAAGTAATACATCAAAGGAAGGCAATTAAAGGGCTTAGACCACACCTCACAGTCAACTCCCACAACAATGAAACACCTGACGCGGGACAATACCGGACTCATAAGAAAAGAGGAACACTGCAGCAGGTCCGCTAGTCCAACTAAACAGGTCCTCACGACAACCCACCAACAAATCATTCTACCCAAGAAATAAGGTTTATTATTTGTCCAATGTATTATTAATCTCTAACCAAATTTTATTAATTATAAATGAATCTAATTTATACAAACCTAAAGAAATTTTCATATTATTTTCAAAACTGCTTTTTATGAAACAAGATTCAATTATATTTCTGTCAACCATGGACTTGCTTGATATAACTTTCTCAACTTTTTGAAAATCAATTGGATGGTTAAAGTCTCTCACATGAATAAATAGAGCATTGGAATCTTATCCAGTTCTAATGCTATATTTATGTTGTTTTAATCTAAGTTCGAGACTTTTGCCAGTTTGACCGTAATAAACTTTATCGCAAATTTTACAAGGAATCTTATAGACACATCCGTCAGCATTTTGGGGGGAATTCTTTATCAAAAGTTTTTTTACTGTCTCAAGATTTTTGAATACAACTTTAATATTAAAAGTCTTAAGAAGAGAAGGCATATCAACCAAGTTTTCATGGTAAGGGAGAACCAACATATTTTTAGTTGAATAAGGTTGGTTGTCCCTTTTTGGGTTGTAAAAAGTATTTCTAGCAATTTTAAATGATTTATCAGTTAAATTTTTCGGGTGTTTCAGATCATTGGCCATTTCATAAATTTTGGATATTTCTTCATCTATGAACTCTGGACTACAGATACGTAAAGCTCTCGAAAACATTGATGAGAAAACAGACAGTTTAATGTTATCTTGATGGGAAGAATAATAGTGTACATAGGAACAGTTATTTGTAGGATTTCTGTAAATTTTAAATTTGAATTCATTATAAAATTTACAGAAAACCTACAAATAACTGTTCCTATGTCTGTATTCCCTTAGGTTTGTATAAATTAGATTCATTGATAATTAATAAAATTTGGTTAAAGTTTAATAATACATTGGACAAATAAAAAACCTTATTTCTTGGGTAGAATGATTTGTTGGTGGGTTGTCGTGAGGACCTGTCTAGTTGGACAAGCGGACCTGCTGCAGTGTTCCTCTTTTCTTATGAGTCCGGTATTGTCCCGCGTCAGGTGTTTCATTGTTGTGGGAGTTGACTGTGAGGTGTGGTCTAAGCCCTTTAATTGCCTTCCTTTGATGTATTACTTTCATAGTTCCTTGACAATGTGAGTAATCACGAAAGCGCTTGGAATTTCACTACTCTTTCACAGTGGTTGTTTTGCATATTTTAAAATCACCTGTTTACTGTGATCTTATTGTATATATGTATATGTATATATATATATATATATATATATATATATATATATATATATATATATATATATATATATATATATATATATATATATATATATATATATAAGATCACAAAGTGTGTGTGTGTGTGCATCTGGAAGGCAATATTTTGAGGAATTGTTAAATGTTGATGAATGAAACGGGGTGGGGTAAGGGAGCAGGGATTGATGGTATAAAGATAGAAATGTTAAAAGCAGGTGGGGATATAGTTATGGAGTGGTTGGTGCTATTATTTAATAAATGTATGGAAGAGGGTAAGGTACCTAAGGATTGGAAGAGAGCATGCATAGTTGCTTTGCATAAATTCAAAGGAGACAAAAGAGAGTGCAAAAATTATAGGGGAATAAGTCTGCTGAGTATACCTGGTAAAGTTATTATTGAGCGAATTAAAAGTAAGACGGAGAGTAGGATAACCGATGAACAAGGAGGCTTTAGGAAAGGTAGGGGGTTTGTAGACGAAGTGTTTACAGAGAAACATACAGGTGAACAGTGTTTAGATAAAGGTAAAAAAGTTTTTGTGGCATTTATGGATTTGAAAAGGCATGTGACAGTGAAAGGTTTTTACAAGGATAGTGAGGCTCAGGTTAGAGTATGTAGGAGAGGAGATTATTTCCCAGTAAAACTAGGCCTTGGACAGGGATGTGTGATGTCACCGTGGTTGTTCAATATATTTATAGATTACGTTGTAAGAAAAGTGAATGCTCGGGTCTTGGCAAGAGGTGTGGGGTTAAAAGATAAAGAGTTTTCACGGTTGATCTTTGTTGATGACACTTTGCTTTTGGGAGATTCTGAAGAGAAGTTGCAGAGTTTGGTGGATGAGTTTGGTAGGGTATGTACAAGAAGAAAATTAAAAGTGAATATAGGAAAGAGTAAGGTGATGAGGACAACAACAAAATTTAGATGACGAAACATTGGATATCAGATTGAAAGTAGAGAGAATGGAGGAGGTGAATGTATTCAGATATTTAGGAGTGGACGTATCAGTAGATGAGTCTACGAAAGATGAGGTGAATCATAGAATTGATGAGGGGGAAAAAGGTGAGTGGTGCACTGAGGAGTCTGTGGAGACAAAGAACTTTGTCCATGGAAGCAGAGAGGGAAATGTAAAAGAGTCTAGTTAATCCAACACTCTTATATGGGTGTGAAGCATGGGTAGTGAATGTCTCGACAAGGAGAAGGCAATGTGTGGTGTGAATGTAATGCAGAGAATTCGTAGTTTGGAAATTATGAGAAGGTGTGGGATTACCAAAACTGTTAGCCAGAGGGCTGAGGAGGGATTATTGAGATGGTTCGGACATGTAGAGAGGTTGGAACAATATAGAATGACTTCGAGAGTATATATCTTTAGTGGAGGGAAGGCGGGGTGGGGGTCGGCCTAGGAAAGGTTGGAGGGAGGGGGTGAAGGAGGTTTTGTGTGTGAGGGGCTTGGACTTCCAGCAAGCATGCGTGAGCGTGTTAGATGGAAGTGAATGGAGACTAATAGTGTTTAGGACTTGACGTGCTGTTGGAGTGTAATCAAGGTAACATTTATGAAAGGATTCAGGGAAACCGGCAGACCAGATTTAATTCCTGGAGATGGGAAGTACAGTGCCTGCACTCTGAAGGAGGGGTGTTAATGTTGCAGATTTATAACTGTAGTGTAAAGCACCCTTCTGGCAAGACAGTGATGGAGTGAATGATGGTGAAATTTTTTCTTTTTCGGGCCACCCTGCCTTGGTGGGAGACGGTCGATGTGTTAATAAAAATAATAATAACTTGACTGGAGAGGAATTTTATGATGGTATTTTGGTCCATCCTGGACCATTGTCAAGTTCAAAGTGAGAGAGAAAAAAGATCAGATGATAGGACGAGAGGAGGGAATGAGAGAAGATTAGTGGTGGTGGTGAATGGAAGCAGCAACACGAGCAGCAGCAGCACCACCACCACCAGTACCACCAGCAGCAACACGATCAGCAATACCAATACCAGCACCACAACCAGAAGCACCAGTACCACACCAGCAGCAGCAGCAGCAGCAGCAGCAGCAGCACCACCACCACCAGTACCACCAGCAGCAACACGATCAGCAATACCAATACCAGCACCACAACCAGAAGCACCAGTACCACACCAGCGGCAGCAGCAACAGCAGCAGCAGCAGCAGCACCACCACCACCACCACCACCACCACCACCACCACCACCCACCAGTACTAGCATCACAAACGCCCGCAGCACCAGCACCAACACCAATAGCAGCAGTAGCAACAGCAGCAGCACCACCACCAGTACCACCTGCACCAACACCAGCAGTAGCAGCACCACCAATAGTACCACCAGCAGAAGCACAACCACCAGTACCACCAACAGAAGCACCACCACCAGTACCACCAACAGAAGCACCACCACCAGTACCACCAGCAAAAGCACCACCACCAGCAACACCAGCAAAAGCACCACCACCAGTAACACCAGCAAAAGCACCACCACCAGTACCACCAGAAAAGCACCACCACCAGTACCACCAGCAAAAGCACCACCACCAGTACCACCAGCAAAAGCACCACCACCAGTACCACCAGCAAAAGCACCACCACCAGTACCACCAGCAGAAGCACCACCACCACCGCCAGCAACAGCAGCAGCAAAAACTGTACCTATAATTCGTCCAGAATCATAGGTTATGCACGTCAAAGTAATACTTTAACAAAACTGGAAAATTCCCTACACATAAAGATGAAAAATATTTTGCTGGGTCCTTTGCTATTTTAACCGACACCAGAAAGATGAGACATAAATGAAACTCCCTTTCATGTATGACTCAGGCACAGTCACATAATTTACATTTTAAACATCAAACTCTGTAAGTGAAAATATATAGGGACAGAGATCATATAATAATAATAATAATAATAACAATAATAATAATAATAATAATAATAATTATTATAATCAAGGGAGAAGCGCTAAACCCGGTGGATTATACAGCGCCTGGGGGTGATGTGGAAGGCATTCAGGCTTTATTCGGGGAACTGGAGCACAGATTCAATTCCCAAAATCAAGAGCCCCTCACCAACATCAAGGAACCTTCCTTGAGGGGTAATAATAATAATAATAATAATAATAATAATAATAATAATAATAATAATAATAATAATAATAATAATAATAATAATAATAATAATAATAATAATAATACATCACTCTTCAACGATTATTATTTTAAATTTTAATATAATTAAGGAAAATTATCATCTAAGATCAGAGCGATATAAAACTTTGTTGAAAAACAAAAAACAATGATTATTATGTACCAAAAAAGCTTCAGTAAATTAAAATTCTAAGAACCTTAATAATTTTAACATATCGACTTATAATGAGTTTTGTTAATGTGTGAAAATACGAGAACTTGAATCGTGTAATCTATTAGAGTGTTTTTTGTTCATTATGTGCAAGATGTGATAATGTTCATTGTTCATGTTCACTTACCAGTATTGCTGACAGCTGCGTGTACCAGGATGACAGCCGGCAAGCACATGACAATTTTCCAGTCGAATGTTTCCATTGTTCAAGTAATTCTTAAGAGCTTTCTTATATATAGTCTTATAACATTACTAATAATATATATCGTCACTAGCCTAACGACTTTTATATAACATTTAAAGCAATACTGAACTTTATATATTGTTTCCGGGAGAAAATAAGCCTCACTCAGAAACTAATCACATAAATCAATGAACTACAATCACAGGTCAGTCAGTAGATAAGACGCGCGACACACTGGCACTGGCACTGGCACTGGCACCTTCCCCTCACCACCCTCTCGCACAGCCAGTCAGAAACTGAAGCAACAGGCCAAGTCCCCGCCCGTGCGGCTGAGGCCCCGCGCAACTCTTATACCTCCAACATTTTCTGTGATTACCAAAAAATTGGATAAGAAAGGAAATACTCGAAGCTCGTCTATGGAGGCATAGTACTGTAATTTTATTACTTTGTTTAGTGTCGCTTAATGTAATCAGACTCACTGTCAAGTGGGTTACAGTATAGATTATCATCATTAATACTGTGCCATTTGTGAAGCACAGTTGATTAGTTACTGTGGAGTTAAACATGTCGAATATGCATGAGTCGTAAAGGCATTTATTATCTTATCCTAATTATTCATGAATGATGATTATATATTCTAAGAGATTATATATTCTAAGAGATGCTTACATCTTTGAGTACATACCATGTGAAGCCGACGATAGTTGGTATATTAGGGTCAAGCAATCACATTAATTGTTAAGGAAATATGTTGATTATCTTTAAGGCATCAACGAAGAATATGAAAATAAACTGTGTATATAATGTACACAGAGAGATGCACTCCTCTCGTTGAACATGCCATGTGAAGCACATAGTTGACTTACAAGGTTAAATATAAATATTACTGGATAGGAATGCCCACTAAGGCTGCTGTTATCTGTTCACTAAAAGGCAAAAAAACGTCACTTATTAAGTTACACTATAATGCGATCCTTTATTGACAACGTTTCGCTCACACGGTGGGCTTTATCACATGAAAGAGTCCTACCTCGGGAGAAAGGAAGTGTGTATACATAGCGAGCGTAGTTACGTTAAGGATCAGGTGAGGAAAGTTGAAGTTAGTGGCAGAGAAGAGGTTAGATTTGAGAAAGACATACCTGGCATGGGCCAGAAGACATGATGCTATGTCAGATAACGATGAAAATGTTTCCAGGCAAGAGGTTCTGCTATACTGCAAAAGCCGTTGTTGTGGTTTAAATTGTTGAATATGCAGATAAGTGATGAATCTCTGGGTGTTTTCTTCCACGGCGACGAACCTGGCGTTTCTGTAGTTAATTAAGTGGTTGTGGGAGTTTCGGTTTGAAACACCGGCGTTCATCTAGTCATTCATTCTGCTGGCATATTAGTATTCTGAAATACATGTTTGGAGACCTCTGGATGTTTCTTTCATGTATAATTGGTTGCAATCTTTATAAGGGATTATGTATACCCTTGCAAAGGTTTAAACCTGGTGGTTACAGTTATTGGTAATGCTTTTGACTGTAGTGCATGCAGTGGTAGACACTTGGAATGCGGTACAGGAAAAGACGTTGGAGACATATTTGGCGGTGTATTGTCTAGGTGAGTTGAAAATGTTATATGCACGGCGTCCTCAACCTCTAATGAAGTAACGAGGATGTATCGTTAAGCTCAGAAAATGTTTGTTCGATGAAAGAGCATATTTTACCAGGTAATTCACTACTTCGGAGAGCACGAAGGACGATGCCTATGGTTATGCTACGTTTCAGTTTGGTATCGTGGTGAGAGTAGAAGTGGAGAAGATCGTGTTGGTTGGTCGAATTTTGGAAGACTTTAAAACGAAGTTTATGGTAAGGATTGCAGAGAAGACTACCAAAAAAGGGAAGAGTGTCGTCCATTTCTTCTTCTACCATACAGTGGATTGAGAGCTCGACCTGGTAGAGATTGTATTGGAAAGCAGGAACGTTGAAGCGTCTGGGAGTTATGATGAAAATGATGAATCAGACACATGTACAACATTTGGGTATCTTTACTCTATAGACATTTCGCTATTCAATGATTTTCAATATAATTTGAGGACATAAGCTTAAGACTGTCCTATTATATTTATAATTCCTTGGTAATGTGAGAAATCACGAAAGCGTTTGGAAATTCACTATTTTTTTTTTTGACAGTAGTTATTTTGCAAACAGTGATATAACCTGATTGCCGTTTTATCTTATTGCATGTAAAACAACCACTTTGAAAGAATAGCGAAATTCCAAGCGCTTTCGTGACTTCTCACATTATCAAGGAACTATAAAAAAAAATCAAAGGAAGGCATACAAAGGGTTAAGACTACACCTCAACATCACGTCACCACAACAAACCTACACCTCACGCACGAGTGACGGCACCCGACTCTGTGAAACCCACCTAACCCTTCGGAGGGCAAGGCAGTCGAAAATGCGAATTTGAAAGTAATTTCCTATGAGGGGATAGAGCCGCTCGATGTAAGGTCACTGAGGCCATCTAAATGGAGTTGCAAAAGTTACATGTCGAGCAATTGCAGATATGCTAAAACCGAGTAACCTCGGTCACTCCCTGCAGGGGTATAACATTTTAAAATGTTGCAAGGTTGCAATTGTTAAAAAAGTACACAAAAAAAAGACATTTAGTAGACAATATAAAGAGTAGACAATATAAAAAACATAAATGGAACTTGTTTCTGAATAATTTGTAAGCATTAAAATATAGAAATAGGAACTACTTTTCAACAATGACACATTGCAATGGGTTTGATTGGTGTCATGGGGTACGAGAGTTATTTGTTGAGTAGCTTTAGGTAGATGTCGTTTTGATAAGGACCTGCCTCGTATGGGCCAGTAGGCCTTCTGCTGTGTTCCTACATTCTTATGTTCTTATACAACTTACAAATGAAATATTCCTGAGTTCCCTGAGAAAGAACAATCATTTCACATCACTAATTTCTCAAATGAAACTTTATGAAACAATTTTTATCCTTCTTTTTACATAATTTACTTTACATATGGCACAGGAAAATGAGGATGTGACATGATTATTCTTTTTGCTGCAATACTTGCATGTAAGCAGCTTACCTAGCACTGGCCAGTGACCTAGCTGTTTATCCAACCTCACACTGTCATCTGGCCTTGCTGCACGTTGGAACTGAAATGCATATGGGTATTCCACGTTTGACAATTCATCACTACTGTCAACCAAAGAAGTACTGGGTGAACCTCTTTGAGTTAGTCTCATGCTGGTGCGGTTGGACTTTTGTCCTTTGGATCTTGCAGTGACAGAGATGTCAAGCCAGAATACCTTCAGTGGCTTGCATTGCATTTTTAGTGACCGACAATCACGGCAGTAAAGTAGCCACGCATTCACAACAGCAAGATCCAGAACATAAGCAAACAGCCGCATGTACCAACGTTTTGATTTCATTGGTGATTTGTAAAGATGCACCAACATGTTACTTTTGTCAATACCTCCCATGTGTGCATTGTAATTCTTGATGATGCCTGGGCACTCAAAGTGGTCTTTCTTCTTTGATACCTTGTCATATCTTTCATTAAGGCTCAAAAGATAAACTCCCACATCATTTGTCACTAGAGTCACAACTTTGTTGTCCTTCCATCTTACAAGAAGGATATCATCATTGCTTTGGAACTGAAAATTGCCCCTGGCCACATTGCTCTTTTCCATTTGTTTTACAGACATCAGTTGTGGCTTACCACATCTATTATCACGTATTGCTCCAGTGTACCTGCATTTATACTTGTCTCTCAGTACCTTGACCAAAGGTAGACTTGAAAAGAAATTATCAGCATAGACTGCTGAAGTATTTCTTTGGTTGAGAGATCTTGCATGTACAAGAACAATCCTGGAACTCATTGGGAGTTTACTTTCTTCATTTGGCAGCTTTATGTGATGGTTCTCAAAGGTTGGGTTACCTTCATACATGAGTATATCATATATGATTCCATCTTCACTTGCACGGCAGAAGAGTTTGAAACCCCACTTGTCTGGTTTGTTTTTGATGTATTGCCTTAGGTTTCCAGCTGTTTTACCCTTGAAAGCAACCCTGACTTTATCAAGAGACTTCTTGGGTGTAGCTGGAACTTTCAAGCAAGCTTTAGTTAGTGCATTGTAAAGAGGCCTTTCTTTGTGGAATCTGTCATTACCCTTCTTTTGTGTGTTATCACTGAAATGAATCGTACGCCTAAGCAACCTAAACCTCTTTGATCCCATGACTTCTGCAACTTGAGGTACCTAACTTGCAGTTCCCCAATAGTCCTGAATGGATGGCTGTACAGTGTAACCCATATACAACAGAATACCTATGAACCCAGTTATTTCCTCAGAATCTGTTTGAAAATTAGTATGTATGTTTTTTTTGCCTGGCATACAAATTAATTTGAAATGCAATGTTGTCTATCATGTCTTGAGTAAAAAAGTCTGTAAAATAATCATATGAAGACCTAACTTCAATTGTCTTTACATGTTCATATGCAGGCAAAGGGTCAGTCTGTATGCCCTCATTCTTCCATTGGGTGTCTCCTTGAGAAGCAAGATCATCTTGGAGCTCTTCTTCATCAGGGTACTCCTCCACAGTAATACGTTTCTTCTTCTTGTTCAATTTCTGCTTTTTGGCTGATGGCCCAGCTTCCTCCTCTTCATCTGTTGACACCTCTGCATCTGGTGGCAAGTATTCATCATCAGTGTCCACCACTTCCAGGTTATCTGGGTCTTGATCTGAGTCACTTTCGTCCCAAACACAGACAAATTTCGACTTATCCTTGGAGGACTCACCATAGAACAATTTCTGATTGATCTGGAAGGACAATAAAAACGTTCTGTACACACCCAGATCATTACTGAATTCATATATACACTACCAATTTTTATGGAAATATTTATATACCGAAACTTGAAAACATCACCTAAACGGGCAAGACCGAGTGTACTCGGTCCTATTTTGTTGCACTTTTTTCATTTGCATGGTGCACTCTTATTATGCTTCACAACATCTTTATATATATATCAAAATATAGCTAAACTATTCATTTATGCACTAGATACACAAATCAGTACTTTCCGACATTGTAGAGGGTGAAATGGTAGAGTATATAAGGAGCACTCAAAGAAAAACACGAGTCTGGGCGACGCCAAGCTAGAAGTGTTTACATTCTGCTCTCTCGACCAATGGGAAGTGAGGAGACGCCATCACCAAGCAGCTGGAGCAACTCAGGGAAGGCTTGTGATTGGTCAGAAATAGAGAATGGGAATCTCGGTGCGCAGGGGGAGTAGGACATACACAAAATCCACGCTCTCAGGACCGAGTACACTCAGTCCTGCCCGGTCTGTATTTCTTTTGGTTTATATAAATTGGATTTATTTATAATTAATAAATATTTCTTTTGGTTTATATAATTGGATTTATTTATAATTAATAAAATTGGTAAGAATTTAATAATTCATTAGACAAGTAAAAAATCTTAATGCTCGGGTAGAGTATTAGGTGGGTTTCACAGAGTCGGGTGCCGTCATTCTTGTGTGAGGTGTAGATTTGTTGTGGTGACGTGATGTTGAGGTGTAGTCTTAACCCTTTATATGCCTTCCTTTGATGTTTTTTGATAGTTCCTTGATAATGTGAGAAGTCAAGAAAGCGCTTGGAATTTCGCTATTCTTTCAAAGTGGTTGTTTTACATGCAATAAGATAAAACGGCAATCAGGTTATATCACTGTTTGCAAAATAACTACTGTCAAAAAAAAAAATAGTGAATTTCCAAACGCTTTCGTGATTTCTCACATTACCAAGGAATTATAAAAATAATAGGACAGTCTTAAGCTTATGTTCTCAAATTATATTGAAAATCATTGAATAGCGAAATGTCTATAGAGTAAAGATACCCAAATGTTGTACATGTGTCTGATTCATCATTTTCATCATAACTCCCAGACGCTTCAACGTTCCTGCTCTCCAATACAATCTCTACCAGGTCAAGCTCTCAATCCACTGTATGGTAGAAGAAGAAATGGACGACACTCTTCCCTTTCTTGATAGTCTTCTCTGCAAACCTTACAATAAACTTCGTTTTAAAGTCTTCCAAAATTCGACCAAACAACACGATCTTCTCCACTTCTACTCTCACCACGATACCAAACTGAAACGTAGCATAACCATAGGCATCGTCCTTCGTGCTCTCCGAAGTAGTGAATTACCTGGTAAAATATGCTCTTTCATCGAACAAACATTTTCTGAGCTTAACGATACATCCTCGTTACTTCATTAGAGGTTGAGGACGCCGTGCATATAACATTTTCAACTCACCTAGACAATACACCGCCAAATATGTCTCCAACGTCTTTTCCTGTACCGCATTCCAAGTGTCTACCACTGCATGCACTACAGTCAAAAGCATTACCAATAACTGTAACCACCAGGTTTAAACCTTTGCAAGGGTATACATAATCCCTTATAAAGATTGCAACCAATTATATATTTTTTTCTCAAATTTTATTAATTATAAATAAATGCAATTGATATAAACCAAAAGAAATACAGAATTCATATTATTTTCAAAACTGCTTTTTATGAAACATGATTCTATTATATTCCTGTCGACCATGGGTTTGCTTGATACTTTCTTAGCCTTTGAAAATCAATTGGATGGTTAAAATCTCTCACATGAATAAACAGAGCATTATTGGCTCTGGTGACCTGGTGGCTACCGCTCTCCCTTCACACGGCGAGAGTCTGGGTTCGTTTCCCAGCCAGAGTAGAAACATTGAGCGTGTTTCTTTCCACCTGTTGTCTGCGTTCCCCATAAGTAAAATGGGTACCTGGGTGTTAGTCGAGTGGTGTGGGTCGCATCCTGGGACACTGACCTAATTTGCCCGACCTGCAGAGCATAACAAGGGACTTTCTATGTCATTGTTGTCAGCTAGGACTGTATACCTTGTACACGTACTTGCAGTAAATAAAGATATTATTATTATTATTATTATAATAATTATTATTATTATTATTAGAATCTTGCCCAGTTCTAATGCTATATTTATGTTGTTTTAATCCTAGTTCGAGACTTTTACTAATTTGACCGTAATAAATTTTATCGCAAATTTTACAGGGAATCTTATGGACACATCCGTCAGCATTTTGTGGGGAATTCTTTAACAAAAGTTAATTTTACTGCATCAAGATTTTTAAATACAACTTTGATATTAAAGGTCTTAAGAAGAGAAGGCATATCAACCAAGGTTGGTTGTCTTTTTTTTGGATTGTAAATAGTATTTCTAGAAATTTTAAAAAAATTATCAGCTATGTTTCTTGGGTATTTTAGATCATAAATTTCGGATATTTCTTTATCTATGAACTCTGGACTACAAATACGCAAAGCTCTCAAAAACACTGATGAGAAAACAGACAGTTTAACTCTCTCTTGATGTGAAGAATAATAGTGCACATAGGAACAGTTATTTGAAGTTTTTCTGTAAATTTTAAATTTTAAGTCATTGTTACCCTTAATAATTAAAACATCTAGAAAAGGCAATGAGTTATTTGCTTCGAACACAACAGTAAAATTTATAGAATGGGCTAAGCTATTTAATTAACAAGGAAATGGACATAAGACACAAAATATCATCAACATATCTGAACGATTTAGCTCTATTAGGAAGAATTGTGTTAAGCAATCTTGTCTCAAAAAATTCCATGTATAAGTTACTAAGAACAGGTGAAAGAGAATTTCCCATTGCCATACCAAACTTCTTAGTAACTTATACATGGAATTTTTTGAAACATTCTTAGTAACTTATACTTGGAATTTTTTTAAACATGACAACTAAACTTAATAAACTAAAAATATGTTGGTTCTCCCTTACCATGAAAATTGGGTTGATATCCCTTCTCTTTTTAAGACTTTTAATATCAAAGTGTATTTAAAAATCAGCATTTCAGCATCTAAGCAAGGAGTGTTTCAAGATACAGTACACCGTGTACGTCAGGCCCATACCGGAGTATGCAGCACCAGTATGGAACTCGCATTTAGTCAAACACGTCAAGAAACTGAAGAAAGTGCAAAAGTTTGCAACAAAACTAGTTTTTGAGCTAAGGGGTATGTCCTAAGTGGAGTGGTTAACGAAACTCAACCTGGTGGGATAGAGGGGACATAATAACTACGTATAAAATACTGAGATTAATTGAGAAGATGGACAGGGCCAGAATGTTTCAGAGATGGACACAGGAAGAAGGAAAGATAACTTTAAGTTAACAACTCAGATGAGTCATAGGGATGTTAAGAAATATTCTTCAGCCTTAGAGTTTTCAAGAAGTGGAATAATCTGGAGAATGAAATAGTGGAGGCAAGATCCATACATCGATTTAAGATACGGTACGATAAAGCTCTTGGAGAAGGGAGAGAGTGGCCCTAGTAGCGACTAGCGAAGAGGCGGGGCCAGGTGCTATCACTCGATCCCTGCAACCACACAAACACACACACACACACACACACACACACACACACACACACACACACACACACACACACACACACACACAAACACAAACAAACATTTTGGTATGCTTCTCGAGAACCTGTGTGGAAGGGTAACTTTTAAGAAAAACCTCTCTCTTTCTCTCTCAGGAACACTGAGTGATAGATTGAAGGCAATCACTGCCGTCCTGTTGGGGAGAAACGCACAATGCAGTTTCTGCTCTGTGAATCTTAATGCCGTTGGAAGAGAACTTAACACCAGGGAAACGAACGAGAGTTCTTCAGAACGTCATAGTAAAGAATGATGTAAATTGCGTAAGTGTCGTTTAAGTCTAAGAATACAATAAACACCAGTTAAACATTAACGACAGAGAAATTACAGTAAGTCCTTCACACTGGATTTCTTTACTTTTCTAATTTTCCCATTTCGATTTTTTATGTGTGTAAACCTGTGAATTGCTCGACGAATTAGTATCAATATTTTCTTAGGCATTCATGAGAAGCGCTAAATGCTCAAGGGTTATGTAACATATAAGGAATGAGAGGTAATCAGTTTGATCCGAGAAAGCTGAGGACAGTTCCAGTTCCTTAGATCAAGAGACTCTCGTCTTCATCAAGGTGCCCCATCAAAGGGTATCAGGAATTATCTTTTTTAACAAATGAGCTTTATAGTAAAGTGACACTGTAGTAGTCTATTTTACTACTACACTCACACTGTGTAGTAGTAGTCTACCTTACTACTACACTCACACTGTGTAGTAGTAGTCTATTTTACTACTACACTCACACTGTGTAGTAGTAGTCTACCTTACTACTACACTCACACTGTATAGTAGTAGTCTATCTTACTACTACACTCACACTGTATAGTAGTAGTCTACTTTACTACTACACTCACTACTACACTATTGATTGTCTGCATCGCTATTGGGCCGTGCAGACCCCCTTGCCTGACGCTCCTCAGTAACCTGACAGCAGTGGTACGAGGAGGTGTTGTGCATTCGCTGCCTGGATGAGGTAGAGTGCGGACGTGCTATGCACCCCTCTACTGTTTCCCAGACGAGCTAATCAGTCAACGACATGGCGCCAGGTGTTCGCAGGAGAGTGAATACTGTGGGCATTGAACTTATTAGTGGGGCTTTAACACCTACGTCAGTCGATGTGTTATTGCCCAAAATTATATGAGAGACATATGGCATCAGAGACGAGGATTTATATGGAGTGGCACTGAACGGTGTATATAGAATTTTCGTGAAAGTGCTAACTGCTCAAGTATACGAGGCTTTGGTTGATCGTTACCAAGATGTCAGCATTACTGTAACACCGGCAGTGAGGGTCAAGTTGATTGATGTATCACGACATTATTCGTGGGTTAAGCTCCGCAACGTGCCTTTTGAGGCTGATGAGGTAGATATTCGAAATGTTTTCGAACGTTATGGAACTGTACATCTGGCCCAACCTGGCAAATGGGTAAAAGGTGCTTACACAGGATTTCCTGAGGGTTCTTTTAATCTCAAGATGACGCTTAGGCATCCTATACCCTCGTATGTATATCTCGAAGAGTTTAGAACCCAGGTAATGGTAGCGTATGCGGGGCAGAGGCGTACGTGCCGACTGTGTGGCGAATTTGACCATATGGCGGCAGACTGTGGCAAGCGGAGTATGGCTCCTGGGCCGGCAAGGGGCGGAGCACCTGCGCATGAGCACCCGATGCCTAAGGAAGAACGGGGGCAAGGAGGAGGGCGTGGTCGCATGTGGAGTGAAGAGGTAGTGGCTCCTCCAGTGGAATCGGAAGAAGTGGTGATCCATGAATCACCTGGCCCATCAACAGTGGCTCCTGGGCCGGCAAGGGGCGGAGCACCTGCGCATGAGCACCCAATGCCTAAAGAAGAACGGGTGCAAGGAGGAGGGCGTGGTCGCATGTGGAGTGAAGTGGTGGTGGCTCCTCCTGGGGAATCGGAAGAAGTGGTGATCCATGAATCACCTGGCCCATCAACAGTACAGTTGTCAAGTGAGGAGGTACAGGAGGGCGCAGCAGTGAAGGCTATTGAGGAGGAGTTGGAGACGGTGATACAGGCTATGTTGCAGTCTACGGAGGTGGAGAGTTACAGCGAACAAGACCCTGGGATCAGGGTAGAAGGTGTGTGTGGGGAAGGGGAGGATCAGGTGGCACCTGTGGTGGACAGTGCGAGTGCCATGGAGGGGCATGGAGGCGGATTAAGGGTGGTAGAGGTGGAAGTCCATTGTGCTGGCTCCCAGGACTCAGATATGGAAATTGAGGGAGCTACAAGGAAAAGGGCAGCAGCGTCAGATTCGGATGATGTTCTGACACCGGCGCAAAGGCCGGGGAAAAAGACATGGGGTTCTGGTACCCAGAGTGACTCTGCGAGAGGGCCACAACAGAAGGGGGGGGGATGGTTGGGAAGGAGGGGGGAAACTGTGGCAAAGGCACAGTCCAGGGGAACAGTCTGAAAGGGAAGAATCTTGACATGAGGCGGGGAAGGAAACCTTAAGCTGGACTCAGGTGTGTAACAATAAATATTAATGGTCTGTGTGATGGTGTTAAACGGGAGGGCTTCAGGATGTTTTTGAATAGGTATAAGGTTGACGTAGCTTTTGTGCAGGAGCACAATTTTAAGCTTGGTCGTGAATTAGTGGTGCCTGGGTTTCAGGCTTATGTGTTGCCGTCTGAGCGTTTAAAAGGAGGAGTGGGTGTGTTGATCAGGGAGGCGGGCCCGTTTGTATTGCATAGGAAAGAGGGGGGGGGAGGGGGGAGAGTATTACGTGTGGAAGGATGGTGGATGGGAGAGAGAGTGGCGTTTGTGTGTGTGTATGCCCCAGCAGAAAGTGACGTGAAAGTGAAGATGGATTTTGTGCGGGAGGAGCTCGTGTATTACCTACGCACGTTACCGTCTGTCGCGATTGTGGGGGGGGGGATTGGAATTGTGTAATTAAGAAGACAGACGTGGAACCCAGAGGAGCGGGATATTTTTCCTCAGTCTTGGGGGGCCTGCTTAGAGATCTTCAGTTACGTGATGCTTTCGGGGGAGGTCTGTGGGAGGTGGAACATACGTTTATAAGAAGGGGATATGCGGCTCGTTTGGACAGGTTATATTTATCTCGGAGGGTTTTGGTAGAGTCTTTTAAAACTATAGAGATGGTGTCTTCCGATCATAGGGCGGTATTAGTGGAGGTGGGAAGGGATGCTTTGGCTCGTAGGCAGGGAAGTTATTGGAAACTGAACACGATGGTTTTGGGGGATAGGGAGGGAGTGGAAGCGTTTGCAATATTTTGGGAACAGCTCTGTGCCGACAGAAGAACTGAGGAAGACGTGGTAGGATGGTGGGATAGTGTGGCTAAGTTACGAATACGTCATTTTTATGTGAGGGAGGGCAAACGCATTAATCAATTGCGGTATGGTTTGTCAAATTACTTAGAATCTAGATTACGGAATTGTTACGAGGGGGGGGCGGTGGTCGGGGTGTACCCGGTGGAGGATATACACATGTTGAAGGACAGAATACGGGATTTGCAAGAAGAACGTTTTGCAGCTGTACGGGTACAGGCGGGGTTAGACGAAGTACTCTGGGGCGACAAGCCATCAGCTTGTGTGCTGCGAGGACAGAAGGTACGACAGCGAACGACTACAATACCAGGTTTGCAAGTCATATCTTCTGTGGGGGGTTTTAGAGAGGGTCAGGTATTAAGGGACACCAAGGGGATGAGTGCATATGCAGATAGATGGTTTGAGGAATACGGGAAAAGTAGTGGGGTGGATGGTGAGGTTCTTGGGAAGGTATGTGAGTATGTGCCGTGCAAACTGGGGAGGAGTGATCGGGAGGCACTGGGTGGGGTCATTGAGGAGGGGGAAATATGGAGAGCCCTTATGGACATGAGGAAGGGTAAGGCACCCGGGATCGATGGTTTACCTAGTGAATTTTATGTACAGCACTGGGGTCTGCTTAGGGGTTTCCTAGTAAGGTTAATGAATGCCATGAAAGACGGAGGTAAGATGGGAGAATCTCAGGCAACGGCGGTGGTGGTGTTGGTCCCAAAGGGTAAACAGCAGAGTACCCTTCGGGATTATCGAGCCATTTCATTGCTTTGTGCTGATTATAAATTATTTGCGAAAATTCTTGGGAATCGGCTTAAATGTGTTGTGGGGAGGGTCGTGTTTGAGTCTCAGTTTGGTTTACCTGGTAGGTCAATGAGCGTGGGCCACGGGATTATCAAGGGGTTCCTGGAGGACATGGAAAGGGAAAGAGGAGCGTTGGTGGCGTTGGATTGGCAAGGGGCTTATGATAGGGTGGAAAGAAAGGCTTTGAGGGATATTCTCCTACGACAGGGGTTTGGCGAAGAAATAGTGGGGTGGGTGGATACGCTGTACTCAAATGCGAAGGTAAGGGTGCAAATCAATGGGTGTGTGGGGGGGGGTGTCAACATGGAGAGGGGTCTTCGGCAGGGATGTCCTTTATCACAAATATTGTTTGCATGTGTTCAGGATCCCTTTTATAGGATGGTGGAGGATCGTCTAAGGCCGGGGGGGAGGGATGGTGAGCTGAAGCCGTGGCCTGGTTTGGTGGGCTATATTGATGATACCACTATTTTGGCAAGTGAGGAGACACGGTTAGGACTTTTGGGGGAAGTTGTACACACTTTTGGAAGAGCTACTGGGATGAAGGTAAATCTGGAAAAGTCAATGATCATGGGGCTGGGAGAGTGGACAGAGAGATTAGAGTGGGGATGTGATGTTGTGCAGCGGAGGACCGGGAGTCTGAAAATCTGCGGTGTCATGTATGAGGCTGACCTGAGTGCTGCAAGGGTTAGCAATTCGAATAGGATGGTGGAACAGGTGCAGCGACGGTTGGGAATGCTGCGACCTCACCATTTAACCCTTAGGCAGCGTGTAATTGTCATCAATGTATTACTATATAGTAAAGTCTGGTTTGTTTCGGCTGTGATGCCGTTAACAGGAACGGCGATCACGAGTATTCTTAGAATGGTGTTCAAATTTTTGTGGGGTTCAGGGTGCAACTGGTTGCGAAGGGAGGTAGTGACATTGCCGGTATGTAGGGGAGGGTTGGGTTTGTTGGACTTGAGAAAGCGCGTGAAATGTGTGTTTATTAAGAGGGAAGTGATGAGTGCAGGTGGATGGAGGGAGGGTCAGCTAGATAAGGTACATGCTCACCTGAGGAAATGGTATGGAGGGGCGGAAATGAAGGAATGCGAGACAGTGTTACGCGCCTTAATGTTAGCCAGGGAACCAGGAAAAGTAAAGGTGGGAACTTTGTGTAAATTGTTAGAGAGACATGTAGTGGCGCCGGTTGAAGGGATCTACCCCATGTATGCATGGGATGTAATATGGCGAAGGTTTAGTAAATTAAGGATACGACCTAGGGCGCGTGAGGTTATGTACCGTTTCCTGCATGGGATTTTGCCAACGGGAGCGATGCTCCGAGACAGGAGGGTTATTGAGGGTGGGGGGTGTGGCAGATGCAGTGGGGAAGAGACTGCGTATCATGTCGTCTATTTTTGTGAAGGTTTGGAGTGCATCAGGGTATGGATGCGTAAGGTAGTGGTGAGGGTGGGGGGCCAAGGTGTGGCGGTATTGCGAGCGTTGAGTCTTGATATGAGTGGTGTGGAGGAGAGTGTGGTAAGAGGTTTAGCATATGTCATCGTGGACTACATATATGTTTTATGGGGTATGAGGGGGAAGGTGGGTGGGGATGTGCTGAGAAGGACTTTGGCGGCGACGTTTTATCGAACTTTGTGTCGCAACAGAGACATTTTTGGGAAAAGGTGGGAAGAGTATTTTTCTGAAGGTTATAGAGGACTAACAATAGGGAATTTATTGGCGTTATAAGGGGCTTTAACTGCCGGGGTGAGTGGGTTGGTAAAAGGGGGGGGGGTTCAGGGGATTTCAACGGGCTCACCTCCTTGGGAATGCAGTGATGTGGTTGGGTGTGATTGGAGGTACTAGTGTGTGACCAGATGAGTGGTTGTGCAAGATAAGTTTTGCTTAGTCCCCTTGATGGGGAAGGTGTAAGGAGCAGATTAAATATATAACATGTATTAATGTATAACCTATAAATTATATAACATGTATATTTCTTTGGTAGCGTATTATGTTCCACTTACACTGGTATTGCAATTGAATTTGAATTTTCTTGAGAGGGTTTTCCTTTCACTATTTCCTTGAAGCACTGAGTTATTTTTGTTTTATTGTAACGTGGTCCAGCATCAGTTTTGGTAGTAATTACCTATTATTATTGTTCTTATTTAAGGTATTGTAATTTTGGTAGTCCTGTACCATTCATGGTTGTAAATAATGCTTCCTCAAGTGACATGTGTCATAATAATCCTAAATTGAGGATAATTAATGTCATGATTATTACAGGTTGGTGATAGGGTTAGTTTTCAATGTGTGTGTGTGAGTGGGGGGGGGGGATGATGGGTCACCTGTGTTGCAGCACAGGTTTCTTAATAAGGCATATTGTAGGTCTGGTGTATTTGTTGAGAGTGGTATTATGGGTGATTGTCATTAAGCTTGGAGCATTATTGTGTTGAGGTTGTAATTTTAGGAGTTTTATTAATAGCCATTTTGTGGCCTTTGTTATTATAACTTTATTCCTTCTTAAATTGTGTTATGTTATAAAAACTTGTATATAGTAGACTGTCAGATGTTGCCTGGATTGTTTTGTGTTTATATATTGTTTTACTGATGTTGTCCTTGATCATTTTTTTATATATGTACCTATTAATATCTGTACATGAAGTTTTTAAATAAAATATAAAAAAAAAAAACCTTACTACTACACTCACACTGTGTAGTCGTAGTCTATCTTACTACTACACTCACACTGTATAGTAGTAGTCTACCTTACTACTACACTCACACTGTGTAGTAGTAGTCTACCTTACTACTACACTCACACTGTGTAGTCGTAGTCTACCTTATTACTACACTCCCACTGTATAGTAGTAGTCTACCTTACTACTACACTCACACTGTATAGTAGCAGTCTACCTTACTACTACACTCACATTCATGGTATAAAGTTCTTCCTGAGATTCTTGTCTCCTGTAAGATTCCTAAAGCTTAAGTCCGATATTTGGTGTTTCTCTGACCAGTGCCTCCCTTCGTATTTCAGATATACTGTCCCCTCTCAGCAGCTCTATGATCCTTCGCCTTCACCTATAGGGAGCGTCTCTCTCTAGTTTACATCTTCTCTTCCTTTTTCTTAATGGAATGTGCCTTGAGCAGACCTCAAGTGCCACAGAGTTATTTTTTTATAAGAAAAAGTTCGGATCCATGTTGATCAGAATGTTTTCCCAGCTTGTTTCATTTAACACTTGTTGACTTGTTCCCATTGTATGTTTATGTTATTCATCACATTTTTCTGGTCAAGAATCCTATGCATACATGACTGTACCTCTATTATGTTGTGATCTAAGTGCATTGTTGTTGATCATCATTGCTGGTGAAGATGAAGTCTAGTGTATTTTTTTAGTCTTGTAGGGTCTATTAATTGCTGGTTTAAGGAGATTTAATCGCTCGCATGTGTGTGAATTTTCATCTGATCTGCCTCCTGGAGTGATTTCTGTTAAAATATTATTTGCTTCACTTCTCCGTTTTTGGTGTCTGTTATGCCGAAATACTGCTTTAAAGATATAACTTTCATACTTTCGTGATTTCAAGTCGAGAACTTATCTAGAGTAATGCAAATTGGCTCTAACTTTAGAAAACACGAGAATTAGACGATTTACCCTGTAAAGACTCCAGGTAGTACTCTATTTTCTAAAGTCACTGAACCTAGTGTTCATGCAAGATAAAATTCAGAGTTTCCCCAGTTAAACTCAATACAAATTTCTTCGGAAATCAAGTCTCGGGAACAGTTCGAGCGACTGGAGCTTTTCTTACGTTTACAGACAGCTAACGTCGAAGCTCAACGTAAGTTCAAACAGGAAGAATTCCAGAGGGAATCTATAAAAGAGGCAGCTCATGAGAGAGAAAAACTGAGTGTCGTACTTCATTAAATGCCGAGACATTTAATATTTATCGAGCCGCTGTTATGGCTCCTAAGTTTTGGGAAGAAAACCTCGACGCTTTTTTCGAGGCGTTCAGGAATCAAGCTAAAATCATGAGGTGGCCCCGTGAACATTGGGCCGCTCTAATACATACTTCATTGTCTGGAAAAGCACAGAGTTGCACAGCAGCTCTTACCTTTGCCCAATACTCTCACTACGATATGATAAAGAAAGCCATATTAGATGCATATGACTTTTTACCAGCTAGTTACCTACGAGCACACCGGACTTTGAAACGTCTTCCACATCAATTCTGGGTGGAGTTTGACCGGGAAAAACAGTCCGCTTTTGAGAGATGGCTTTGGGTGTCAGCTTGTACTACGGTAGACTCCCTTTCGCAATTAATCTTACATGAAGACTTCTTTCGCTGTTTAACAGAGGTACATCATAATTACCTCATAGGACGTTCCATTTCAAGTCTGATTAACACCGATTCTCTAGCGGATAATTACGAAATAGCCCATCAGATGACTGATCAAAGAAAACCTCAGGACACAGTCCAGAAATTTCCAAGGAAACCCTCTAGGTCAGAGGGTAAGAAGTGGTCTAATGATTCCCCATCGGTAAGACAACTAAGTTTTGAAAGGGAAGAAGCTCCCTATCTGCTTTATAAATACTGCAACAAATCTGGACACCTGATAGGTCAATGTTATAAGAGAAAACGTGACCGGAACTACTAGCAAGACAGGAAGTACCCCTACTCAAGTAATCAACTGTTCTGCCTAAGGAAAATCAGTCTTTAGGTACAAACTCAATCTCGTCCCGTCCAGAAAACCAACAGACGAGATGACTACATCCTAAAGACCATTCTGAAGCGGAAGTGTGCAAGGCCATGGAACTTTACCTTGCCGAAGGAAAAACTGGGCTCGAAGAAAAAAGGTTAGTCAAAGTTACTACTTTTCGGGAGACTGAGAGTTATATGTCCTTGTTGAGGAAAGATGTGTTACCCCTTGGTGAGCACTCAGACACCAAAACAGAAGTCTAATTAGAAGCATACGAAGAAAGCCTGAGCTTGCTACCATCTGCAGCTCATAAGACTGCCATCCCCACGAGCCCCTTTGAGGCGGGGTAGATGGCAGACCAGAGGCCTAGCTTCTCCCTACGAGCCCCGTGAGGGCGGGGAATGTGGCTAGGCCTGGGGACACTTGGTCCCAAAGATGAGGAGGTACCTTAAGTCTCAACTCCCCTAGTCACCACTACTTGGAAAAGACCCGGGCCGGGAGAATTGAATAAAAAAAAAAAAAAAAAAAAAGCATACGAAGGAGCTTTGAGTACCACTACCTACCCCGACTATGTCAGTTGGATAACCGTGAGATTTTCTAGTAAAGATTTCCCCATACTTGGAGTAGGACTATTGCTCAGAAACGACATATGCCATCAGCGGATTTGCAAAGAACCTATGGTGAAAAATGACCAGTCTGAAGATAACTATGCTTCAGAAGCTTCGAGCGAAGGTCCTGCCTTATTTTCATTAAACGTCATTACACGTGCTATGTCTCACTGGACAGATTTTGAGGCACCTTCTGACCAGTCCGGAGAGAGTAAAGATTTGGGCTTGGACCCCGTATATTTGCAAAGATAAATGTCATTATAATGATGGAATTTAGAGGGGCTTTGTTTGCTGGCATTAATATCTCCAAAAGTGTTTTCAGTTGGTGTAGGATTTCTATCATTTCTTGCCAGCCTTTTTTGCATCCTGGAACAAAGAAACCTACTTTCCTGGAGAGGTTTTGGCTTCCCTCTTTTGTCTCCCATGGTCTGGGTGATCTGTATCTTCTTGTCCTCTTTAGACTGTGTGTCTGACAGTATATGTTCTATCATTGTGTTTCATGGACTGACGAGTGACACATCTCAGGGTGAAATAAGTTACAAGAGGAAGAGTTGCACCCTCCTGTTTTCATGTGGGTGCGGTATTTTTTTGGGATGGTCAAAAGTGCATGTCCCACCAGTTTTTCCAGATATACCATGCCTGCAGATACCAATGACATAGAATTCGCATAGATTGAAGTTTTGTTTGCCAGGATTTTTTGTAACTGTTTTCCATACTGGTGCATTTTTTCTGTTTCCCCACTACAGCCCCTGTACGTACATCAGTGCTTCCACCAGTTTTTACTGGGAATGTGTCAACACTATTCCCTGAGACATCATCCCCTTTTGTTCCATCTCCAGCAGTATTGCTACTTTGTACCTCTGGAAATTGTATAACGTTGTCTTTACCTGTTTTATCACCAGGTCCACTATCTCCATTTGGTACACTGTCCTCAAGGACAACACCATCACAATCTGGTGCACTATCCTCCAGGACAACACCAGCCCCATCTGGTGCAAGGTCCTCCATGGCAAAACCAGCACCCTCTAGTGCATTTTCCTCCAATACCATCCCATCCGACCCACTCATTTTATTTTCTCACATGTTATACAAGGCTGTCTTGTTTTCTAAGAAGGAAATTTTGTTGGTGCTCTTGTCTTTTAATATATATTTAATTTTCTCCCACAGGTGTATCACGAATGAGCAGATCATAAGACATTTTCCTGATTTTATATCAATAGTAGGTGCTAGCTTAAAGCTCCTGCATGACCCATGGGAGCATTTACCACAGAGATTGCATGCAATCCAAACATGATTTCGTCTGTTATACTTTCTGCAGACTAAACAGATTTTCATGATAGTGGGCATTTACAACTCCTGGCACTCTTGACAACACTTCCAGCTAGCTAGTTCACTAAAAGTACTTAGTTTTCAGTGTTTGAACAGTTCCTCTGGGTAGGCTGGCTAAGATAAGCATACTATAAGAAAAAGAATTTTGTTTTATAGGTTGGTATATATACTGTAGCTTGATTTATATGAATTTTATGTAATATAGTTTCAATCTTGTGGAAAATTACATTATAATTATTATTTATCAAAGTTAGAGAGACAAGTAGGAAATTTTAGGACACCTAGGTCGCAAAAATGTCCCCCTTCGATACCTACCATATATCTCTCCACAAGTTGCTCTGGACCTATATTAATTACCAATGAAATATGCATCAGGAATTCTGGTAAAATTATTATAATTCTGTTGTCTGTATATTAGATTTATGATTAATATAATTACTGTATATGCACATTAATAATCTAACAGGAGAATTTATAATCATAATACTCACCAATTTGTCTGGAGATTACAGAATTAACCTCTAACTACATTTATGATGATAATACTGGCCAAAACTACAAACATAATTTAGATAGCTTATCTGAGGTTCCTGGGGCTGTCCTGTACATCGATTTAATGCTCAAATTATGCAGAAATGCACATCCAGCAATTTCGGCTCCTATTTGAGAGGTTTAAGCCCAATATAACCCCCAGAGAGACGAAAATTCTTCCGATTTTTCACCAACGTTTGTCTTGGCTCATTCAAAACATGGCGAGTCCCCTCCTCGTCAGCGCAGGCGCAGATCTTCACATTTTTTATAATATAATTTTTATTAAATACAATATATTTTATTAATTTACATACAAATACACTATTTTCGGACAATATACTATATATTTTCTACAAATCCCATACAACAATCTTTCCTCCTGGTACACTTTTATAGTAGGCTAATAAGATTACTATAAAAGTATTTTGTTTTAGATGTTGGAATAAATACTTAAACAGTTCTCCTGTTGACTAGGGTAGAGGTCCACCATAGAAGTATTTTGTTTTATATGCTGTAGCTGGATATATATAGTTTATGTGATTATTTATAGTTCCATTATACCAAAACAAACTTTGCTCCTGGTACACTTAAACAGTTCTCGTAGGCTGGCTAGGTGAAAGTCTACTATGAAAGTTTATATATATATATATATACATATATGTATATATATATATATATATATATATGTCGTGCCGTATAGGCAGAACTTGCGATCTTGGCTTAAATAGCAACGCTCATCTTGCCATATAGGACAAGTGAAAATTTGTGTATGCAATAATTTCACCAAAGTCATTCTGAACCTAACGAAAAAAAATATGTCACTGTGTTTGTTTAGTATTAAATTATTGTAAACAAATCTAAAATATATTTAGTTGGGTTAGGCTAAAATAAATTGCTCTTGTTATAATAAGGTTAGGTAAGTTTTCTAAGATTCTTTTGGTGCAAAATTAAATTTTTTTACGTTAACATTAATGAAAAATATATATCTTTAAACGTTTAAAAGAAAATTTCAGAAAGGACTTAATTTTAAATGAGTTCTTGCTAATTGGCCAGTTTTATATATTCGGCACGACATATATATATATATATATATATAAATATATATATATATATATATATATATATATATATATATATATGTCGTGCCGAATAGGCAGAACTTGCGATCTTGGCTTAAATAGCAACGCTCATCTTGCCATATAGGACAAGTGAAAATTTGTGTATGCAATAATTTCGCCAAAATCATTCTGAACCTAACGAAAAAAATACATTTGATTGTGTTTGTGTAGAACTAAATTATTGTAAACGTATTTAAAATATATTTAGTTGGGTTAGGCTAAAATAAATTGCTCTTGTTATAATAAGGTTAGGTAAGTTTTCTAAGATTCTTTTGGTGCAAAATTAAAATTTTTTACGTTAACATTAATGAAAAAAATGTATCTTTAAACGTATAAGAGAAAATTTCACAAAGGATTTAATTTTAAATGAGTTCTTGGTAATTGACCAGTTTTACATATTCGGCACGACATATATATATATATATATATATATATATATATATATATATATATATATATATATATATATATATATATATATATATATAAGCACTACACTAGCAACGAGTCGAACCCATGTTGCTTTGGCCCGCCTCATGGTGAGTGAAAACACATTACACTTAAGTCCAAGGGACCACACAATACTTAACAATGGTGCATCCAGCCAAGCTGTATGTTGTACCCACCATCGAAGGACATACTGTGGTGTGGAAGCCTCTGAGCTGATTTCATTCTACTCCCTGTTTGTGTACTAGCTCAATAAGCAGTGTTGTTATTGATCAATACCACTTGTTTCCGTGGATACAATAATATAATATACTGCTTGTTGAGCTAGTACACAAACAGGGAGAAAAATGAAATCAGTTCAAAATCGTCCACACCACAGTGATTTTTTGCTCTCTCAAATCACTCCCACACCCGTCTATTGCTTCTCAGACTACTCTCGCACCCTCTTATTTCCCTCCCAGGCCACTCCCACAACACTCCCACGTCCATCTACTGGTCTCCTGGATCTCTCCCAGACTTCTCTACTCCCCTCCTAGAATATTCCCATACCCATCTCTTACCATCCCAGACCTTTCTCAGAACGCATCCACTCCCAGTCCACTCTCACTCATACCAGTCCCACATCCATCTATTGCCCTACCACAAAACTCCCACATCCATCTAATGCTCTCTCAGACCACTTCTATACCCATATATTCCTCTCCCGCATCACTCCCACGTCCAACTAGTGCTATATCAGACAACTCCCGCTCCACTCCCACTCCCATATATTGTTCTCCTAGACCATTTGCGCGCCGATGACTTGCTCTCCCTGATCACTCCCACACCCATCTATTGCTCTCCCAGACCAGTCTCACACCTATCTATTGATTGCTCTCCAAGACCGCTCGCACTCCCATCCTTTGTTCTTCTTGGCCGCTCCCACTCACATCTATTGCTTTCCCAGGCCTTCCCACTCCCATCTATTGCTTTCCCAGGCCACTCCCACTCCTATATATTGCTCTTCCTGGCCATTCCCATATCCATCCATTGTTTCCCAAGACCACTTTCACCCTAATGTATTGCTCTGCCATATCACTCCTACATTCATACAATATTCTTCCAGACCATTTATAGGAAGCCGCGCGTTTGCCGCCATTGTTCGCTATGTTACGTAAGTGGTTATCTACGAAGCTAGTAATTTGTTCAGCACGGACAAAGTTTAATTTCCAGTCGAGCTCTGCTACAGGTGCCCCAACACTTGATGGCACCCGTGTTCCCCAGCCGAGCGTGCACGACTAGGTTGGAGTGGGACAGTCAAATTTATGTACGTATATATATATATATATATATATATATATATATATATATATATATATATATATATATATATATATATATATATATATATATATATATATATATATATATATATATATATATATATATACATATATATATATATGTCGTGCCGAATATGTAAAACTGGTCAATTAGCAAGAATTCATTTAAAATTAAGCCCTTTCTAAAATTTTCTCTTATACGTTTAAAGATATATTTTTTTCATTAATGTTAATGTAAAAATTTATAATTTTGCACTAAAAGAATCTTAGAAAACTTACCTAATCTTATTATAACAAGAGTAATTTATTTTAGCCTAACCCAACTAAATATATTTCAGATTTGTTTACAATAATTTAATACTAAACAAACACAGTGAAATATATTTTTTTCGTTAGGTTAAGAATGATTTTGGCGAAATTATTCCATACACAAATTTTCACTTGTCCTATGTGGCAAGATGAGCGTTGCTATTTAAGCCAAGATCGCAAGTTCTGCCTATTCGGCACGACATATATATATTTTTTTTTTTTTTTTAACAAGTCGGCCGTCTCCCACCGAGGCAGGGTGACCCAAAAAAGAAAGAAAATCCCCAAAAAGAAAATACTTTCATCATCATTCAACACTTTCACCACACTCGCACATTATCACTGTTTTTGCAGAGGTGCTCAGAATACAACAGTCTAGAAGCATAAACATATAAAGATACACAACATATCCCTCCAAACTGCCAATATCCCAAACCCCTCCTTTAAAGTGCAGGCATTGTACTTCCCATTTCCAGGACTCAAGTCGACTATATGAAAATAACCGGTTTCCCTGAATCCCTTCACTAAATATTACATATATTAGCAGTATATGTAGGGATATGTTGTGTATCTTGATATTTATATATATATATATATATATATATATATATAGAGATATATATATATATATATATACATATATATATATATATATATATATATATATATATATATATATATATATATATATATATATATATACAATAAGATCACAGTGAACAGGTGATTTCAAAATATGCAAAACAACCACTCTGAAAGAATAGAGAAATTCCAAGCGCTTTCGTGACTACTCACATTATCAAGGAACTATGAAAGTGAATCATCCAAGGAAGCTATATAAGAGGTCCGGCCAGCACCTCACTATCAGATCCCACAACGGTTAAACACGTGACGCGCTGCGAGTCAACTTGGATAGGTCCTTTGCAAAACTCACCCCCAAGCTATTCTACCCAAGAAAATTAAAAAATTATTTGTCCAGTGTATTATTAAATTCTTCCCAAATTCTATTAATTATAAATGGATCTAATTTATATAAACCAAAGGAAATATTCATATTATTGTCAAAACTGCTTTTTATGAAACAAGATTCAATTATATTCCTGTCGACCATGGACTTGCTTGATACTACTTTCTCAACTTTTTGAAAATCAATTGGATGGTTAAAATCTCTTACATGAATAAATAGAGCATTGGAATCTTGTCCAGTTCTAATGCTATATTTATGTTGTTTTAATCTTAGTTCGAGATTTTTACCAGTTTGACCGTAATAAACTTTATCGCAAATTTTACAAGGAATCTTACAGACACATCCATCAGCATTTTGGGGGGAATTCTTTATCAAAAGTTTTTTTTACTGTATCAAGATTTTTGAATACAACTTTAATATTAAAAGTCTTAAGAAGAGAAGGCATATCAACTAAGTTTTCATGGTAAGGGAGAACCAACATATTTTTAGTTGTATAAGGCTGGTTGCCCCTTTTTTGGATTATAAAAAGTGTTTCTAGCAACTTTAAAAGATATATCAATTACATTTCTTGGGTATTTTAAATCATTACCTATTTCATAAATTTTGGATATTTCCTCATCTATGAACTCAGGACTACAAATTCGTAAAGCTCTCAAAAACATTGATGAGAAAACAGACAGTTTGACTCTAACTTGATGCGAGGAATAATAGTGGACATAGGAACAGTTATTTGTAGGTTTTCTGTAAATTTTAAATTTGAATTCATTATTACCCTTAATAATTAAAACATCTAGAAAAGGCAATGAGTTATTTTCTTCAAACTCATCAGTAAAGTTTATAGAATGGGCTAAGCTATTTAATTTTGCAAGAAAATGGTGTATATCTACATTTTTGGGCATAAGACACAAAATATCATCAACATATCTGAACCATTTAGCTCTATTAGGGAGGATTGTGTTAAGCAACCTTGTTTCAAAAAATTCCATGTATAGGTTACTATGTATAGCTTGCTTCTAAACTGTTGTGGTCTGAGATGTTTTAATTATTAAGGGTAATAATGAATTCAAATTTAAAATTTACAGAAAACCTACAAATAACTGTTCCTATGTCCACTATTATTCCTCGCATCAAGATAGAGTCAAACTGTCTGTTTTCCCATCAATGTTTTTGAGAGCTTTACGAATTTGTAGTCCTGAGTTCATAGATGAGGAAATATCCAAAATTTATGAAATAGGTAATGATTTAAAATACCCAAGAAATGTAATTGATAAATCTTTTAAAGTTGCTAGGAACACTTTTTATAATCCTAAAAAGGGCAACCAGCCTTATTCAACTAAAAATATGTTGGTTCTCCCTATTTATTCATGTAAGAGATTTTAACCATCCAATTGATTTTCAAAAAGTTGAGAAAGTAGTATCAAGCAAGTCCATGGTCGACAGGAATATAATTGAATCTTGTTTCATAAAAAGCAGTTTTGACAATAATATGAATATTTCCTTTGGTTTATATAAATTAGATCCATTTATAATTAATAGAATTTGGGAAGAATTTAATAATACACTGGACAAATAAATAGCTTGGGGGTGAGTTTTGCAAAGGACCTATCCAAGTTGGCTCGCCGCGCGTCACGTGTTTAACCGTTGTGGGATCTGATAGTGAGGTGCTGGCCGGACCCCTTATATAGCTTCCTTGGATGCTTCACTTTCATAGTTCCTTGATAATGTGAGTAGTCACGAAAGCGCTTGGAATTTCTCTATTCTTTCAGAGTGGTTGTTTTGCATATATATATATATATATATATATATATATATATATATATGTATATATATATATATATACACCTCTGCAAAAACAGTGATATATATATATATATATATATATATATATATATATATATATATATATATATAATATACTTCTACTTACACTTAGGTTACGCTACACTTACATGTACATGTTTATTTATACACACTCACCTGAGTTTTCTTTGATTTTATCTTAATAGTTCTTGTTCTTATTACTTTTCCTTTTATATCCATGGGGAAGTGGAATAAGAATCTTTCCTCCGTAAGCCATACATGTAAAAGTCAACTAAAATGCCGGGAACAATGGATTAGTAACCCCTTTTCCTGTAATAATTACTAAAAAGAATATGAAGAAGAAAATTGTCAAAGTGGGAAAGTCTGAATGTGCGTGGATGTTGTGCAAATGATAAGAAAGAGATGATTGTGGATGTTATGAATGAGAAGAAGATGGATGTCCTGGCTTTAAATGAAACAAAGCTGAAGGGGGTGGGAGAGTTTCAGTAGAGACTAATAAATGGGATTAGGTCAGGGGTTTCAAATAGAGTTAGAGCTAAAGAAGGAGTAGCAATAATGTTGAAGGATAAGTTATGGCAGGAAAAGAGTGACTATAAATGTATTAATTCAAGGATTATGTGGAGTAAAATAAAGGTTGGATGTGAAAAGTGGGTTATAGTAAGTGTATGTGCACCTGGAGAAGAGAGAAGTGTAGAGGAGAGAGAGAGAGGGAGATTGTGGGAAATGATGAGTGAATGCGTGGGGAGTTTTGAACCAAGTGTGAGAGTAATGGTAGTTGAGCATTTCAATGCTAAAGTGGGCAAAAATGTTGTGGAGGGAGTAGTAGGCAAATTTGGGGTGCCACTGGTAAATAAAAATTAGGAGCCTTTCATTGAGCTATGTGTAGAAAGAGGTTTGTTAATAAGTAATACATATTTTATGAAGAAGAGGATAAATAAATATACAAGGTATGATGTAGCACGTAATGAAAGTAGTTTGTTAGATTATGTATTGGTGGATAAAATGTTGATGGGTAGGCTCCAGGATGTACACGTTTATAGAGGGGCAACTGATATATCGGATCATTATTTAGTTGTAGCTACAGTTAGAGTAAGAGGTAGATGGGAAAAGAGGAAAATGGCAACAACAAGCAAGAGGGAGGTGAACGTGTAAACTAAGGGAGGAAGAAGTTCGGGTGAGATGTAAGCAACTATTGGCAGAAAGGTGGGCTAGTGCAAGTATGAGTAGTGAGGGGGGGGGGGAGGTTGAAGAGGGTTGGAATAGTTTTAAAAAATGCAGTATTAGAATGTGGGGCAGAAGTTTGTGGTTATAGGAGGGTGGGTGCAGGAGGAAAGAGGAGTGATTTGTGGAATGATGAAGTAAAGGGTGTGATAAAAGAGAAAAAGTTAGCTTATGAGAGTTTTTTACAAAGCAGAAGTGTTATAAGAAGAGTAGAGTATATGGAGAGTAAAAGAAAGGTGAAGAGAGTGGTGAGAGAGTGCATAAGGAGAGCAGATGATAGGGTTGGAAATAAGAAAAAAATTTGGAGTGAGTTAAACAATTAAGAAAGCCTAGAGAACGAATGGATTTGTCAGTTAAAAACAGAGTAGGGGAGTTAGTAGATGGAGAGATGGAGGTTTTGGGTAGATGGCGAGAATATTTTGAGGAACTTTTAAATGTCGACGAAGAAAGAGAAGCGGTAATTTCATGCACTGGCCAGTGAGGCATACCATTTTTTAGGAGTGAAGAAGAACAGGATGTGAGTGTGGGGGAGGTGAGTGAGGCATTACGTACAATGAAAGGGGATAAAGCAGCTGGAACTGAGGGGATCATGACATAAATGTTAAAAGCACTGGGGGATATAGTGTTAGAGTGGTTGTTTAATAAATGTATGAAAGAGGAGAAGGTACCTAGGGATTGGCAGAGCACGTATAGTCCCTTTATATAAAGGGAAGGGGGACAAAAGAGATTGTAAAAATTATAGAGGAATAAGTTTACTGAGTATACCAGGAAAAGTGTACGGTAGGGTTATTTGTAAGAATAAGAGGTAAGACAGAATGTAGGATTGCGGATGAGCAAGGAGGTTTTAGAGTGGGCAGGGGATGTGTAGATCGTGTTTACATTGAAGCATATATGTGAACAGTATTTAGATAAAGGTATGGAAGTTTTTATTGCTTTTATGGATTTAGAAAAGGCATATGATAGAGTGGATAAGTATATGGAATAGGTGGTAAGTTACTAAATGCTGTAAAGAGCTTTTATGAGGATAGTGAGGCTCAGGTTTGGGTGTGTATAAGAGAGGGAGACTACTTCCTAATAAAAGTAGGTCTTAGACAGGGATGTGTAATGTCACCATGGTTGTTTAATATATTTATAGATGGGGTTGTAAAAGAAGTAAATGCTAGGGTGTTCGGGAGAGGTGTGTGATTAAATTATGGGGAATCAAATACAAAACGGGAATTGACACAGTTGCTTTTTGCTGATGATACTGTGCTCATGGGAGATTCTAAAGAAAAATTGCAAAGGTTAGTGGATGAGTTTGGGAGTGTGTGTAAAGGTAGAAAGTTGAAAGTGAACATAGAAAAAAGTAAGGTGATGAGGGTATCAAATTATTTAGGTAAAGAAGAATTGGATATCAAATTGGGGAGGAGGAGTATGGAAGAAGTGAATGTTTTCAGATACTTGGGAGTTGACGTGTTGGTGGATGAATTTATGAAGGATGAGGTTAATCATAGAATTGATGAGGGAAAAAAGGTGAGTGGTGCGTTTGAGGTATATGTGGAGACAAAAAACGTTATCTATGGTGGCAAATAAGGGAATGTATGAAAGTATAGTAGTACCAACACTCTTATATGGGTGTGAAGCTTGGGTTGTGAATGCAGCAGCGAGGAGGCGGTTGGAGGCAGTGGAGATGTCCTATTTAACTGCAATGTGTGATGTAAACATTATGCAGAAAATTCGGAGTGTTGAAATTAGGAGGTGTGGAGTTAATAAAAGTATTAGTCAGAGGGCTGAAGAGGGGTTGTTGAGGTGGTTTGGTCATTTAGAGAGAATGGATCAAAGTAGAAGGAAGGCGGGGTAGGGGTCGTCCTCGAAAAGGTTGGAAGGAAGGGGTAAGGGAGGTTTTGTGCGCGAGGGGCTTGGACTTCCAGCTGGCGTGCATGAGCGTGTTCGATAGGAGTGAATGGAGACGAATGGTATTTGGGACCTGACGATCTGTTGGAGTGTGAGCAGGGTAATATTTACTGAAGGGAGTCAGGGAAACCGGTTATTTTTGTATAGCAGAACTTGAGACCTGGAAATGGGAAGTACAATGCCTGCACTCTAAAGGAGGGGTTGAGGATATTAGCAGTTTGGAGGGATATGTTGTGTATCTTTATATGTATATACTTCTAAGCCGTTGTGTTCTGAGCACCTCAGCAAAAACAGTGATTATGTGTGAGTGAGGTGAAAGTGCTGAATGACGATGAAAGCGTTTTGTTTTTTGGAGATTTCCTTTCTTTTTTGGGTCACCCTGCCTCGGTGGGAGGCGGCCGACTTGCTAATATATATATATATATATATATATATATATATATATATATATATATATATATATATATATATATATATATATATATATATATATATATATATATGTCGTGCCGAATATGTAAAACTGGTCAATTAGCAAGAACTCATTTAAAATTAAATCGTTTCTGAAATTTTCTCTTATACGTTTAAAGACACATATTTTTCATTAATGTTAATGTAATTTTTTTTAATTTTGCACCAAAAGAATCTTAGAAAACTTACCTAACCTATTTATAACACGAACAATTTATTTTAATCTAACCCAACTAAATACATTTTAAATTTGTTTACAATAATTTAATACTAAACAAACACAGTGAAATATATTTTTTTCGTTACGTTCAGAATGATTTTGGTGAAATTATTGCATACACAAATTTTCACTTGTCCTATATGGCAAGATGAGCGTTGCTCATCGACACCATGCCTAACCCTTCTAGGGTAGTGTAGGTGCCTGAGCCCGAGCCTTTAGCTCATAAGACTGTCATTCCCATTTGCCCCCTTGGGGCGGAGATGGCAGACCAGAGAGGCCTAGCTTGTGGCTAGGCCTTGGGACAGTTAGTCCCAAAGATGAGGAGAGGAGGTACTTGTGCCTCCTCCCATGGGAGACTTAGGTCTCAGACACTCCTTAAAGAGGGAGCCAAGGCCGGGCCACCACTTGGAAAAGGCCCGGGCCGGGAGAATACCGGCGAATCTTTAATAATAATAATAATAATAATAATGAGCGTTGCTATTTAAGCCAAGATGGCAAGTTCTGCCTATTCGGCACGACATATATATATATATATATATATATATATATATATATATATATATATATATATATATATATATATATATATATATATATATATATATATATGTATATATATATATATATATATATATATATATATATATATATATATATATATATATATATATATATATATATATATATATATATATATATATATATATATATATAACAGCCATCACCCAGGGAGCTACTACCGTCCTACCAAATAAATGTGAAAGAGAAGCCTGTAATTGTTTTGCATGATCGTAGGATTGCTGGTGTGTTTTTCTGTCTCATAAACATGCAAGGTTGCAGGTATATCTTGCTACTTCTACGTAGGTCACACAACAGAGCAATGGTGGACACACTGGCTGAAGCGGCAAGAAGAGCCCACTCTAGCAGAGCAAAGTTACTGGTTATGGGCAATTTCAACCACAGGGAGATCGACTGGGAAAACGTGGAGCCACACGGGGGTCCCTGAACATGGAGAGCCAAGATGATGGATGTGGTACTGGGAAACCTCATGCATCAACATGCTAGGGACACTACCAGAGAGAGAGGGGGGCAGTTCAGACAATGAGGACATCACATATGAGAGACCCCTTGGGGCTAGTGATCACGTGGTTCTGAGCTTTGAATACATAGTAGAGGTACAAGTGGAGAGGGTAACGGGAGTTGAATGGAAAAAGCTAAACTATAAAAAGGGGGACTACACAGGTATGAGGAACTTCCTGGTAGGAAAGTCAGTAAACGAAATGATGGAATACATAACAACAAAATGCAAGGAGACAGAGCAAAGGTTTGTTCCCAAGGGTAACAGAAATAATGGGAAGACCAATGCGAGCCCTTGATTTATCCGAAGGTTTTTGGAGGCAAAAACTAAGTTCACTAGAGAATGGAAAAGGTACAGAAGGCAAAGGACTCAGGAAAATAAGGAGAAGAGTCGAAGAGCCAGAAATGAGTATGAGGGAGGCCCAGCGACGGTACGAAAGCAACATAGCATCGAAAGTCAAGTTTGACTCGAAACTGCTGTACAGCCACATTAGGAGGAAGACAACAGTCAAAGACCAGGTGATCAGGCTGAGGAAAGAAGGTTGGGAACTTACAAGAAACAATCAAGAGGTATGTGAGGAGCTCAACACGAGATATAAGGAAGTATTTACAGTGGAGACAGAAAGGACACTGGGAAGACAGAACAGAGGGGGACACCAACAAGGAATATACGAACAAGTGCTGGATGACATACACAGAAGTGAGGAGGAGGTGAAGAAGCTGCTAGGTGACCTTGATACTTCAAAGGCAATGGGACCGGACAACATCTCCTCTTGGGTCCTTAGAGAGGGAGCAATTATGCTGTGTGTGCCACTAACGACAATCTTCAACAAATCCCTTGAAACTGGGCATCTACCTGAGGTATGGAAGACGGCAAATGTAGTTCCCATTTTCAAAATAGGAGACAGAAAAGAGGCACTAACTACAGACCAGTGTCACTGACGTGTATAGTATGCAAAGTCATTGGGAAGATTATCAGGAGGAGACTGGTGGAGCACCTGGAACGGAACAAGATTGTAAAATACAACCAACACGGATTCATGAAAGGCAAATCCTATGTCACAAACCTTCTGGAGTTTTATGACAAAGTTACAGAAGTAAGACATGAGAGAGGGTTGGGTTGACTGCATTTTTTTGGACTGAAAGAGGGCCTTCGACAAAGTTCCTCGCAAGAGAAGCTAGAGGATCAGGCACGTATAACAGGAAGGGCACTGCAATGGATCAGCGAATACCTGACAGGGAGGCAACAACGAGTCATGGTACTTGATGAGGTATCACAGTGGGCACCTGTGATGAGCGGGGTCCTACAGAGGTCGCTCCTAGGACCAGTGCTATTTTTGGTATATGTGAATGACATGATGGAAGGGATAGACTCAGAAGTGTCCCTGTTCGCAGATGTTGTGAAGTTAATGAGGAGAATTAAATGAGATAAGGATCAGGCAGGACTTCAAAGAGACCTGGACAGGCTGGACACCTGGTCCAGTAATTGGCTTCTCGAATTTAACCCCGCCAAGTGCAAAATAATGAAGATCGGGGAATGGCAAAGAATACCGCAGACAAAGTGTTAATGCTTTGATGTCGTAACTTAAATAAAAATGGTCCTGGCTCCTAAAGGCTTCTCACATTGCTGTCTAGGGGTTTCAAAATTACACTGAAAAACAGCAATTTTTGGGTCAGCATGTACTCATATATTAAACGATATTAATTATTATTAGGAAGGATGGACAAAAACTCACCTATATAAAAATATGTCTATATTAATATTAGTAACTTATATACAATTTATAAACTACTCCAAAAAAAACACCACACTCCAGTTCACATTAGCTCACTAGCACACTGCTACTAATCACACAAAATTTTATATACTTTTAAAAAGAGGGAGGTTTTATGACATCCCATCCCCTTTCTTCCTGTCGGTTACTTAGCCTACAGTTAAAACATTAAATGCTTTCCAGAACACAGGCCCTTGCATACACTAGGGCTTTACAAATAAATGAGGGCACCAAAATAAATAAAATAGTATACTCTAAAAATAAACCTACCCAACACCATATACTCACACTGCTACAACTTGCTTCCTCTGCTGTGCGTAACCTACTGCCTAAACACTTTCGCTTTCAGTATACTACACGGAAAATGACATTATATATGGAGCGTTATTTTATATAAATATTTTGTCTGCATTTCACTGCGTCACACAGAGTATAGGATAGGTGGCCAAAGACTGCAAACGTTGCTCGAGGAGAAAAATCTTGGGGTTAGTATAACACCGAGCACGTCTCCGGAAGCACACATCAGCCAGATAACTTCTGCAGCATATGAGCGCCTGGCAAACCTGAGAATAGCGTTCCGATACCTTAGTAAGGAATCGTTTAAGACACTGTACACCGTGTACGTCAGGCCCATACCGGAGTATGCAGCACCAGTTTGGAACCCACACCGGGTCAAGCATGTCAAAAAATTAGAGAAAGTGCAAAGGTTTGCGACAAGGTTAGTTCCAAAGCTAAGGGGATTGTCCTACGAAGAAAGGTTAAGGGAAAGATATGATAACGAGGGGAGATATGATAACGACATAGAAAATACTCTGTGGAATAAACAAGGTGGACAGAGATAGAATGTTCCAGAGAGGGGACACAAAAACAAGGGGTCACGCTTGGGAGTTGAAGACTCAGATGAGTCAAAGGGATGTTAGGAAGTATTTCTTCAGTCATAGAGTAGTCAGGAAGTGGAATAGTCTAGCAAGTGATGTAATGGAGGCAGGAATCATACATAGCTTTAAGACGAGGTATGATAAAGTTCATGGAGCAGGGAGAGAGAGGAACTAGTAGCGATCAGTGAGGAGGCGGGGTCAGAAGCTGAGTCTTTACCCATGCAACCACAATTAGGTGAGTACAATTAGGTGAGTGTATGCATGTACAAGCATATATATACACACACCCCTCTGAGTTTACTTCTATTTTCTTCCTAGCTCTTGTTCTTTTCTCTATGGGAAAGTGGAACAGAATTCTTCCTCCGTTGTAGGAGGCGACTAAAATGTCGGGAGCAATGGGCTAGTAACCCCTTCTCCTGTATAAACTAATATAAAACAGGAAAAGAAAACTTCATAAAACTGGGATATTTTAATGAGCGTGGATGTAGTGCGGATGTTAAGTAACAAATGATTGCTACTGTTATGAATGAAAAGAAGTTGGATGTCCTGTCCTTTAGCGAAACAAAGCTGAAGGGGGTAGGTGAGTTTCAGTGGGGTGAAATAAATGGGATTAAATCAGGAGTATCTGAGAGAGTTAGAGCTAAGGAAGTGATAGCAATAATGTTGAAGGATCAGTTATGGAGAGAGTAGGACTGTAAATGTATAAATTCAAGGATTATGTGGATTAAAGTAAGGCTCGGATGCGAAAAGTAGGTCATAATAAGTCTGCATGCACCTGGAGAAGAGAAGAGTGTAGAGGAGTGAATGATGACGAAAGTTTTTGTTTTTCGGGCCACCCTGCCTTGGTGGGAAAAAGGTCAATGTGTTAATATATATATATATATATATATATATATATATATATATATATATATATATATATATATATATATATATATATATATATATATATATATATATATATATATATATATATATATATATATATATATATATATATATATATATTTTTTTATTATCACACTGGCCGATTCCCACCAAGGCAGGGTGGCCCGAAAAAGAAAAACTTTCACCATCATTCACTCCATCACTGTCTTGCCAGAAGGGGGCTTTACACTACAGTTTTTAAACTGCAACATTAACACCCCTCCTTCAGAGTGCAGACACTGTACTTCCCATCTCCAGGACTCAAGTCCGGCCTGCCGGTTTCCCTGAACCCCTTCATAAATGTTACTTTGCTCACACTCCAACAGCACGTCAAGTATTAAAAACCATTTGTCTCCATTCACTCCTATCAAACACGCTCACGCATGCCTGCTGGAAGTCCAAGCCCCTCGCACACAACCTTTCCTAGGCCGACCCCTACCCCGCCTTCCTTCCACTACAGACTGATACACTCTTGAAGTTATTCTGTTTCGTTCCATTCTCTCCACATGTCCGAACCACCTCAACAACCCTTCCTCAGCCCTCTGGACAACAGTTTTGGTAATCCCGCACCTCCTCCTAACTTCCAAACTACGAATTCTCTGCATTATATTCACACCACACATTGCTCTCAGACATGACATCTCCACTGCCTCCAGCCTTCTCCTCGCTGCAACATTCATCACCCATGCTTCACACCCATATAAGAGCGTTGGTAAAACTATACTCTCATACATTCCCCTCTTTGCCTCCAAGGACAAAGTTCTTTGTCTCCACAGACTCCTAAGTGCACCACTCACCCTTTTCCCCTCATCAATTCTATGATTCACCTCATCTTTCATGGACCCATCCGCTTACACGTCCACTCCCAAATATCTGAATACATTCACCTCCTCCATACTCTCTCCCTCCAATCTGATATCCAATCTTTCATCACCTAATCTTCTTGTAATAAAGTTGGTAGAATTACCGACAATATGTAAAGTAAAAGGACACAAGTGCAACTAATGTGACATTTATTGTGGCAACGTTTCGCTCTCCAGGAGCTTTATCAAGCCATGGCTTGATAAAGCTCCTGGAGAGCGAAACGTTGCCACAATAAATGTCACATTAGTTGCACTTGTGTCCTTTTACTTTACCTAATCTTCTTGTTATCCTCATAACCTTACTCTTTCCTGTATTCACTTTCAATTTTCTTCTTTTGCACACCCTACCAAATTCATCCACCAATCTCTGCACCTTCTCTTCAGAATCTCCCAAGAGCACAATGTCATCAGCAAAGAGCAACTGTGACAACTCCCACTTTATGTGTGATTCTTTATCTTTTAACTCCACGCCTCTTGCCAAGACCCTCGCATTTACTTCTCTTACAACCCCATCTATAAATATATTAAACAACCACGGTGACATCACACATCCTTGTCTAAGGCCTACTTTTACTGGGAAATAATTTCCCTCTTTCCTACATACTCTAACTTGAGCCTCACTATCCTCGTAAAAACTCTTCACTGCTTTCAGTAACCTACCTCCTACACCATACACCTGCAACATCTGCCACATTGCCCCCCTATCCACCCTGTCATATGCCTTTTCCAAATCCATAAATGCCACAAAGACCTCTTTAGCCTTATCTAAATACTGTTCACTTATATGTTTCACTGTAAACACCTGGTCCACACACTCCCTACCTTTCCTAAAGCCTCCTTGTTCATCTGCTATCCTATTCTCCGTCTTACTCTTAATTCTTTCAATAATAACTCTACCATATATATAGGATGGGGTCCATCTCTGGTGTAAATTGTGGGACCCATAGCCTCGGAGAAGTGGATAAAAAGGCTTCAAGGAATATTTGGATTTCTTCCTGAAACCGTTTGAATATTCCACTTCCCCTACCACCCCATCTTTTCATTCTTTTTTACCAATAGGTATATTTTATTATATAATATGGAACAAAAAGGTTTAAGAGATACATTGTTGATATAAAGATGGCATATACAGTACATGAGATGTGAGAGATACATATCTAGTACATATTGTTACATGTTTGTTATTGATTATAATGCGAAAATCTCATCCAGCTCCTCAGAGCTGGGGAGCATTCCCAAAATACAGCAGGCATTACCCATCTGAACAGCAGCGCCGAGTCGCTGGAACAGAAAACTAGCTGCCCTGGGATCCCTAGTTACTCTGATGAGTCTTTTGTCTAGCTCCTTAAGGAACTTAGATGCACTCTTTCCCCATGAGCCAAGGGTCTCTGAGCCTATGGGAACAAACATATGATGATGGGCAAGTTCTCCATATTTTCTAGACTTTTGGGACTCCCTGAAGCTGGCAGCTGCCTTACCTTCCACCCTGGTGTATTGGAGATAGGTATCAGCCAAGGTAGATGCACATGTGTAGTCCCACAACACCTGCTTACCGTCTGTCTCCAGGCTTAAAGTGTGATACTATCAGGACGCTTCTGGCTACCATCAGATCTGCATAGTTGGGGTGGCTCCCTTACTGCTGGGCATCCGGCTGTTGTGAGGCTCCTTTTGATAATGTTATTAACCTCCTCATGTCTTGCAATACTTCCCTCGGATTTACGGCACACAAGACCATGGTACTCGAATCGGTCTGCTGCTTCACTGCCACAAATACACTTGTGTTTGGCGAGAATAGGGGCGGCAAGTAGAAGGGCAACACCAATGCAGATGGTCTGTGGGTCGAGCCGTGTGCCAAGGCTGGAGTTGGGAACAGCCAACAGAAAGTCCCCAGCATGAGGAGCTCTCACTGCAAGGAGGTGGGCTCTATCCTTCCCTGACACACTCTGAAGCATTGTTGAGGCTATTTTCTCCACTGTCGGGCCATCCCAGTGCGACTGTTTGTAGTTGTTGGAGGGAGCAGGTCTGGTTTCAGAGCCCATTAAATTATTCCAGATCATGGCTCCGTCAATGAACTTTTGGTCCTGGACTCCAATTCTGTCCCTAAGATGTTCAGGGAGAATTGCTGCTACAAGCCCTCTGGATGCAATGCATGAGGACAGAAAAGCAGGTAGTGCAATCTGTGATGACTTGCGGACACCAGTACCTCCTAGTCTGACTGGAAGTGTAGATTGGTTCCACTGCCCGTCTTCTAGAGTAAGGTTAAGTACTTTTGTAAAAATCTGCCTCAGGATACTGTCATATTCGTACAGTAGAGGGTTATCATACGAAGGTGCACATCTGAGGAAATATGTCAACCTGGGTAGACTCAAGCACTTTGTGAGAAGGTACAAGGCATATCATGGGTGTCAAGATTACCTATTCGTTGTTCCATTCTCCTCAGTTCTTCCAATTTCTTCCTGAGGATTGTGTCTATGGCATCGCTTCCCAGAGGTGCTCCAAGCAAGACACTATTTGTAGGGGCAATGACTGATGCTCCTGGTAGTTTGGGTCTCACTGCATTTATCACTTGTTGACTGACTGAGATAGTTTCACATTTGGATGGATTCAGGATGAGACCCATTTCCTGTCCCCGTGTCATCACTCGTGTAAGATCACCTAAGAGGGACTCCTTTGTACCTTATATTGTGCCATCATCCACGAACCAGATGTTTAGCTCACTGGTCAGTCTAATTGTGATTTCCCTAACTGCTATACAGAAGAGAAACGGCGCTGGACACCCTCTGATGATGTGATTTCATGCTCTCCAAACAGGAGCATTGATTCCTTGCTATATCCAGCTGAAACAAAAGGGGTAAGAGACCAGGGAAATGTTCTTGTACTGCTGCTAATACCACATCTCTTTTCAGGAGATTAAATGCATTCTTGAAGTCTAATTTTACCACTGCATTGTCCTCAGGCAGGTTGTTGATATATGCCCTTGTTGCATGAACCGCTGCTTCACTTCCATGAGAGACCCCAAAATCAAGCTGGTTTGGTTGAAGCACAATGGCTGCCTCTGCGCGAATGCTTAGGTCAGCAGCTTTGGAAACGAGGCGACGAAAAGTGTTGCCTACTGCAATAGGCCTAATTCCTCCATCCTTCTTTTTAAGTGCACAAAGTGTTGCACCAAAAAAGAAAGGTTTAATTTCATCAGGAATCAGACCAGCCAAAGAATTGTTGACGAACCTTGTGATCTCTGAAAGCAGTGTCTCAGCAATCTCCCCAATAACTGAATTAACTATTTCCTTTAAATGCTGTGGTCTTATTCCAGTGTAACCCCCAGCAGACCCAGAAGGGAACCACATTATTGCTTTTTAAACATCTGAGTCTTCCACGATCAATGGTTCCACAGTGGGGACAGAGGTGTTGGAACTGTTGGTGCACCTAGTTTCCCTGGCAGGGTT
>NC_091315.1:8420247-8462747 GCF_038502225.1 Cherax quadricarinatus
ACATCCTTGTCTAAGGCCTACTTTTACTGGGAAAAAATTTCCCTCTTTCCTACATACTCTAACTTGAGCCTCACTATCCTCGTAAAAACTCTTCACTGCTTTCAGTAACCTACCTCCTACACCATACACTTGCAACATCTGCCACATTGCCCCCCTATCCACCCTGTCATACGCCTTTTCCAAATCCATAAATGCCACAAAGACCTCTTTAGCCTTATCTAAATACTGTTCACTTATATGTTTCACTGTAAACACCTGGTCCACACACCCCCTACCTTTCCTAAAGCCTCCTTGTTCATCTGCTATCCTATTCTCCGTCTTACTCTTAATTCTTTCAATTATAACTCTACCATACACTTTACCAGGTACACTCAACAGACTTATCCCCCTATAGTTTTTGCACTCTCTTTTATCCCCTTTGCCTTTATACAAAGGAACTATGCATGCTCTCTGCCAATCCCTAGGTACCTTACCCTCTTCCATACATTTATTAAATAATTGCACCAACCACTCCAAAACTATATCCCCACCTGCTTTTAACATTTCTATCTTTATCCCATCAATCCCGGCTGCCTTACCCCCTTTCATTTTACCTACTGCCTCACGAACTTCCCCCACACTCACAACTGGCTCTTCCTCACTCCTACAAGATGTTATTCCTCCTTGCCCTATACACGAAATCACAGCTTCCCTATCTTCATCAACATTTAACAATTCCTCAAAATATTCCTTCCATCTTCCCAATACCTCTAACTCTCCATTTAATAACTCTCCTCTCCTATTTTTAACTGACAAATCAATTTGTTCTCTAGGCTTTCTTAACTTGTTAATCTCACTCCAAAACTTTTTCTTATTTTCAACAAAATTTGTTGATAACATCTCACCCACTCTCTCATTTGCTCTCTTTTTACATTGCTTCACCACTCTCTTAACCTCTCTCTTTTTCTCCATATACTCTTCCCTCCTTGCATCACTTCTACTTTGTAAAAACTTCTCATATGCTAACTTTTTCTCCCTTACTACTCTCTTTACATCATCATTCCACCAATCGCTCCTCTTCCCTCCTGCACCCACTTTCCTGTAACCACAAACTTCTGCTGAACACTCTAACACTACATTTTTAAACCTACCCCATACCTCTTCGACCCCATTATATCTACATATATATATATATATATATATATATATATATATATATATATATATATATATATATATATATTTATATATATTTATATATATATGTCGTGCCGAATAGGCAGAACTTGCGATCTTGGCTTAAACAGCAAAGCTCATCTTGCCATATAGGACAAGTGAAAATTTGTGTATGCAATAATTTCGTCAAAATCATTCTGAACCTAACGAAAAAAAATTATTTCACTGTCTTTGTATAGTATTAAATTATTGTAAACAAACCTAAATTATATTTAGTTGGGTTAGGCTAAAATAAATTGTTCTTGTTATAATAAGGTTAGGTAAGTTTTCTAAGTTCCTTTTGGTGCAAAATTATAAATTTTTACATCAACATTAATGAAAAAAATATATCTTTAAACGTATAAGAGAAAATTTTAGAACGGACTTAATTTTAAATGAGTTCTTGCTAATTGACCAGATTTACATATTCGGCACGACAAATATATATATAAATATATATATATATAGATATATATATATATATATATATATATAAATATATATATATATATATATATATAAATATATATATATATAATATAAATATATGTATATATGTCGTGCCGAATATGCAAAACTGGTCAATTAGCAAGAACTCATTTAAAATTAAGTCCTTTCTGAAATTTTCTTTTATACCTTTAAAGATATATTTTTTTCATTAATGTTAATGTAAAAAATTTTAATTTTGCACCAAAAGAATCTTAGAAAACTTACCTAACCTTATTATAAAAAGAGCAATTTATTTTAACCTAACCCAACTAAATATATTTTAGATTTGTTTACAGTAATTTAATACTAAACAAACACAGTTAAATATATTTTTTTCGTTAGGTTCAGAATGATTTTGGCGAAAATATTGCATACACAAATTTTCACTTGTCCTATATGGCAAGATGAGCGTTGCTATTTAAGCCAAGATGGTAAGTTCTGCCTATTCGGCACGACATATATATATATATATATATATATATATATATATATATATATATATATATATATATATATATATATATATATATATATATATATATATATATATATATATATATATATATATATACATATATATATATATATATATATATATGAACATATATATATATGAATATATATATATATATATATATATATATATATATATATATATATATATATATATATATATATATATATATATATATATATATATATATATATATATATATATATATATGAACATATATATATATATATATATTTATATATATATATATATATATATATATATATATATATATATATATATATATATTTATATATATATATATATATATATATATATATATATATATATATATACATATATATGTATATATATATATATATATATATATTTATATATATCTATATATATATATATATAAATATATATATATATATATATAAATATATATATATAATATGTAAATATATATATATAAATATATATATATAATATGTAAATATATATATATATATAAATACATATATATATATATATATATATATATATACATATTTATATATATATATATATATATATATATATATATATATATATATATATATATATATATATATATATATATATATATATATACATATTTATATATATATATATATATATGTATATATATGTATATATATGTACATATATATATATTATATATATTATTATTATATATATATATATAATATATATATATAGAGGTGGTACTTCCCTATATTTTTAAAAAAAAAAATATGTATATTATATATATATATAATATATATAAATATAATATATATATATATATATATGTATGTATATATATTTAACAAGTCGGCCGTCTCCCACCGAGGCAGGGGGACCCAAAAAGAAAGAAAATTCCCAAAAGGAAAATACTTTCATCATCATTCAACACTTTCACCTCACTCACGCATAATTACTGTTTTCGCAGAGGTGCTCAGAACACAACAGTTTAGAAGCATATACATATCAAGATACACAACATAACCCTCCAAACTGCTAATATCCCGAAAATCCTCCTTTAGAGTGCAGGCATTGTACTTCCCATTTCCAGGACTTAAGTCCGGCTATATAAAAATAACCAGTTTCCCTAAATCCTTTCACTAAATATTACCCTGCTCACACTCCAACAGATCGTCAGGTTCCAAAAACCATTTGTCTCCATTCACTCTTATCAAACACGCTCATGCACGCCTGCTGAAAGTCCAAGCCCCTCGGCAACAAAACCTCCCTTACCCCTTCCTTCCAACCTTTTCGAGGACGACCCCTACCCCGCCTTTCTTCTCCTACAGATTTAAATGCTCTCCATATCATTCTACTTTGATCCATTCTCTCTAAATGACCAAACCACCTCAACAACCCTTCTTCAGCCCTCTGACTAATACTTTTATAAACTCCACACCTCCTAATTTCCACACTCCGAATTTTCTGCATAATATTTACACCACAAATTGCCCTTAGACAGGACATCTCCACTGCCTCCAACTGTCTCCTCGCTGCTGCATTCACAACCCAAGCTTCACAACGATATAAGAGTGTTGAAACTACTATGCTTTCATACATTCCCTTCTTTGCCTCTATAGATAACGTTTTTTTGTCTCCACATATATCTCAACGCACCACTCACCTTTTTTCCTTCATCAATTCTATGATTAACCTCATCCTTCATAAATCCATCCACCGACACATCAGCTCCTAAGTATCTGAAAACATTCACTTCTTCCATACTCCTCCTCCGAAATTTGATATCTAATTTTTCTTTATCTAAATCATTTGATACCCTCATCATCTTACTCTTTTCTATGTTCACTTTCAACTTTCTACCTTCACACACACTCCCAAACTCATCCAGTAACCTTTGTAATTTTTCTTTAGAATCTCCCATAAGCACAGTATCATCAGCAAAAAGCAACTGTGTCAATTCCCATTTTGTATTTGATTTCCCATAATTTAATCCCACCCCTCTCTCCAACACCCTAGCATTTACTTCTTTTACAAACCCATCTATAAATATATTAAACAACCATGGTGACATTACACATCCCTGTCTGAGACCTACTTTTACAGGGAAGTAATCTCCCTCTCTTCTACACACCCTAACCTGAGCTTCACTATACTCATAAAAAATCTTTACAGCGTTTAGTAACTTACCACCTATTCCATATACTTGCAACATCTGCCACATTGCTCCCCTATCCACTCTATCATATGCCTTTTCTAAAACCATAATTACAATAAAAACTTCCCTACCTTTATCTAAATACTGTTCACATATATGCTTCAATGTATACACTTTATCTACACATCTCCTACCCACTCTGAAACCTCCTTGCTCATCCGCAATCCTACATTCTGTCTTACCTCTAATTCTTTCAATTATAACTCTACCGTACACTTTTCCTGGTATACTCCCCCAATCCTTAGGTACCTTCACCTCTTTCATACATTTATTAAACAAAAATACCAACCACTCCAACACTATATCTCCCCCTGCTTTTAACATTTCTGTCATGATCCCGTCAGTTCCAGCTGTTTTATCCCCTTTCATTCTACGTAATGCCTCACGCAACCCCCGCACACTCACATCCTGTTCTCCTTCACTCCTAAAAGATGGTATACCTCCCTGGCCAGTGCATGAAATTACCGTTTCCATTTCTTCGTCGACATTTAAAAGTTCCTCAAAATATTCTCGCTATCTACCCAAAACCTCCATCTCTCCATCTACTAACTCCGCTACTCTGTTTTTAACTGACAAGTCCATTCCTTCTCTAGGCTTTCTTAACTTGTTTAACTCAAATTTTTTTTCTTATTGTCATTAAAATTTCTTGACAGTGCCTCTCCCACTCTATCATTTGCTCTCCTTTTGCACTATCTCCACTCTCTTTACCTTTATTTTGCTCTCCATATACTCTACTATTCTTATAGCACTTCTTTGTAAAAACTTCTCAAAGCTGACTTTTTCTCTTTTATCACACCCTTTACTTCATCATTCAATCAATCACTCCTATTTCCTCCTGCCCCCACCCTTCTATAACCACAAACTTCTGCCCCACATTCTAATACTTCATTTTTAAAACTATTCCAACCCTCTTCAACCCCCCCACTACTCATACTTGCACCAGCCCACCTTTCTGCCAATAGTTGCTTATATTTCACCCGAACTTCCTCCTCCCTTAGTTTATACACTTTCACCTCCCTCTTGCTTGTTGTTGCTATTTTCCTCTTTTCCCATCTACCTCTTACTCTAACTGTAGCTACAACTAAATAATGATCCGATATATTAGTTGGCCTTCTATAAACGTGTACATCCTGGAGCCTACCCATCAACATTTTATCCACCAATACATAATCTAACATATATATTTATTTATCCTCTTCTTCATAAAATATGTATTACTTATTACCAAACCTCTTTTCACACATAGCTCAATTCAGGGCTCCCCATTTTCATTTACCCCTGGCACCCCAAATTTACCTACTACTCCCTCCCCAACATTTTTGCCCACTTTAGCATTGAAATCCCCAACCACCATTACTCTCACACTTGGTTCAAAACTCCCCACGCATTAGCTCAATATTTCGCAAAATCTCTCTCTCTCTCTCTCTCTCCTCTACACTTCTCTCTTCTCCAGGTGCATATACGCTTACTATAAAAAACTTTTCACATCCAACCTTTATTTTACTCCACATAATCCCTGAATTAATATATTTATAGTCCCTCTTTTCCTGCTACTCCCTCTTTAACTCTAACTCTATTTGAAACCCCTGACCTAATCCCATTTATTCCTCTCCACTGAAACTTTCCCACCTCCTTCAGCTTTGTTTCATTTAAAGCCAGGACATCAAGCTTCTCACTCATAACATCCACAATTATCTCTTTTTTATCATTTGCACTACATCCACAGACATTCAGACTTCCCACTTTGACAATTTTCTTCTTATTCTTTTTAGTAATTATTGCAAGAAAAGGGGTTACTAGTCCATTGTTCCCGGCATTTTAGTTGATTTTTACAACACGCATGGCTTATGGAGGAAAGATTCTTCTTCCACTTCCCCATGGATATAAAATGAAATGTAATAAGACCAATAAATATTAAGATAAAATCAAAGAAAACTCAAGTGAATGTGTATAAATAAGCATGTACATGTATGTGTAGTGTGACTTAAGTCTAAGTAGAAGTAGCAAGACGTACCTGAAATCTTGTATATTTATGAGACAGAAAAAAAAACACCAGCAATCCTACCATCCTGTAAAACAATTACAGGCTTTCGCTTCACACTCACTTGACATATATATATATATATATATATATATATATATATATATATATATATATATATATATATATATATATATATATATATATATATATATATACAGGAAAGAGTAAGGTTATGAGGATAACAAAAAGATTAGGTGATGAAAGATTGAATATCAGATTGGAGGGAGAGAGTATGGAGGAGGTGAACGTATTCAGATATTTGGGAGTGGACGTGTCAGCGGATGGGTCTATGAAAGATGAGGTGAATCATAGAATTGATGAGAGAAAAAGACTGAGTGGTGCACTTAGGAGTCTGTGGAGACAGAGAACTTTGTCCTTGGAGGCAAAGAGGGGAATGTATGAGAGTATAGTTTTACCAACGCTCTTATATGGGTGTGAAGCATGGGTGATGAATGTTGCAGCGAGGAGAAGGCTGGAGGCAGTGGAGATGTCGTGTCTGAGGGCAATGTGTGGTGTGAATATAATGCAGAGCATTCGTAGTTTGGAAGTTAGGAGGAGGTGCGGGATTACCAAAACTGTTGTCCAGAGGGCTGAGGAAGGGTTGTTGAGGTGGTTCGGACATGTAGAGAGAATGGAGCGAAACAGAATGACTTCAAGAGTGTATCAGTCTGTAGTGGAAGGAAGGCGGGGTAGGGGTCGGCCTAGGAAGGGTTGGAGGGAGGGGGTAAAGGAGGTTTTGTGTGCGAAGGGCTTGGACTTCCAGCAGGCATGCGTGAGTGTGTTTGATAGGAGTGAATGGAGACAAATGGTTTTTAATACTTGACGTGCTGTTGGAGTGTGAGCAAAGTAACATTTATGAAGGGATTCAGGGAAACCGGCAGGCCGGACTTGAGTCCTGGAGATGGGAAGTACAGTGCCTGCACTCTGAAGGAGGGGTGTTAATGTTGCAGTTTAAAAACTGTAGTGTAAAGCACCCTTCTGGCAAGACAGTGATGGAGTGAATGATGGTGAAAGTTTTTCTTTTTCGGGCCACCCTGCCTTGGTGGGAATCGGCCGGTGTGATAATAAAAAATATATATATATATAAATATATATAAATATAAATATATATATATATATATATTTATATATATATATATATATATATATATATATATATATATATATATATATATATATATATGTCGTGCCGAATAGGCAGAACTTGCGATCTTGGCTTAAATAGCAACGTTTATCTTGCCATATAGGACAAGTGAAAATTTATGTTTGCAATAATTTCGCCAAAATCATTCTGAACCTAACGAAAAAAATATATTTCACTCTGCATGTTTAGTATTAAATTATTGTAAACAAATCTAAAATATATTTAGTTGGGTTACGCTAAAATAAATTATTCTTGTTATAATAAGGTTAGGTAAGTTTTCTAAGATTCTTTTAGTGCAAAATTATAATTTTTTACATCAACATTAATGAAAAAAATATATCTTTAAACGTATAAGAGAAAATTTTAGAAAGAACTTAATTTTAAATGAGTTCTTGCTAATTGACCAATTTTACATATTCGGCACGACATATCTATATATATATATATATATATATATATATATATATATATATATATATATATATATATATATATATATATATATATATATATATATATATATATATATATATATATATATATATATATGTCGTGCCGAATAGGCAGAACTTGCGATCTTGGCTTAAATAGCAACGTTCATCTTGCCACATAGGACAAATGAAAATTTGTGTATGCAATAATTTCTCCAAAATCATTCTGAACCTAACGAAAAAAATATATTTCACTGTGTTTGTTTAGTATTAAATTATTGTAAACAAATCTAAAATATATTTAGTTGGGTTAGGCTAAAATAAATTGCGCTTGTTATAATAAGGTTAGGTAAGTTTTCTAAGATTCTTTTGGTGCAAAATTAAAAATTTTTACATAAACATTAATGAAAAAAATATATCTTTAAACGTATAAAAGAAAATTTCAGAAAGGACTTAATTTTAAATGAGTTCTTGCTAATTGACCAGTTTTACATATTCGGCACGACATATATATATATATATATATATATATATATATATATATATATATATATATATATATATATATATATATATATATATATATATATATATATATATATATATATATATATATATGTATATGTATATATATATATATATATATATATATATATATATATATATATATATATATATATATATATATATATATATATATATATATATATATATATATAAATATATATATATGTATATATATATATATATATATACATATATATATATATATATATATATATATATATATATATATATATATATATATATATATATATATATATATATATATATATATATGTATGTATATATATATGTCGTGCCGAATAGGCAGAACTTGCGATCTTGGCTTAAATAGCAACGCTCATCTTGCCATATAGGACAAGTGAAAATTTGTGTATGCAATAATTTCGCCAAAATCATTCTGAACCTAACGAAAAAATATATATTTGATTGTGTTTGTTTAGTATTAAATTATTGCAAACGTATTTAAAATATATTTAGTTGTGTTGAGAATTTTGGCCTTACCTGCTGTGTTTATTATAACTATATATAATGAACACTTAGCTGATAAATGACAGCAAATCGTCTACACAGCCGCCCCTGCAGACGAGGTCTAGATGCTGTTGAAACCATCACAACATTGGGCTGTCAAGAGATACAATTTGTAAGTATAAATTACCCCTAGGGGGTGTTATGTCAGCATATTTCATTCGATGATGGTTGACGAAATACCTACTTGTTTGGACTCAAAAGTCCACACCTTACTGCCGATTATAGGTTGATTACAAACTCCTTGTGACTCAAGAATTGCGCAATCCCCCGATCTACAAGAAATTCGTAACATACCTTGCTCTTTGTAATGTGAGCTATGGTGTTCTCAACACCTTCGACAGATATCGGTGACTTGATAGAAGCTGAAGTGTCCTTGGATGTCCACGTCTTCCATTGTCTAGGAAACGCACACTGGTACACTATGTTCCACAAGATTTGTCTTTATTGTTCACAATAAAGTGGGAGCAGGATTTTCCTTAATTGTCCTGCTAAAGTAAGAATGTATTGTCTCTTATAAAAATACACTTTGCAACACCGCTGCAAGGAGCAGAGGTCACTTGACTACGTGGCATAGCATCTGTGATCAATTACTCACTCTAGCAGTAAACAAGACGCTCGCCCCTTCTGAGTGGCCCCTCAGGGCTGAGAGGGCTTGGCCCCTCAGGGCTGAAAGGGCTGAAGGGGGCTGATACCCCCCTCCTGGAGAAAATTTCTCCACACTGGGGGGCGGCGGAGGTTCGCTGCAGGTGAACTATTCATCACTTAACATTAATTTGATTTTCTCACTCACCACCACTGCTGCTTGTCTTTTCTGAACAGCTTTAGTCTGTGCGGTTTCTGGAGAATCACTAATTTTGTTTTCAACACTGTGTAATTCTAACGGCACTAGTTTATTTATTGTCCGCTTATTCACTACACCTTTGCTCAAAACATCAACTGTCCTGATGATTCCATTTGCATCAGGATATATGGTCACAATTTTTCCAAGTGGCCATTGGGACCTCGGACCATCATTGTCGATAATCACTATGTCACCAGGTCTTAAGGACTTATGATTTTCAGGAACACCAGCTCCATAGAAGTGTTCTCTCAATGAGGTGAGATAGTCTTCTCGCCAAATTTTCTCCCAACATTCAATCACTTTATTAAGGTGTTTGAATTTACGTCTGAGTTGCTCAGGTTCGAAATAAGTAGGATCCTCTATGATTTCTTTATCATTCATGGGAGGAACAGGTTCGAGCCTTCTGCCATGGAGTAAATGAGATGGACTTAACACTTCTAAATTGTCCAGATCATCGGTAACATAAGTTAGAGGTCTGCTGTTGACTCTATTTTCTATTTCAGTCACAACTGTACGGAATTCTTCTAAGTCTATTCTCTGACGATGAAGAGTCTTCCTTAAACAACGTTTTACAATGCCGATCATTCTTTCATAAAATCCGCCGTGCCATGGAGATTTAGGAGGAATGTATCTCCAACGACATCTGCGTTGATTCAGCATCTGTTGTACTTCTGGTTGATCAAAGATCTTGCTTATATAAGCAGCACCAGCAACAAAGTTCGTTGCATTATCTGAAATCATCAGTCTGGGACATGCCCTTCTGGCTGCAAACCTTCTGAATAATTTGATAAAAGTTTCAGCAGACATGTCAGTGGCTACTTCTAGATGTACTGGTCTAGTTGTAGCACAAGTGAACAAACAGATGTACACCTTGATGGGAACTTTGTCAACTGTTTTGGTTAAAATTATTGATCCAGTATAATCTACACCTGTCACCTCAAATGGAGTGATATGACAAACTCTTTCAGCGGGATATGGAGGTGGACCTGGATACTGACATACTCGCATATCGTAGTGACGACAAGTAATACAGTCCTTTATTTGTTTTTTCACACTTTGTCGACCTTGAGGTATCCAGTAGGATTGTCGTATATGACAAAGTGTGTCAGCTACCCCACCATGTAACACGTTACTGTGGGCGTTTTGCACAATCAGTTTTGTTATCCAATGATTCTTGGGGATCAATATTGGATGTATGGCTTCTTTAGGTAGTGAAGAATTATGAATTCTTCCTCGACATCTTATAATCTTTTCTGAGTCGAGATAAAGTCCTAAAGAATTAATCATGACAGGTTTCTTTGGGGATTTATCTTGTGTTTCTAGAAATTTATATTCTGTAGAGAAAACATCTTTCTGTATTAGTTTCACCCAGTATTTAATGGGTTCAAGACATTCATAATCAGGTTTCATTCCTTTAATGAATTTAAAGACAAGAGCTGTAACTCTTAATAGTTTACCCAAAGATGAGTATTTAGATCCATCAATGACTATTTCTGTTGTGTCTGCAGTATTTACACAACTTATTTCTGCTGTGTTCAAGCAGACTGTTTCTTCTGGTATAATGTGAGCTTTTTGCTGAGGCCAGTTATTTTCATCAGAGAGCCAGTTCGGTCCGTGGAGCCATAATTTATTATCCACAAATTTCTTGAGTGGGACACCACGTGACAACATATCAGCTGGATTCTCTAGAGTAGAGACGTGAAGAAAGAGATAATCTCTCTGCATCTCTTTTATTTCTGCTACTCTGTTCTGTACATAGACCAACTTACTCTTATTATTTCTTAACCACTGGAGAACTGCCTCATTATCACTCCAGATCACGGTTTTCTCAATAGTGAGATGATCAAGTACTTTGTTGAGATAGACAGCTAATTTTGTACCTACATAGAGTGCTGTCAGTTCCAATTGTGGTACTGTTCTGACCTTCAAGGGTGCTACCCTGGCCTTTGAAGTAATTAGTGTACTTCCTTCAGCATTACTCATGTAAGCTACAGCGCCATAACCTCTGGTTGACGCATCACAGAACACATGTAATGTGTACTTGTTTCCCTCTTGACCTATTTGTCTGGGAAATTTAATTTGATGAAGTTGTTTAAACTCCTTGGATATTTCATCCCATGCTTGACTCATTTCTAGAGGCAAGTTTTCATCCCATCCAATTTTGAGTTTCCATGCATCTTGCATAAGCATTTTACCCTTTATGGTAATTGGTGAGACGAGTCCTAGAGGATCAAAACATTGTGATACCTCTGACAGTAAACTACGTTTAGTGAGTGGACTGCATGATTTATTGTTTATCATTTTGAGACTCAGAGTATCTTCCTGTGTGTTCCAATTAAGTCCCAGCATATTGTTGCAATCAGGAATTTCAGTTTCAGGGAAATCTTCTTTGATAAGTTCCCTGAATTGCTTTGAATTTGTATTCCACATCCTTAGAGGCATATTTGCTTCTTTCATCTCCTTGTTAGCTTCTCTGTATAAGGATTTCAAATCCTCCTCTTTATTCACAGTACCTTGAAGATTGTCCACATAGAAACTTTTCTTTAAGACTTCTTTGAAGGGACTTTCAGATTTCTTCAAATGTGTATTTAGAGTAGCTTCTAGTAAGAATGGTGAGGATGTTGCACCAAATAATACTGATTTGAAACGATAAGTTTTCACAGGACTTTGAGGATCATGTGGATTTTCAGGCCACAAGAATCGAGTATAATCTCTATCTATTTCTTGTAGTCCTACTCTTAAGAAAGCCTTGGAAATATCAGCCGTGTAGGCATATGGGTTTGTACGAAATTTCATAAGCACGTCTCCAAGCTTCTCAGTTAGTGAGGGTCCGGTCATCAGACAGTCATTAAGACTTGCTACATCTTTATTTGCACGTGCGCTGCAATTATATACAACACGTAGTGGAGTGGTTTCAGAATCTTTTCTGACTCCATGGTGCGGGAGATAATGAGCGTTTGTCTTCAACTTATCTTCGACTATTTCCTCAATGAATTTATTGTCCAACTGTTCTTGTATGATATTATCATAGACAGTCAGTAGCTCTGGATTCTTCCTGAGCTCATGTATTCGTGCTTTCATCTGTCCGAAAGCCATGCGATAATTGCTAGGCAGATGTGGTGGATTTAATTTCCATGGTAACCTACCCCAATACTGTCCATCTTTATATCTGACAGTGTCCAAATATTGGTTATAAGTCTGAGACTCTTGTGGGCTTGGTTTATTTACATCAATACCTATCGCATCTAAATCCCACAACTTATCAATTGGTTCATTCATTTCTTCCAGTAATGATAATTTTTGCTGTGGTACATGATCAGCGGTTATTCTCGTAACTAGTACATTTTCCACTGAATCAATATCAGCTTCTTTCCCACTTTGAGAGGGAATGGGACCACATATCATGTGGCCTCCTGCTGTTTTCAGCAAGTGAACATCATGTTTACTTACTATATTTTGCACAAAACAGTGATAATAATCACTTCCAATGATTAAATCAATTGGACTAATTGTGTCCGTCTGTATGTCAGGACAGGCTAACTTGACCTTAGCTGCTTTCAGTGCTGCAACTGTTTCTTTTAATCCCTGGATCTGCACAGACTTAGGCAAATCATCTACTACCACAGCTTCTACTGTCTTTTTCCTATTTCCTAGACCAACAGTGATTTTGGCTAGGTCATATGTCTGTTTACCAGAATTATGGAAAAAACCAGCTATATCTAACTGTATTTTGGCATAGGGTTGTTTATTCAGTTTCTGCAACACTGATCTTCTTATGAAGGACCTTTGTGAGCCTTGATCAAATAGTGTTAGCACATTGGTTTTGTGTAATTTATTAGATAACTCAACTCGAGCTATCGGGGGAGCAGTTGCTTTAAACTTATCTCTCACATTTAATGCTGTTGCTTGTTGACTTCCTGATTCTGTGGAAGTCTGCTGCTGTTCAGCAAAAGTATTTGGGCATAATGCTGTATGATGCATACCCTTGCATTTAAAACACTTCTTCAGTGAGCATTTTCCTCCCTTGTGTTCACCTAAACACTTGATGCATCTTTTCAGCTGATGAATACGTTGTTTACGTGCCTCCATTGATGTGTATTGAATACAATACTGTGCCCAATGTGTTCCATCACAAAGTACACATTTTGGAGTACGTTTATGTATGACAGTCTGTTTACTGTCTATTGTATTCACAGCGTGATAAATGCCTATATGGGATTTCCCATTATGTGGTTTAGTGGGAGTAGTTATACTCTTTTTATACTGAGTTGAAGGTTTATTATCCACTGGATTTGTGGATTTTTCATCTTGTCTCGTTGCTTGCATGCATGAAACTATTGTTTGTAAACCATTGCTAATTTCTTCACAAGTGAAATAGCGTTTATTAAACATAATATTTAATCGTTCAATAGTTTGTGGTGACAGCTTATCCTGTACAATACCACTGATAAACCAATCACATTGTCTTAGGTCATATTTAGCATCTAGAGATCTGAGACTATTGTCTAATGTAATTCTAAATGCCTGTAAGTCTGAAAAACAATGTTTGGGTGGCTTCAAGCTTGATATTAAGACTGCATGTCTAACTCTAGCCTTGTCAGCATCGAAGTAATTGTCTGCTAAGACACGTAAGGCTATTTGATAATTACCTTTAACCACCGGAAATGTCTTAATCAGTTCATAGGGTTCTCCCTTCACAAGACATTTAAGGTAATTGAACTTAGCAATCTCATCTATGTCAGTTCGTGAATTTACTATGGATTGAAAACCACTAATGAATTCTTCATAATTATGACCTTGGAAAATAGGTAATGACAATGTAGGTAAGCTTGGTAATGGGACACTTGTTGTTGTTACAGGTGTAACAGGTGGTTGACCACTAGTTACAGTAGGTCTCTGTGACAGAGTTTTGCGGCAGAGAGCCTGTACTCCTGTCCACCTTAATTGTTGATCACTAAATGTATCCAAAACATTTTTAATTTCATCCTCAGATGGATCTGATTCAAGAAATTTATTTTCATAATGTGTATAGTCTGAATTAATTATTTCCAGACGTTGTGTAAATAATTCAAACTTGACCTCAAGATCATCAAAATCTATGTTTGTATCTTGAGTTAATCCTAGAAAGACTGAAATTAGATTTTCTGATTGTGTAATCTTAGTCTGTAAAGACTGAAACTGAGTTTTCAAACAAGCCATTTTAATGGTATACTGAAAATTCTAGCACCACACTTAGAGTGTTTATAAAACACTGTACTGCTATAGACAGCTGAGTTTTTGTTATGCTTAAGTCAGCAATAATCGAGTCAGACACTACTGACCCACTAAGCTTAACCTCAGGGTCAATGACCATGAAGGGTACACCGTACATGTGGCTGGTGTTTATGGCTTAGAGTTTTGCTGTGTCAGCCTGCCAGGATAATTAATCGTAAATAACGATGTTATACACTTCATTCACTATACACTATAAATGTCACTGTATAACTGTAATCACACGTGAATATTACTTACACATATATAAATTTCACTGTTAATATATATTTTAAAGCTTACACTTTATATATAAGTTCCTTTAATATAACAGGTAGATCTATTAGAAACAAACTTTAACACAATCTTGCCTCTTAATTTCTGTCTATAAACATAAACACTGTGTATATATATACACTCAGACAAACAACATCACTTGGTGGTGTTGTCTTAATTAGCAATTTCTCGAGATTGGAGCAGTGGGTGCAGGATGTGGGTGAGTCACCCAGCTCCCGTTTTCTTTGGGTGTCCGCTGGGTGAGCGCCCGTTTTCTTTTGGATGAACGCTGGGTGAGCGCCCGTTTTCTTTTGGCTGCCCATTCTCTGTGATTGAGTCTGGAGGGACTCATTTATACTGATTTATATTGTAAAACACTAGTTTTACAGCTTTTTTCGAAGGACCTTGGCTCATAGGTTATTTGTACACTGTAGTACAACATATTTGGACCACAGTGTGGTCTTTATCCGGTTCGAGCACGACCAAACTCTGTTGAGAATTTTGGCCTTACCTGCTGTGTTTATTATAACTATATATAATGAACACTTAGCTGATAAATGACAGCAAATCGTCTACACAGCCGCCCCTGCAGACGAGGTCTAGATGCTGTCGAAACCATCACAACATTGGGCTGTCAAGAGATACAATTTGTAAGTATAAATTACCCCTAGGGGGTGTTATGTCAGCATATTTCATTCGATGATGGCTGACGAAATACCTACTTGTTTGGACTCAAAAGTCCACACCTTACTGCCGATTATAGGTTGATTACAAACTCCTTGTGACTCAAGAATTGCGCAATCCCCCGATCTACAAGAAATTCGTAACATACCTTGCTCTTTGTAACGTGAGCTATGGTGTTCTCAACACCTTCGACAGATATCGGTGACTTGATAGAAGCTGAAGTGTCCTTGGATGTCCACGTCTTCCATTGTCTAGGAAACGCACACTGTTACACTATGTTCCACAAGATTTGTCTTTATTGTTCACAATGTATCACAAGAGAAGCTGATCACACTTCTATTAAGTGTTTGTGTTAGAGACACTTTGTTCACACTAACGCACAGATCAGTATCCTGGCGTCAGTGTCACTCTCCATAGAGTCAAAGATAGTCTGGCAGACGCCACAGCGCTCCATGCTGTCACTGCCCTAATACACAAAAAGAACGCTGACCTAGTACCTTGCATCCTTGTCACCTCCTCGATGAAGCAAAGCAGAATGTTTGTTTCTTGCTGTCTTAATCATAGACAACAATGTACACTATCTTTACTATGGTAATAAAGTGGGAGCAGGATTTTCCTTAATTGTCCTGCTAAAGTAAGAATGTATTGTCTCTTATAAAAATACACTTTGCAACACCGCTGCAAGGAGCAGAGGTCACTTGACTACGTGGCATAGCATCTGTGATCAATTACTCACTCTAGCAGTAAACAAGACGCTCGCCCCTTCTGAGTGGCCCCTCAGGGCTGAGAGGGCTTGGCCCCTCAGGGCTGAAAGGGCTGAAGGGGGCTGATACCCGCCTCCTGGAGAAAATTTCTCCACAAGTTGGGTTAGGCTAAAATAAATTGTTCTTGTTATAATAAGGTCAGGTAGGTTTTCTAAGATTCTTTTGGTGCAAAATTAAAATTTTTTATATTAACATTAATGAAAAAAATATATCTTTAAACGCATAAGAGAAAATTTCAGAAAGGACTTAATTTTAAATGAGTTCTTGCTAATTGACCAGTTTTACATATTCGGCACGACATATATATATATATATATATATATATATATATATATATATATATATATATATATATATATATATATATATATATATATATATATATATATATATATATATATGCAATAAGATCACAGTAAACAGGTGATATCAGAATATGCAAAACAACCACTGTGAAAGAATAGAGAAATTCCAAGCGTTTTCGTGACTACTCACATTATCAAGGAACTATGAAAGTAAAGCATCCAAGGAAGGTATATAAGGGGTCTAGCTAACACCTCACTATCAGATCCCACAATAGTTAAACACCTGACGTGCGCCGGCCCAACTGGACAGGTCCTTCGCACAACCCACCAACAAACTATTCTACCCAAGAAAATTTTAAAAATTATTATTTGTCCAGTGTATTATTAAATACTTTCCAAATTCTATTAATTATAAATGGATCTAATTTATATAAACCAAAGGAAATATTCATATTACTGTCAAAGCTGCTTTTTATGAAACAAGATTCAATTATATTCCTGTCGACCATGGGCTTGCTTGATACTACTTTCTCAACTTTTTGAAAATCAATTGGATGGTTAAAATCTATTACATGAATAAATAGAGCATTGGAATCTTGTCCAGTTCTAATGCTATATTTATGTTGTTTTAATCTTAGCTCGAGATTTTTACCAGTTTGATCGTAATAAAGTTTATCGCAAATTTTACAAGGAATCTTATAGACACATCCATCAGCATTTTGGGGGGAATTCTTTATCAAAAGTTTTTTTTACTGTATCAAGATTTTTGAATACAACTTTAATATTAAAAGTCTTAAGAAGAGAAGGCATATCAACCAAGTTTTCATGGTAAGGGAGAACCAACATATTTTTAGTTGAATAAGGCTGGTTGTCCCTTTTTGGATTGAAGAAAGTATTTCTAGCAACTTTAAAAGATTTATCAATTACATTTCTTGGGTATTTTAAATCATTACCTATTTCATAAATTTTGAATATTTCCTCATTTATGAACTCAGGACTACAAATTCGTAAAGCTCTCAAAAACATTGATGAGAAAACAGACAGTTTGACTTTATCTTGATGCGAAGAATAATAGTGGACATAGGAACAGTTATTTGTAGGTTTTCTGTAAATTTTAAATTTGAATTCATTATTACCCTTAATAATTAAAACATCTAGAAAAGGCAATGAGTTATTTTCTTCAAACTCAACAGTAAAGTTTATAGAATGGGCTAAGCTATTTAATTTTCCAAGGAAATGGTGTATATCTACATTTTTGGGCATAAGACACAAAAATATCATCAACATATCTGAACCATTTAGCTCTATTAGGGAGGATTGTGTTAAGCAACCTTGTTTCAAAAAATTCCATGTATAGGTTACTAAGAACAGGTGAAAGAGGGTTTTCCATTGCCATACGAAACTTCTGAGTGTAAAACTTATCATTAAATACAAATTTTGCATCAACAATGCACAGTTTAATTAGTTTAATGATAGTAGGAACTGGCAATGGTAAATCATAGTTAATGAATTCTTCAGATAAGAAACTTAATAAATCATCAACAGGAACTTTCGTAAACAAGGAAGTAACATCAAAACTAACCATGTTAAAATCATTTAAGTCAGTCAAGGAGCTTAATTTATCAACTAAGTCTATGTTGTTTTTAACATTAAGTTAGAAATTCTGCCAACAATAGGGCTCAAAATATCAACAAGCCATTTGGATAATTTATATGAAACTGACCCTATGGAGCTAATAATTGGTCTGACTGGATTCCCTGGTTTGTGTGTTTTTATTAGTCCATACATGTAAGGTAAAGATGGATTAGTGGAAGTAAATTGTTTGACTAATTCATCTTTGCCTTTCAGTAGAAGTTTTATTGTTTTATTGAAATTGCTGTTAATGGTTTATAGGGGATTTTTCCTAAGTTTAGAATAGGTTTCAGTATCATGTAAGAGACTATTCATTTTTTTCTTGGTAATCATTTTCTTTCATATTACTTTTGCATTTATTTTGTCTGCTTTAGTAATGCGCAAATTTTTATTTTTATTAAGTGCATCATAAGACTTAAAGAATCTTTGAGGGCAATTGGGAATGTTTGGTTTTAACATAGAGCTATATACCATTCCTTTACTAATATTAATTTCATCAGAGGATAAATCAGAAAATTTTTCAAAGTAACAAAAGGCTTTTGCAATTTCAACATTATTAAGTTTTTTTTGAAGTTGCAAAACTTAGGCCAAAACCTAGAGCAGCGGTTGTATTTTTGTCTAAAATTTCATCTGATAAGTTAAATACAAAATTGTTATTTGCATGCTTTGTCCAATCACTATTTTCAATTAAAATGTCTAATTTTCTTTGTAGTTTGTTTTTGAGTTCATTTCAAATTCTTCTGAGTTTATTATAGCAATGATCCAACATACTGTATTTCCATTCTGATGGAATGGCCTGATTAAAAGAGTATTTTTTGCTTCTCAATATTTTGAATGCTTCCTTCTCCTGTATTTTAGTTATTTCAATATGTTTCTGAAGAATAATAATGAATTAGTCAAACAATTTACTTCCACTAATCCATCTCTACCTTACATGTATGGACTAATAAAAACACACAAACCAGGGAATCCAGTCAGACCAATTATTAGCTCCATAGAGTCAGTTTCATATAAATTATCCAAATGGCTTGTTGATATTTTGAGCCCTATTGTTGGCAAAATTTCTAACTTTAATGTTAAAAACAACATAGACTTAGTTGATAAATTAAGCTCCTTGACTGACTTAAATGATTTTAACATGGTTAGTTTTGATGTTACTTCCTTGTTTACGAAAGTTCCTGTTGATGATTTATTAAGTTTCTTATCTGAAGAATTCATTAACTATGATTTACCATTGCCAGTTCCTACTATCATATTTTGATGTTACTTAATGATAGTAGGAACTGGCAATGGTCAATCATAGTTAATGAATTCTTCAGATAAGAAACTTAATAAATCATCAACAGGAACTTTCGTATTTTGAGGTCTGCCCTATAAAGGGTTAAAGTTAGAAATTCTGCCAACAATAGGGCTCAAAATATCAACAAGCCATTTGGATAATTTATATGAAACTGACCCTATGGAGCTAATAATTGGTCTGACTGGATTCCCTGGTTTGTGTGTTTTTATTAGTCCATACATGTAAGGTAAAGATGGATTAGTGGAAGTAAATTGTTCAGAAAAAACAATCAGCAGTGGTGGCGAGTGAGAAAATCAAAGTAATGTTAAGTGATGAATATTTCACCTGCAGCGAACCTCCGCCGCCCCCCAGTGTGGAGAAATTTTCTCCAGGAGGGGAGTATCAGCCCCCTTCAGCCCCTTCAGCCCCTTTCAGCCCTGAGGGGCCAAGCCCTCTCAGAAGGGGCGAGTATCTTGTTTACTGCTAGAGTGAGTAATTGATCACAGAAGCAGCACCAGCAACAAAGTTTGTTGCATTATCTGAAATCATCAGTCTGGGACATGCCCTTCTGGCTGCAAACCTTCTGAATAATTTGATAAAAGTTTCGGCAGACATGTCAGTGGCTACTTCTAGATGTACTGCTCTAGTTGTAGCACAAGTGAACAAACAGATGTACACCTTGATGGGAACTTTGTCAACTGTTTTGGTTAAAATTATTGGTCCAGCGTAATCTACACCTGTCACCTCAAATGGAGTGATATGACAAACTCTTTCAGAGGGATATGGAGGTGAACCTGGATACTGACATACTCGCATATCGTAGTGACGACAAGTAATACAGTCCTTTATTTGTTTTTTCACACTTTGTCGGCCTTGAGGTATCCAGTAGGACTGTCGTATATGACAAAGTGTGTCAGCTACCCCACCATGTAACACGTTACTGTGGGCGTTTTGCACAATCAGTTTTGTTAGCCAATGATTCTTGGGGATCAATATTGGATGTATGGCTTCTTTAGGTAGTGAAGAATTATGAATTCTTCCTCGACATCTTATCTTTTCTGAGTCGAGATAAAGTCCTAAAGAATTAATCATAACAGGTTTCTTTGGGGATTTATCTTGTGTTTCTAGAAATTTATATTCTGTAGAGAAAACGTCTTTCTGTATTAGTTTCACCCAGTATTTAATGGGTTCAAGACATTCATAATCAGGTTTTATTCCTTTAATGAATTCAAAGACAAGAGCTGTAACTCTTAAGAGTTTACCCAAAGATGAGTATTTAGATCCATCAATGACTATTTCTGTTGTGGCTGCTGCAGTATTTACACAACTTATTTCTGCTGTGTTCAAGCAGACTGTTTCTTCTGGCATAATGTGAGCTTTTTGCTGAGACCAGTTATTTTCATTAGAGAGCCAGTTCGGTCCGTGGAGCCATAATTTATTATCCACAAATTTCTTGAGTGGGACACCACGTGACAACATGTCAGCTGGATTCTCTTGGGTAGAGACGTGAAGAAAGAGATAATCTCTCTGCATCTCTTTTATTTCTGCTACTCTGTTCTGTACATAGACCAGCTTACTCTTATTATTTCTTAACCACTGGAGAACTGCCTCATTATCACTCCAGATCACGGTTTTCTCAATAGTGAGATGATCAAGTACTTTGTTGAGATAGACAGCTAATTTTGTACCTACATAGAGTGCTGTCAGTTCCAATTGTGGTACTGTCCTGACCTTCAAGGGTGCTACCCTGGCCTTTGAAGTAATTAGTGTACTTCCTTCAGCATTACTCATGTAAGCTACAGCGCCATAACCTCTGGTTGACGCATCACAGAACACATGTAATGTGTACTTGTTTCCCTCTTGACCTATTTGTCTGGGAAATTTAATTTAATGAAGTTGTTTAAACTCCTTGGATATTTCATCCCATGCTTGACTCATTTCTAGAGGCACGTTCTCATCCCATCCAATTTTGAGCTTCCATGCATTTTGCATAAGCATTTTACCCTTTATGGTAATTGGTGAGACGAGTCCTAGAGGATCAAAACATTGTGATACCTCTGACAGTAAACTACGTTTAGTGAGTGGACTGCATGATTTATTGTTTATCTTTTTGAGACTCAGAGTATCTTCCTGTGTGTTCCAATTAAGTCCCAGCATATTGTTGCAATCAGGAATTTCAGTTTCAGGGAAATCTTCTTTGATAAGTTCCCTTAATTGCTTTGAATTTGTATTCCACATCCTTAGAGGCATGTTTGCTTCTTTCATCTCCTTGTTAGCTTCTCTGTATAAGGATTTCAAATCCTCCTCTTTATTCACAGTACCTTGAAGATTGTCCACATAGAAACTTTTCTTTAAGATTTCTTTGAAGGGACTTTCAGATTTCTTCAAATGCGATCCAACAGAGTGTAGTGCGACATTCTTCAAAGAACACTATTCTTCAATCAACTCAACGGATATCCGGGCGTAATTACGGGTCAGATACATATACCCAGGTAAGTGTTCTAACTCGTGATGTACTACTATTGACTGCGCAGTTGAGTATAAAATCGTGAGTTAGTCACTTATCATAAACCCCGGTGATATGCGGACCATTGAGTCCACACAAGTAGGTATTTTGTCAGCCATCAGTGAATGAAATATGCTGACATAACACCCCCTAGGGGTAATTTATAATCTTACAAATTATATTTTTTGACAGCCCATGTTGAGATGGTTTCGACAGCTTCTAGACCTCGTCAGCAGGGGCGGCTGTGCAGGCGATGAGTTGTCCTTTTAAGTTAAGTATAAATCTTTAAACTTAACTGGTAATGCCATTTCTCAACAGAATTGGTCGTGCTCGAACCGGATAAAGACCACACTGTGGTCCAAATATGTTGTACTACAGTGTACAAATAACCTATGAGCCAAGGTCCTTCGAAAAAAGCTGTAAAACTAGTGTTTTACAATATAAATCAGTATAAATGAGTCCCTCCAGACTCAATCACAGAGAATGGGCAGCCAAAAGAAAACGGGCGCTCACCCAGCGTTCACCCAAAGAAAACGGGAGCTGGGTGACTCACCCAACGAAAACTGGAGCTGGGTGACTCACCCACACCCTGCACCCACTGCTCCAATCTCGAGAAGTGCTGACCAAGACAACAACCCAACAGATGTTCAGTTTGTCTATGTGTGTATATACACAGTGTTTATAATGTTTATAGACAAAAATTAAGAGATAAGATTGTGTTAAAGTTTGTTTCTTATAGATCTACCTGTTATATTAAAGGAACTTATATATAGATTAAATCAATTGGACTAATTGTGTCCGTCTGTATGTCAGGACAGGCTAACTTGACCTTAGCTGCTTTCAGTGCTGCAACTGTTTCTTTAAATCCCTGGATCTGCACAGACTTAGGCAAATCATCTACTACCACAGCTTCTACTGTCTTTTTCCTGTTTCCTAGACCAACAGTGATTCTGGCTAGGTCATATGTCTGTTTACCAGAATTATGGAAAAAAACAGCTATATCTAACTGTATTTTGGCATAGGGTTGTTTATTCAGTTTCTGCAACACTGTTCTTCTTATGAAGGACCTTTGTGAGCCTTGATCAAATAGTGTTAGCACATTGGTTTTGTGTAATTTATTAGATAACTCAACTCGAGCTATCGGGAGAGCAGTTGCTTTAAACTTATCTCTCACATTTAATGCTGTTGCTTGTTGACTTCCTGATTCTGTGGAAGTCTTCTGCTGTTCAGCAAAAGTATTTGGGCATAATGCTGTATGATGCATACCCTTGCATTTAAAACACTTCTTCAGTGAGCATTTACCTCCCTTGTGTTCACCTAAACACTTGATGCACTTTTCAGCTGATGAACACGTTGTTTACGTGCCTCCATTGATGTGTATTGACTACAATACTGTGCCCAATGTGTTCCGTCACAAAGTACACATTTTGGAGTACGTTTATGTATGACAGTCTGTTTACTGTCTGTTGTATTCACAGCTTGATAAATGCCTATATGGGATTTCCCATTATGTGGTTTAGTGGGAGTAGTTATACTCTTTTTATACTGAGTTGAAGGTTTATTATCCACTGGATTTGTGGATTTTTCATCTTGTCTTGTTGCTTGCATGCATGAAACTATTGTTTGTAAACCATTGCTATATGCCAGGATAAACAACAAAGAACACTGATCTGTGCGTTAGTGTGGACAAAGTGTCTCACAAAACACGATAAACACTTACAGAGAAGTGTGATCAACTTCTTAGTGATATTGTGTGAACAATTATTGATGAACAGTGTAACAACGAGTGTTGCGATCCAACAGAGTGTAGTGCGACATTCTTCAAAGAACACTATTCTTCAATCAACTCAACGGATATCCGGGCGTAATTACGGGTCAGATACATATACACTGTTCATCAATAATTGTTCACACAATATCACTAAGAAGTTGATCACACTTCTCTGTAAGTGTTTATCGTGTTTTGTGAGACACTTTGTCCGCACAGATCAGTGTTCTTTGTTGGTTATCCTGGCGTCAGTGTCACTCGTAGTAGAGTCAAAGTTAATCTGAAAGACACCACAGCGCTCCATGCCGTCACTGCCCCCAGCCCCAAAAAAAAGCTGACCTAGTACTCCTTGCTTCCTTGCCACTTCCTCGATGAAGCAAAGCAGAATGTTTGATTCTTGCTGTCTTAAGCATAGACAACAATGTCCACTATCTTTACTATGGTAATAAAGTGGGAGCAGGATTTTCCTTAATTGTCCTGCTAAAGTAAGAGATGCACTGTCTCTTATAAAAATACACTTTGCAACACTGGACTGCAAGGAGCAGAGGTCATTTGACCACGCATACGGCATCTGTGATCAATTACTCACTCTAGCAGTAAACAAGATACTCGCCCCTTCTGAGAGGGCTTGGCCCCTCAGGGCTGAAAGGGGCTGAAGGGGCTGAAGGGGGATGAAGGGGGCTGATACTCCCCTCCTGGAGAAAATTTCTCCACAAGTTCCTTGATAATGTGAGTAGTCACGAATGCGCTTGGAATTTCTCTATTCTTTCACAGTGGTTGTTTTGCATATATATATATATATATATATATATATATATATATATATATATATATATATATATATATATATATATATATATATATATATATAGGTAGTAGGTTGGTAGACAGCAACCACCCAGGGAAGTACTACCGTCCTGCCAGATGACTGTGAAACAAAAACCTGTAACTGTTTTGCATGATGGTAGGATTGCTGGTTTCTTTTTCTGTCTCATAAACACGCTAAGATAACAGGGATATCTTGCTACTCCTACTTACACTTTGGTCACACTTCACAGACACGCACATGCATATATATATATATACATAAATCTAGGTTTTTCTCCTTTTTCTAAATAGCTCTTGTTCTTTTTTATTTCTTCTATTGTCCATGGGGAAGTGGAAAAGAATCTTTCCTCCGTAAGCCATGCGTGTTGTATGAGGCGACTAAAATGCCGGGAGCAATGGGCTAGTAACCCCTTCTCCTGTATACAATTACTAAAAAAGAGAAGAAGAAAAACTTTATAAAACTGGGTTGCTTAAATGTGCGTGGATGTAGTGCGGATGACAAGAAACAGATGATTGCTGATGTTATGAATGAAAAGAAGTTGGATGTCCTGGCCCTAAGCGAAACAAAGCTGAAGGGGGTAGGAGAGTTTCAGTGGGGGGAAATAAATGGGATTAAATCTGGAGTATCTGAGAGAGTTAGAGCAAAGGAAGGGGTAGCAGTAATGTTAAATGATCAGTTATGGAAGGAGAAAAGAGAATATGAATGTGTAAATTCAAGAATTATGTGGATTAAAGTAAAGGTTGGATGCGAGAAGTGGGTCATAATAAGCGTGTATGCACCTGGAGAAGAGAGGAATGCAGAGGAGAGAGAGAGATTTTGGGAGATGTTAAGTGAATGTATAGGAGCCTTTGAACCAAGTGAGAGAGTAATTGTGGTAGGGGACTTGAATGCTAAAGTAGGAGAAACTTTTAGAGAGGGTGTGGTAGGTAAGTTTGGGGTGCCAGGTGTAAATGATAATGGGAGCCCTTTGATTGAACTTTGTATAGAAAGGGGTTTAGTTATAGGTAATACATATTTTAAGAAAAAGAGGATAAATAAGTATACACGATATGATGTAGGGCGAAATGACAGTAGTTTGTTGGATTATGTATTGGTAGATAAAAGACTGTTGAGTAGACTTCAGGATGTACATGTTTATAGAGGGGCCACAGATATATCAGATCACTTTCTAGTTGTAGCTACACTGAGAGTAAAAGGTAGATGGGATACAAGGAGAATAGAAGCATCAGGGAAGAGAGAGGTGAAGGTTTATAAACTAAAAGAGGAGGCAGTTAGGGTAAGATATAAACAGCTATTGGAGGATAGATGGGCTAATGAGAGCATAGGCAATGGGGTCGAAGAGGTATGGGGTAGGTTTAAAAATGTAGTGTTAGAGTGTTCAGCAGAAGTTTGTGGTTACAGGAAAGTGGGTGCAGGAGGGAAGAGGAGCGATTGGTGGAATGATGATGTAAAGAGAGTAGTAAGGGAGAAAAAGTTAGCATATGAGAAGTTTTTACAAAGTAGAAGTAATGCAAGGAGGGAAGAGTATATGGAGAAAAAGAGAGAGGTTAAGAGAGTGGTGAAGCAATGTAAAAAGAGAGCAAATGAGAGAGTGGGTGAGATGTTATCAACAAATTTTGTAGAAAATAAGAAAAAGTTTTGGAGTGAGATTAACAAGTTAAGAAAGCCTAGAGAACAAATTGATTTGTCAGTTAAAAATAGGAGAGGAGAGTTATTAAATGGAGAGTTAGAGGTATTGGGAAGATGGAAGGAATATTTTGAGGAATTGTTAAATGTTGATGAAGATAGGGAAGCTGTGATTTCGTGTATAGGGCAAGGAGGAATAACATCTTGTAGGAGTGAGGAAGAGCCAGTTGTGAGTGTGAGGGAAGTTCGTGAGGCAGTAGGTAAAATGAAAGGGGGTAAGGCAGCCGGGATTGATGGGATAAAGATAGAAATGTTAAAAGCAGGTGGGGATATAGTTTTGGAGTGGTTGGTGCAATTATTTAATAAATGTATGGAAGAGGGTAAGGTACCTAGGGATTGGCAGAGAGCATGCATAGTTCCTTTGTATAAAGGCAAAGGGGATAAAAGAGAGTGCAAAAATTATAGGGGGATAAGTCTGTTGAGTGTACCTGGTAAAGTGTATGGTAGAGTTATAATTGAAAGAATTAAGAGTAAGACGGAGAATAGGATAGCAGATGAACAAGGAGGCTTTAGGAAAGGTAGGGGGTGTGTGGACCAGGTGTTTACAGTGAAACATATAAGTGAACAGTATTTAGATAAGGCTAAAGAGGTCTTTGTGGCATTTATGGATTTGGAAAAGGCGTATGACAGGGTGGATAGGGGGGCAATGTGGCAGATGTTGCAAGTGTATGGTGTAGGAGGTAGGTTACTGAAAGCAGTGAAGAGTTTTTACGAGGATAGTGAGGCTCAAGTTAGAGTATGTAGGAAAGAGGGAAATTTTTTCCCAGTAAAAGTAGGCCTTAGACAAGGATGTGTGATGTCACCGTGGTTGTTTAATATATTTATAGATGGGGTTGTAAGAGAAGTAAATGCGAGGGTCTTGGCAAGAGGCGTGGAGTTAAAAGATAAAGAATCACACACAAAGTGGGAGTTGTCACAGCTGCTCTTTGCTGATGACACTGTGCTCTTGGGAGATTCTGAAGAGAAGTTGCAGAGATTGGTGGATGAATTTGGTAGGGTGTGCAAAAGAAGAAAATTAAAGGTGAATACAGGAAAGAGTAAGGTTATGAGGATAACAAAAAGATTAGGTGATGAAAGATTGAATATCAGATTGGAGGGAGAGAGTATGGAGGAGGTGAACGTATTCAGATATTTGGGAGTGGACGTGTCAGCGGATGGGTCTATGAAAGATGAGGTGAATCATAGAATTGATGAGGGAAAAAGAGTGAGTGGTGCACTTAGGAGTCTGTGGAGACAAAGAACTTTGTCCTTGGAGGCAAAGAGGGGAATGTATGAGAGTATAGTTTTACCAACGCTCTTATATGGGTGTGAAGCGTGGGTGATGAATGTTGCAGCGAGGAGAAGGCTGGAGGCAGTGGAGATGTCATGTCTGAGGGCAATGTGTGGTGTGAATATAATGCAGAGAATTCGTAGTTTGGAAGTTAGGAGGAGGTGCGGGATTACCAAAACTGTTGTCCAGAGGGCTGAGGAAGGGTTGTTGAGGTGGTTCGGACATGTAGAGAGAATGGAGCGAAACAGAATGACTTCAAGAGTGTATCAGTCTGTAGTGGAAGGAAGGCGGGGTAGGGGTCGGCCTAGGAAGGGTTGGAGGGAGGGGGTAAAGGAGGTTTTGTGTGCGAGGGGCTTGGACTTCCAGCAGGCATGCGTGAGCGTGTTTGATAGGAGTGAATGGAGACAAATGGTTTTTAATACTTGACGTGCTGTTGGAGTGTGAGCAAAGTAACATTTATGAAGGGATTCAGGGAAACCGGCAGGCCGGACTTGAGTTCTGGAGATGGGAAGTACAGTGCCTGCACTCTGAAGGAGGGGTGTTAATGTTGCAGTTTAAAAACTGTAGTGTAAAGCACCCTTCTGGCAAGACAGTGATGGAGTGAATGATGGTGAAAGTTTTTCTTTTTCGGGCCACCCTGCCTTGGTGGGAATCGGCCGGTGTGATAATAATATATATATATATATAAATACAGCAATAAAACCACGAAATACGTTGTTTTGAATCATTTACCAAACTGCGGTAGGCCACGATTCGACCCACGACATAGTGTCCCGCCTCAAGAGGTCCACCACTTGTCCACCACTCATTCACAATTCTGCACCACCCCTGCACACTTCTCCACCACCCTTCCACACTCCTCCACACTTCTACACCACAACTCCACACTCCTCCACAACCCCTGCACACTCCTACACCTCCCCTGCACACATGTAAACCTACCATCTGAGCCATAGCTCCTACAAACAACATGAGCCTAGCGCATTAAACTTGTTTGTAGTCCAGAGTTTTAAGAAATAGCTAATGATCTAAAATACCCAAGACACTTAATTGATAAATCCTTTAAAATACCTAGAAATACTTTTTACAATTCAAAAAAGGCGAACCAACCTTATTCAACTATAACTATGTTGGTTCTCTCTTACCATGAAAACTTTGCTGATATGCCTTGTCTGCTTAAGAATTTTAATATCAAAGTTGTATTTTAAAATCTTGACACAGTTAAACTACTTTTGATAAAAAAATTCCCACAAAATGCTGTCGGATGTCTCTGTAAGATTCCTTGTCAAACATGTGACAGTTTATTACGGTCAAACTTGTAAAAGTCTTGAATTTAGGTTAAAACAATATAATTACAGCATTGGAAGTGGACAAGATTCTAATGCTCTGTTTATTCATATCAGAGATTTTAACCATCCAATTGTTTTTATAAAGGTTAAGAAAATTATATCAGACGAGTCCATGGTCGACAGGAATATAATAGAATCATGTTTCATAAAAAGTAGTTTTGAAAATAATATGAATATTTTTTTTGGTTTATACAAATTGGATTCATTTATAATTAATAAAATTTTGGAAGAATTTCAGGTATATTAGAGAAAATTTTGGTAAAATATAAGCTGTGTTTCACAGATCACTTACTACCTACCTATATAATCATGAAAAGTTAGGTGCTGTTGTGGGCTGGCAGCGAGGTGTAGTCTTCTCCTTATATGCCTTCCTGTTAGCATTTTATTTTTATAGGTCCTTGATAATGTGAGAAGTCACGAATGCTCTTGGAAATTCGCCATTTTTTCAATATATATATATATATATATATATATATATATATATATATATATATATATATATATATATATATATATATATATATATATATATATATATATATATATATATATATATATATATGTAGTGCCGAATAGGCAGAACTTGCGATCTTGGCTTAAATAGCAACGCTCATCTTGCCATATAGGACAAGTGAAAATTTGTGTATGCAATAATTTCGCCAAAATCATTCTGAACTTAACGAAAAAAATATATTTGATTGTGTTTGTTTAGTGTTAAATTGCTGTAAACAAATCTAAAATATATTTAGTTGGGTTAGGCTAAAATAAATTGTTCTTGTTATAATAAGGTTAGGTAAGTTTTCTAAGATTCTTTTGGAGCAAAATTAAAATTTTTCACGTTAACGTTAATGAAAAATATATATCTTAAAACGTATAAGAGAAAATTTTAGAAAGAACTTAATTTTAAATGAGTTCTTGCTAAGTGACCAGTTTTACATATTCGGCACGACATTTATATATATATATTTATATATATATATATATATATATATATATATATATATATATATATATATATATATATATATATATATATATATATATATATATATATATATATATATATATATATATATATATATATATATATATATATATATATATATGTCGTGCCGAATAGGCAGAACTTGCGATCTTGGCTTAAATAGCAACGCTCATCTTGCCATATAGGACAAGCGAAAATTTGTGTATGCAATAATTTCGCCAAAATCATTCTGAACCTAACGAAAAAAATACATTTCACTGTGTTTGTTTAGTATTAAATTATTGTAAACAAACCTAAAATATATTTAGTTGGGTTAGGCTAAAATAAACTGTTCTTGTTATAATAAGGTTAGGTAAGTTTTCTAAGATTCTTTTAGAGCAAAATTAAAAAAAATTACATTAACATTAATGAAACAAATATATATTTAAACGTATAAGAGAAAATTTTAGAAAGGACTTAATTTTAAATGAGTTCTTGCTAATTGACCAGTTTTACATATTCGGCACGACATTATATATATACATGTCTTGCCGAATATGTAAAACTGGTCAATTAGCAAGAACTCATTTAAAATTAAGTCATTTCTAAAATTTTCTCTTATATGTTTAAAGATATATTTTTTTCATTAATGTTGATGTAAAAATTTATAATTTTGCACCAAAAAGAACTTATAAAACTTACCTAACCTTATTATAACAAGAACAATTTATTTTAGCCTAACCCAACTAAATATATTTTAGATTTGTTTACATTAAATTAATGTTAAACAAACACAGTGAAATATATTTTTTTAGTTAGGTTCAGAATGATTTTGGTGAAATTATTGCATACCCAAATTTTCACTTGTCCTATATGGCAAGATGAGCGTTGCTATTTAAGCCAAGATCGCAAGTTCTGCCTATTCGACACGACATATATATATATATATATATATATATATATATATATATATATATATATATATATATATATATATATATATATATATATATATATATATATATATATATATATATATATATATATATATATATATATATATATATATATATATATATATATATATATATATATATATATATATATATATATATATATATATATATATATATATACCTGTTTAAATTTAAGTTCTTACTAAAATTCCAGAATATATATACTGGGATTTTCTGTATTTTTTTGAAGATTAATAGTAATTTTTTTTCATTTCATTAAAAATTACATATTTCCTAACTAAATAGAACTTACTAACCCTACCTAACCTTTTGTAAATTTTTAATCAGTTTAAATTTATCTAATACTTAAAATCAATTAAATATAATTTTTTTCTTTTTGCTCAGGCAGATTTTCACATATATTGCACTTACAAATTTTATAATGGAATGAATGGATTGTATACTAAAGTGGATTGTATACTAGGGTGGAAGAGACGCAAGATACGAGGTACTGTGGGTGGAACATATTACCAGGGTCACTATGTGGGCTGAAGTGGTACATATTACCAGGGTCACTATGTGGGCTGGAGTGGTACATATTACCAGGGTCACTATGTGGGCTGGAGTGGTACATATTACCAGGGTCACTATGTGGGCTGAAGTGGTACATATTACCAGGGTCACTATGTGGGCTGAAGTGGTACATATTACCAGGGTCACTATGTGGGCTGAAGTGGTACATATTACCAGGGTCACTATGTGGGCTGGAGTGGTACATATTACCAGGGTCACTATGTGGGCTGAAGTGGTACATATTACCAGGGTCACTATGTGGGCTGAAGTGGTACATATTACCAGGGTCACTATGTGGGCTGGAGTGGTACATATTACCAGGGTCACTATGTGGACTGGAGAGGTACATATTACCAGGGTCACTATGTGGACTGAAGTGGTACATATTACCAGGGTCACTATGTGGACTGGAGAGGTACATATTACCAGGGTCACTATGTGGACTGGAGAGGTACATATTACCAGGGTCACTATGTGGACTGGAGAGGTACATATTACCAGGGTCACTATGTGGACTGGAGAGGTACATATTACCAGGGTCACTATGTGGGCTGGAGTGGTACATATTACCAGGGTCACTATGTGGACTGGAGAGGTACATATTACCAGGGTCACTATGTGGGCTGGAGTGGTACATATTACCAGGGTCACTATGTGGACTGGAGAGGTACATATTACCAGGGTCACTATGTGGACTGGAGAGGTACATATTACCAGGGTCACTATGTGGACTGGAGAGGTACATATTACCAGGGTCACTATGTGGACTGGAGAGGTACATATTACCAGGGTCACTATGTGGACTGGAGAGGTACATATTACCAGGGTCACTATGTGGGCTGGAGTGGTACATATTACCAGGGTCACTATGTGGACTGGAGAGGTACATATTACCAGGGTCACTATGTGGGCTGGAGTGGTACATATTACCAGGGTCACTATGTGGACTGGAGAGGTACATATTACCAGGGTCACTATGTGGACTGGAGAGGTACATATTACCAGGGTCACTATGTGGACTGGAGAGGTACATATTACCAGGGTCACTATGTGGACTGGAGAGGTACATATTACCAGGGTCACTATGTGGACTGGAGAGGTACATATTACCAGGGTCACTATGTGGACTGGAGAGGTACATATTACCAGGGTCACTATGTGGGCTGGAGTGGTACATATTACCAGGGTCACTATGTGGACTGGAGAGGTACATATTACCAGGGTCACTATGTGGGCTGGAGTGGTACATATTACCAGGGTCACCATGTGGGCTGAAGTGGTACATATTACCAGGGTCACTATGTGGGCTGAAGTGGTACATATTACCAGGGTCACTATGTGGGCTGGAGTGGTACATATTACCAGGGTCACTATGTGGACTGGAGTGGTACATATTACCAGGGTCACTATGTGGGCTGGAGTGGTACATATTACCAGGGTCACTATGTGGGCTGGAGTGGTACATATTACCAGGGTCACTATGTGGGCTGGAGTGGTACATATTACCAGGGTCACTATGTGGACTGGAGAGGTACATATTACCAGGGTCACTATGTGGGCTGGAGTGGTACATATTACCAGGGTCACTATGTGGACTGGAGTGGTACATATTATCAGGGTCACTATGTGGGCTGGAGTGGTACATATTACCAGGGTCACTATGTGGACTGGAGAGGTACATATTACCAGGGTCACTATGTGGGCTGGAGTGGTACATATTACCAGGGTCACTATGTGGACTGGAGTGGTACATATTACCAGGGTCACTATGTGGACTGGAGAGGTACATATTACCAGGGTCACTATGTGGGCTGGAGTGGTACATATTACCAGGGTCACTATGTGGGCTGGAGTGGTACATATTACCAGGGTCACTATGTGGACTGGAGAGGTACATATTACCAGGGTCACTATGTGGGCTGGAGTGGTACATATTACCAGGGTCACTATGTGGACTGGAGTGGTACATATTATCAGGGTCACTATGTGGGCTGGAGTGGTACATATTACCAGGGTCACTATGTGGACTGGAGAGGTACATATTACCAGGGTCACTATGTGGGCTGGAGTGGTACATATTACCAGGGTCACTATGTGGACTGGAGTGGTACATATTACCAGGGTCACTATGTGGACTGGAGAGGTACATATTACCAGGGTCACTATGTGGGCTGGAGTGGTACATATTACCAGGGTCACTATGTGGGCTGGAGTGGTACATATTACCAGGGTCACTATGTGGACTGGAGATTCGGAAGTAGAGGAAAGGGGTTAGACTTGGAAGGGAAGGGGATGAGACATTGGAGAGAAATTTCATAAAGGAAAAATGGGTACATAGCAGTGCTGGTCCCATTCTCAATATGACAGATGTATGGTGGGAAGCAAAGCGGGCTACTATCCGTGTCATATTCGAACACTCAGGATAATTTCCTTTTATCATGTTATATAATCTGTCAATTCGAGCAGGGGGACTTGAGAAGGGCAATAAGCATATCGCCAAGGAATCCATTATGAGATCAGTTGCTACGGGAGCCTTAAGTGTTTCGTTTTAGCTGAGCTGGACATTAGAATCTGGAGAGCCGGAGAAAGGCGCGAGGCAGGTAAGGATAGAGTGCGGTGTGCTAAATTCTTTATTGACCCATTATACATGTTAAATGTTGTAGAGGGGAGGAGAGAGGCGTTGTAATGAGTGAGAGTGTAGTAAGGTACGTAGGAGAATGACACAGTGAGTGGTAATGCATAAGAAGGAAGGGAGTTGTGATGAAAGATGGAGGAATGATATGAGGATTGACAGGGAAGGAGGGAGAGGACCGCTTGAAATCAGAAATACTGAGACAAAGCATTAAGATGCCAACCATGAAGAAAAATAAGATAATCAAATTAACTGAGACGAAGGGAGACAAGATGAGAGAGCCCAGCCAAGAGGTCAACATAGTTATGAAAAACAGGACAACAGAAAGGAGGGTAATGTAACTAAAGAGTCAATTCGAAAAAAGTATAGCCAAGTTAAATGGGGTGAGGGACGGTAACTAGAGCCATAGAGAACAGCAAAGTGAGGGACGGTAACCAGAGCCATAGAGAACAGCAAAGTGAGGGACGGTAACCAGAGCCATAGAGAACAGCAAAGTGAGGGACGGTAACCAGAGCCATAGAGAACAGCAAAGTGAGGGACGGTAACCAGAGCCATAGAGAACAGCAAAGTGAGGGACGGTAACCAGAGCCATAGAGAACAGCAAAGTGAGGGACGGTAACCAGAGCCATAGAGAACAGCAAAGTGAGGGACGGTAACCAGAGCCATAGAGAACAGCAAAGTGAGGGACGGTAACCAGAGCCATAGAGAACAGCAAAGTGAGGGACGGTAACCAGAGCCATAGAGAACAGCAAAGTGAGGGACGGTAACCAGAGCCATAGAGAACAGCAAAGTGAGGGACGGTAACCAGAGCCATAGAGAACAGCAAAGGTAATATAATCGGGAGAGAAAATCATGTAGTAAACATGAGAAATGAAAAAAAATAAGAATATGAGAATAGTATGTTTTCTGGCCCATACTTGACAAGTTCACTAACACCCGTCTACACTATCTCGTATACCTGTCAAAGCTATTTTATAGCTACCCAGATTATTAATATTTCTGTTGGGGAGCGCTAAACCCGTAGGGATAACACAGCGCATGAGGATGGGGTGATGGCGGAAGGGAATCAGTCTTGATTCAGGGAATTGGATCACAGATCCGTTTTCCTAGATCAAGAGCCCCTCACCAGCGTCAAGGAATCTCCCTTGAGGGGATAGCTGCCCAGAGATCTTGTTTCAATGACACTACTAATATGTGGGAGTTTGTTTTACTCATTCACATCTACACTGCCAACCAGTGTCTTCCTACATCCCATCTAAATTTGAATGTCTAGCATGAATCTATTGCTGCTATTTCCGTTTTTTGTTAGACATTTTTTTATGCTACTTTTATCCCATATATTTATTCCAGTATCCAATCTGAGCACCTAACTTAGATTTTCCTTAAATCTATACCTTCAGAGAGAATGCAGATTCAGTTCCTTCAACTGAATTCTGAAACAGAAAAACAACCCATTCTGAATGTTTGACAGCTCAATTATATCTTCTTTGCACAAAAATAACCAGAAAATAGGAAAAAAGAAACTTGCGACAAGTTTCAGTTCGACCTGAATATTTAATTAAACAGTGACTCACCTCAAGGGAAGAGAGCAAGCCATGCCGTATTACAACCCCTAGGGAAGACAGCAAGCCATGCCATATTACAACCCCTAGGGAAGAGAGAAAGCCATGCTATATTACCACCCTAGGGAAGACAGCAAGCCATGCCATATTACCACCCCTAGGGAAGAGAGCAAGTCATGCCATATTACCACCTCAAGGGACGAGAGCTTGTTATGCCGTATTACCACCCCAATGGAAGAGAGCAAGCCATGCCGTATTACCACCCCAATGGAAGAGAGCAAGCCATGCCGTATTACCACCCCAAGGAAAGAGAGCAAGCCATGCCGTATTACCACCCCAAGGGAAGACAGCAAGTCATGGCGTATTACCAGCTCAAGGGACGAGAGCTTTTCATGCCGTATTACCACCCCAAGGGAGGAGAACAAGCCATGCCGTATTACCACCTCAATGGAAGAGAGCAAGTCATCCTGTATTGCCAACTCAGTGGAAGAGAGCAAATCACGTCGAATTACCACCCCAAGGGAAGAGAGCAAATCATTCCGTATTACCACCCCAAGGGAAGAGAGCAAATCATGCCGTATTACCACCTCTATGAAAGAGAGCAATTCATGCCGTATTACCACCCCAAGGGAAGAGAGCAAACCATGCCATATTACCACTCTAAGGGAAGAGAGCCTGTCATGCCGAATTACCACCCCAAGAAACGAGAGCTCGTCATACCGCATTACTACCCCAAAGGAAGAAAGCAAGTCATGCCGTATTAACTTCTCAAGGGACGAGAGCTTTTCATGCCGTATTACCATCCCAAGGGAAGAAAGCAAGCCATGCCATATTACCACACCAAGGAAAGAGAGCAAGCCATGCCGTATTACCACCTCAATGGAAGAGAGCAAGTCATCCCTTATTACTAACTCAATGGAAGAGAGCAACCCACGTCGTATTACCACCCTAATGGAAGAGAGCAAGTCATGCCGTATTTCTACCCAAAGGGAAGAGAGCAAGTCTTTCCGTATTACCACCCCAAGGGAAGAGAGCAAGCCATGCCGTATTACCACCCCATTTAAGAGACCTTGTCATGCCGTATTACCACCGCAATGGAAGAGAGCTTGTTATACCATATTACCACCCCAAGGGAAGATAGCAAGCCAAGCCGTATTACCACCTCAGTGGAACAGAGCAAGCCATGCTGTATTATCACGTCAAGGGAAGACAGCAAGTCATGTCGTATTACCACTCCAAGGGAAGAGAGCAAGTCATGCAGTATTACCTCTGAGCCATCAAATGACGGCGACAATTACATCCTTCCCCGAGGTATTGTGCGTTTTGATAGACTCGATTGAAACAAAGAGTTATTCAGAATTATTGTGAAGATTTTATTGAATATATACATGATGGACAAAACAGAGCTAATGTGTTTAATAAGTGTATCCGACCTCCCAGCACAGAGCACAGAGACAATCATGGCCTGATGGCCTCAGCTCACTTTAGTACATAAAATGTTTTTCCATAGAACGTACAGGGAACACAAGACCCTGATCACGGCCAAAAAAAACAGCTGAATTAGTTCGACATCTTCTCGATAGGTAAAGACGCAATAGCTGCCAACCTCAGATTCTCGACATCCTCGGAATGGTCTTCTTAGAATTAATTAACCCGTGTCATGACTCAGTTCCTGACGAATCAGTCAATCAACCATCGTTTCGTGATTTCAATGCTATATAGACCGCTTGTTGAGGCGGGTTTTCAAACAGGAGGAGGCTGAAATTAATCCTTGAGATATCATTGCCACAAGTGTCCTCGGATCACGAGAAAAACATCTAGCTCTGCTTTGAAGCGTGATCTTTGTAGGATCGCTGGCTCAGTGGTAAGGTGGCATGGTGTGTTGTGTTGCCTCTTGAGGCGGGTTATTGTGTCGTGGGGTCGAGCCCTGGCCTGCCGCAGTTTGGTATATATATATATATATATATACATACATATATATATATATATATATATATATATATATATATATATATATATATATATATATATATATATATATATTCAACAAGTCGGTCGTCTCCCATATATATATATATATATATATATATATATATATATATATATATATATATATATATATATATATATATATATATATATATATATATATACATATATGTATATGTATGTGCAAAAAACCACTCTGAAAGAATAGAGAAATTCCAAGCGCTTTCGTGACTACTCACATTATCAAGGAACTATGAAAATAAAGCATCCAAGGAAAGTATATAAAGGGTCTGGCCAACACCTCACTATCAGATCCCACAACGGTTAAATACCTGACGCGCGCCGGCCCAACTGGACAGGTCCTTTGCACAACCCACCAACAAACTATTCTACCCAAGAAAATTTTAAAAATTATTATTTGTCCAGTGTATTATTAAATTCTTCCCAAATTCTATTAATTATAAATGGCTCTAATTTATATAAATCAAAGGAAATATTCATATTATTGTCAAAACTGCTTTTTATGAAACAAGATTCAATTATATTCCTGTCGACCAGCCTTGTTTCGATAGATTTGCTGAAGATTGTTGTTTGCGACACACAATGGAAATAAGTCACTCTGCCTGACTTTTTTGGGTTATCCAAGGTTCTCTACGCATATGCTGCTATGTATGCTAATCTATGTAACTGTATTTGTGTATACCTGAATAAACTTACTTACACACTGCCTCTGCTCCCTCTCTCAGGACCCACGGAGAGATGTCCGGTTCCACCGCCTTACCTGGAGTTTACCTGGAGAGAGTTCCGGGGGTCAACGCCCCCGCGGTCCGGTCTGTGACCAGGCCTCCTTAGGTCAGTGTCCCAGGATGCGACCCACACCAGTCGACTAACACCCAGGTACCCATTTTACTGATGGGGAACATAGACAACAGGTGGAAAGAAACACGTCCAATGTTTCTACTCTGGCTGGGAATCGAACCCAGGCCCTCGCCGTGTGAAGCGAGAGCGTTAACCACCAGGCCACCAGAGCCTTCGAGGTATCTAGTTCACGTAGCAGTTTCTTCACTTCCTCCTTGCTTGTGTGAAGTGCATCCGGCAATTGCTGGTGTACTATAGCGCCTATGTTTACTGAAAGCGTTTCTCTCTTCTCTGAGAATACCTCCCTAAATCTCATGCTGAGCTCTTCGCATACTTCCTGGTCATTTATTGTGATCTCCCCTCCTTTTTTCATCTGCCTGATTACGTTCTCCTTGACTGTTCTTTTTCTCCTAATGTGGCTGTGTAACAACGTTGGTTCAGAGTTAGGTTGCAATGCTATGTGATTCTGAAACTGCGGCTGAGTCTCCTCCTTATCCAAGCACATTCGTTTCTAGCTCTTGGGTTCACCTTGTTTACATTAGTTCTTTGCCTCTGATACGTTTTGCATGCTCTAGAAAACTTGGCTTTGGCCTCTCTACACCTCCGGGTAAACCATGGGTTCCCTCTGGTCTTCCCATTGTTTCTGTTGTTCCTGGGTTCAAGTTTGTCTTCTGCCTCCCTGCACATTGTGGCGACGTGTTCCAAAATTTCATTTACAGTCTTTCCCTTTAGTTCTCTTCCCCACTGCCCCTCATACAGGAATTGCCTCATGCCTGAGTTATCCACTCTTTTGAAGTTTGGCTTCTAACCTCCTCGTACTGCTTCGACTCTTCACTGTTAATTCGACAAGTAATTCGCAACTCAGGACCATGTGATCACTAGTAGCAAGGGGCCTTACAAATAAAATATCCCCAATGTTGGAACTGCTCATTCCTCCTCTTCTCTCTTTGGTTGTGTCCTTAACATGATAGTGCATGAAGTTTTACAGTACCAATTCCAGCATCTTAGGCCTCCACGTTTCTGGTCCCCCACGATTATTCCCGGTCAGTCTCCTTGTCGCTGAAATCCCCAGTGATGAATAACTTTGTCCTGCACATGTGGACCCTTCTTATCCACCGTTGTTCTGTTGCTCTCATCGTTCACTTGCTATTCAGTGGTGGATTTTATATCCCTGCTATCACCACCTTAGGACCCCCACTCTAAAGTGTTCCTGTCTTCCCTTGCTTCCCCTTTGTTCATTCCTCCCATCTCCTCAAAACTTCACTGGTTTTTGAAGAGAAAACCAACTCCTTCCCCCGTCCTCTCTTTCCTCCGTCTTTCCTCATGATCCGATAGCCAGTAGGAAAGATAGGAAAGATCGCATCTGTTATCGTCCCTGTGAATATTTATATATAGCTATGACTCAACCCCTGCAACCACAGTTAGGTGAGTACTCACCTAGTTTTGGGTTGCAAATATCGACTCATAGCTCTTGGCCCCTCCTCTGCTAGGTCCACGCTCTTCCTCATCCATGAGCTTTATCATACCTCTTCTGAAAGCTATATATGGTACCTGCCTCCACTACCCCACTTTCCCGACTATTCCACTTCCTGATATCTCTATGACTGAAGAAATACTTCCTAACATCTCTGTGATTCATCTAAGCCTTCAATTTCCAATTGTGACCCCTTGTTGCTGTGTCCCATCTCTGGAACACCCTGTCTCAGCACACCTTGTGGATTCCTCTCAGTATTTTATATGTCGTTATCATGTTCCCTCTGTCTCTCCTGTCTTCCAGTGTCGTCAGGTCGAGTTCCCTTAACCATTCCTCGCAGGACGTGCCTCTTAGCTGCGGGACTAGTATCGTTGCAAACTTTTAAACTTTCTCTATTTTCCTGACATGATTGGCCAGGTATGAGTTCCAAACTAGAGCTGCATACTTCTACATGGGACTGACGTACACGGTGTACAGGGTTCGCAACGACACCTTACTGAGATGTCGGAATGCTGTTCTTAGGTTCGATAGTCGCCCATATGCTGCTGCAGTTATTTGGTTGATGTGTGCCTCAGATGTGCTCGGTATTATACACTCTCCAGGATCCTTATCCTTGAGTGAGGTTTGCAGTCTTTGGTTCCTTAGACTCTGTGTGTCTGTGTGTACTCACCTATTTGTACTCACCTATTTGTGGTTGCAGGGGTCGAGTCCTAGCTCCTGGCCCCGCCTCTTCACCGGTTGCTACTAGGCCCTCTCTCTCCCCGCTCCATGAGCTTTATCAAACCTCGTCTTAAAACTGTGTATGGTTCCTGCCTCCACTACGTCATTTTCTAGGCTATTCCACTGCCTTACAACTCTATGACTGAAGAAATACTTCCTACTATCTCTCTGACTCATTTGTGTCTTCAACTTCCAATTGTGGCCTCTTGTTTCTGTGTCCCCTCCCTGGAACATCCTGTCTTTGTCCACCTTGTCTATTCCACGCAGTATTTTATATGTCGTTGTCATGTCTCCCCTGACCCTCCTGTCCTCCAGTGTCGTCAGGCCGATTTCCCTTAATCTTTCTTCATAGGACATTCCCCTTAGCTCTGGAACTAACCTTGTCGCAAACCTTTGTACTTTCTCTAGTTTCTTGACGTGCTTTATCAAGTGCGGGTTCCAAACAGGTGCTGCATACTCCAGTATGGGCCTGACATACACGGTGTACAGTGTCTTGAATGATTCTTGAATCTTCCTTACTAAGGTATCGGAATGCTGTTCTCAGGTTTGCCAGGCGCCCATATGCTGCAGCAGTTATCTGATTGATGTGTGCTTCCGGAGACATACTCGGTGTTATACTCACCCCAAGATCTTTCTCCTTGAGTGAGGTTTGCAGTCTTTGGCCACCTAGCCTATACTCTGTCTGTGGTCTTCTGTGCCCTTCCCCTATCTTCATGACTTTGCATTTGGCAGGATTAAATTCGAGAAGCCATTTGCTGGACCAGGTGTCCAGTCTGTCCAGGTCTCTTTGAAGTCCTGCCTGGTCCTCATCAGATTTAATTCTCCTCATTAACTTCACATCATCTGCAAACAGGGACACTTCTGAGTCTAACCCTTCCGTCATGTCGTTCACATATACCAAAAATAGCACTGGTCCTAGGACCGACCCCTGTGGGACCCCGCTCGTCACAGGTGCCCACTGTGATACATCATTACGTACCATGACTCGTTGTTGCCTCCCTGTCAGGTATTCTCTGATCCATTGCAGTGCCCTTCCTGTTATATGCGCCTGATGCTCTAGCTTCTGCACTAATCTCTTGTGAGGAACTGTGTCAAAGGCCTTCTTACAGTCCAAGAAGATGCAATCAACCCACCCCTCTCTCTCGTGTCTTACTTTTGTTATTTTATCATAAAACTCCAGAAGGTTTGTGACACAGGATTTGCCTTCCGTGAATCCGTG
>NC_091315.1:8466501-8508346 GCF_038502225.1 Cherax quadricarinatus
AACCAAAGAACCGTGCCCGACTCCAGTAACCCAAGAACCGTCCCCGACTTCAGTAACCCAAGAACCTCCCGGTACTCTGGTAACTCAAGAACCGTCCCCGACTTCAGTAACCCAAGAACCGCCCCCTACTCTGGTAAACAAAGAACCGTCCCCGACTTCAGTAACCCATGAACCGGCCCCTACTCTGGTAACCCAAGAACCGTCCCCGACTCCAGTAACCCAAGAACTGCCCCCGACTCCAGTAACCCTAGAACCGCCCCTACTCTGGGAAGCCAAGAACCGCCCCCGACTCTAGTAACCCAAGAACCGCCTCCTACTCTGGTAACCCAAGAACCGTCCGCGACTCCAGTAACCCAAGAACCGTCCCCGACTCCAGTAACCCAAGAACCGTGCCCGACTCCAGTAACCCAAGAACCGTCCCCGACTCCAGTAACCCTAGAACCGACCCCTACTCTGGTAACCTAAGAACCGCCCCCGACTCTAGTAACCCAAGAACCGCCTCCTACTCTGGTAACCCAAGAACAGTCCCCGACTCCAGTAATCCAAGAATCGTCCCCAACTTCAGTAACCCAAGAACAGTGCTCGACTCTAGTAACCCAAGAACCGTCCCCGACTACAGTAACCCAAGAACCATCCCCGACTTCAGTAACCCAAGAACCATCCCCGACTCCAGTAACCCAAGAGCCGCCCTCTACTCTGGTAACCCAAGAACCGTCCCCGACTCTGATAACCCAAGAACCGTCCCCGACTCCAGAAACCTAAGAACCGTCCCCTACTCTGGTAACTCAAGAACTGTCCCCGACTCCAGTAACCCAAGAACCGCCCCCTACTCTGGTAACCCAAGAACCGTCCCCGACTCCAGTAACCCAACCGCCCCCTACTCTGGTAACCTAAGAACCGTTCCCGACTCCAGAAACCCAAGAACCGTCCCCGACTCCAGTAACCCAAGAACCGTCCCCGACTTCAGTAACCCAAGAACCGCCCCCTACTCTGGTAAACAAAGAACCGTCCCCGACTTCAGTAACCCAAGAACCGCCCCTACTCTGGTAACCCAAGAACCGTCCCCGACTCCAGTAACCCAACCGCCCCCTACTCTGGTAACCTAAGAACCGTCCCCGACTCCAGAAACCCAAGAACCGTCCCCGACTCCAGTAACCCAAGAACCGTCCCCGACTTCAGTAACCCAAGAACCGCCCCCTACTCTGGTAAACAAAGAACCGCCCACGACTCTAGTAACCCAAGAACCGCCTCCTACTCTGGTAACCCAAGAACCGTCCACGACTCCAGTAACCTAAGAACTATCCCCGACTCCAGTAACCCAAGATCCGCCTCCTACTCTGGAAACACAAGAACCGCCCACGACTCTAGTAACCCAAGAACCGCCTCCTACTCTGGTAACCCAAGAACCGTCCCCGACTCCAGTAACCCAAGAACCGTGCCCGAGTACAGTAACCCAAGAACCGTCCCCGACTCCAGTAACCCAAGAACCGCCCCCTACTCTGGTAACCCAAGAACCGCCCACGACTCTAGTAACCCAAGAACCGCCTCCTACTCTGGTAACCCAAGAACCGTCCCCGACTCCAGTAACCCAAGAACCGTCCCAGACTTCAGTAACCTAAGAACCGTGCCCGACTACAGTAACCCAAGAACCGTCCCCGACTTCAGTAACCCAAGAACCGCCCCCTACTCTGGTAACCCAAGAACCGTCCCCGACTTCAGTAACCCACGAACCGCCCCCTACTCTGGTAACCCAAGAACCGTCCCCGACTCCAGTAACCCAAGAACCGTCCCCGACTATGACAATCCAAGAACCGTCCCCGACTCCAGAAACCCATGAACCGCCCCCTACTCTGGTAACTCAAGAACCGTCCACGACTCCAGTAACCCAAGAACCGTCCCAGACTCCAGTAACCCAAGAACCGTGCCCGACTCCAATAAACCAAGAACCGTCCCCGTCTTCAGTAACCCAAGAACCGCCCCCTACTCTGGTAACCCAAGAACCGTCCCCGACTCCAGAAACCCAAGAACCGCCCCCTACTCTGGTAACTCAAGTACCGTCCCCGACTCCAGTAACCCTAGAACCGCCCCCTACTCTGGTAACCCAAGAACCGCCCCCGACTCTAGTAACCCCAGAACCGCCCCCGACTAGAGTAACCCAAGAACCGCCCCCTACTCTGGTAACCCAAGAACCGCCCACGACTCTAGTAACCCAAGAACCACCTCCTACTCTGGTAACCCAAGAACCGTTCCCGACTCCAGTAACCCAAGAACCGTCCCCGACTTCAGTAACCAAAGAACCGTGCCCGACTCCAGTAACCCAAGAACCGTCCCCGACTTCAGTAACCCAAGAACCTCCCGGTACTCTGGTAACTCAAGAACCGTCCCCGACTTCAGTAACCCAAGAACCGCCCCCTACTCTGGTAAACAAAGAACCGTCCCCGACTTCAGTAACCCATGAACCGCCCCCTACTCTGGTAACCCAAGAACCGTCCCCGACTCCAGTAACCCAAGAACTGCCCCCGACTCCAGTAACCCTAGAACCGCCCCTACTCTGGGAAGCCAAGAACCGCCCCCGACTCTAGTAACCCAAGAACCGCCTCCTACTCTGGTAACCCAAGAACCGTCCGCGACTCCAGTAACCCAAGAACCGTCCCCGACTCCAGTAACCCAAGAACCGTGCCCGACTCCAGTAACCCAAGAACCGTCCCCGACTCCAGTAACCCTAGAACCGACCCCTACTCTGGTAACCTAAGAACCGCCCCCGACTCTAGTAACCCAAGAACCGCCTCCTACTCTGGTAACCCAAGAACAGTCCCCGACTCCAGTAATCCAAGAATCGTCCCCAACTTCAGTAACCCAAGAACAGTGCTCGACTCTAGTAACCCAAGAACCGTCCCCGACTACAGTAACCCAAGAACCATCCCCGACTTCAGTAACCCAAGAACCATCCCCGACTCCAGTAACCCAAGAGCCGCCCTCTACTCTGGTAACCCAAGAACCGTCCCCGACTCTGATAACCCAAGAACCGTCCCCGACTCCAGAAACCTAAGAACCGTCCCCTACTCTGGTAACTCAAGAACTGTCCCCGACTCCAGTAACCCAAGAACCGCCCCCTACTCTGGTAACCCAAGAACCGTCCCCGACTCCAGTAACCCAACCGCCCCCTACTCTGGTAACCTAAGAACCGTCCCCGACTCCAGAAACCCAAGAACCGTCCCCGACTCCAGTAACCCAAGAACCGTCCCCGACTTCAGTAACCCAAGAACCGCCCCCTACTCTGGTAAACAAAGAACCGTCCCCGACTCCAGTAACCCTAGAACCGCCCCCTACTCTGGTAACCCAAGAACCGCCCCCGACTCTAGTAACCCAAGAACCGCCTCCTACTCTAGTAACCCAAGAACCGTCCCCGACTTCAGTAACCCAAGAACCGTACCCGACTCCAGTAACCCAAGAACCGTCCCCGACTCTAGTAACCCAAGAACCGCCTCTTACTCTGGTAACCCAAGAACCGTCCCCGACTCAAGTAACCCAAGAACCGTCCCCGACTTCAGTAACCCAAGAACCGTACCCGACTCCAGTAACCCAAGAAGCGTCCCCGACTTCAGTAACCCAAGAACCACCCCCGACTTCAGTAACCCAAGAACCATCCCCGACTCCAGTAACCCAAGAACCGCCCTCTACTCTGGTAACCCAAGAACCGTCCCCGACTCTGATAACCCAAGAACCGTCCCCGACTCCAGAAACCTAAGAACCGTCCCCTACTCTGGTAACTCAAGAACTGTCCCCCACTCCAGTAACCCAAGAACCGTCCCCGACTCCAGTAACCCAAGAACCGCCCTCTACTCTGGTAACCCAAGAACCGTCCCCGACTCTGATAACCCAAGAACCGTCCCCGACTCCAGAAACCTAAGAACCGTCCCCTACTCTGGTAACTCAAGAACTGTCCCCCACTCCAGTAACCCAAGAACCGTCCCCGACTTCAGTAACCCAAGAACCGCCCCTACTCTGGTAAACCAAGAACCGTCCTCGACTCCAGTAACCCAAGAACCGCCCCATACTCTGGTAACCTAAGAACCGTCCCCGACTCCAGTAACCCAAGAACCGTCCCCGACTCCAGTAACCCAAGAACCGTCCCCGACTTCAGTAACCAAAGACCGCCCCCTACCGTAAACAAAGAACCCCTTGACTTCAGTAACCCAAGAACCGCCCCCTACTCTGGTAACCCAAGAACCGTCCCCGACTCCAGTAACCCAAGAACCGCCCCCGACTCCAGTAACCCTAGAACCGCCCCTACTCTGGTAACCCAAGAACCGTCCCCGACTCCAATAACCCAAGAACCGTCCCCGACTTCAGTAACCCAAGAATCATCCCCGACTTCAGTAACCCAAGAACCATCTCCGACTCCAGTAACCCAAGAACCGTCCTCTAGTCTGGTAACCCAAGAACCGTCCCCGACTCTGATAACCCAAGAACCGTCCCCGACTCCAGAAACCTAAGAACCGTCCCCTACTCTGGTAACTCAAGAACTGTCCCTGACTCCAGTAACCCAAGAACCGTCCCCGACTCCAGTAACCCAAGAACCGCCCCCTACTCTGGTAACCCAAGAACCGTCCCCGACTCCAGTAACCCAACCGCCCCCTACTCTGGTAACCTAAGAACCGTCCCCGACTCCAGAAACCCATGAACCGTCCCCGACTCCAGTAACCCAAGAATCGTCCCCGACTTCAGTAACCCAAGAACCTTCCCCGACTCCAGAAACCCACGAACCGTCCCCTACTCTGGTAACTCAAGAACCGTCCCCGACTCCAGTAACCCAAGAACCGTCCCCGACTCCAGTATCCCAAGAACCGCCCCCTACTCTGGTAACCCAAGAACCGTCCACGACTCCAGAAACCCAAGAACCGTCCCCGACAACAGTAACTCAAGAACCCCCCCCTACTCTGGTAACCCAAGAACCGTCCCCGACTCCAGTAACCCAAGAACCGTCCCCGACTTCAGTAACCCAAGAACCGTCCCCGACTCCAGAAACCCACGAACCGTCCCCTACTCTGGTAACTCAAGAACCGTCCCCGACTCCAGTAACCCAAGAACCGTCCCCGACTCCAGTAACCCAAGAATCGCCCCTACTCTGATAGCCCAAGAACCGTCCCCGACTCCAGTAACCCAAGAAGCGCCCCCTACTCTGATGACCCAAGAACCGTCCCCGACTCCGGTAACCCAATAACCGCCTCCTAATCTGGTAACAGAAGAACCGTCCCCGACTCATGAAACCCAAGAACCGCCCCCGACTCGGGTAACCCAAGAACCGCCCCCAACTCCGGTAACCCAAGAACCGCCCCCTAGTCTGGTAACCCAAGAACCGCTTCAGACTCCGGTAACCCAAGAACTGCTTCAGACTCTGGTAACCCAAGAACTGCTTCAGACTCCGGTAACCCAAGAACTGCTTCAGACTCCAGTAACCCAAGAACTGCTTCGGACTCCGGTAACCGAAGAACTGCTTCAGACTCCGGTAACCCAAGAACTGCTTCAGACTCCGGTAACCCAAAAACCGCTTTAGACTCCGGTAACCCAAGAACTGTTTCAGACTTCGGTAACCCAAGAACTGCTTCAGACTCCGGCAACCCTAGAACTGCTTCAGACTCTGGTAACCCAAAAATTGCTTCAGACTCCGGTTACCCAAGAACTGCTTTAGACTCCGGTAACCCAAGAACTGCTTCAGACTCCGGTAACCCAAGAACTGCTTCAGACTCCGGCAACCCTAGAACTGCTTCAGACTCCGGTTACCCAAAAATTGCTTCAGACTCCGGTTACCCAAGAACTGCTTTAGACTCCGGTAACCCAAGAACTGCTTCAGACTCCGGTAACCCAAGAACTGCTTCAGACTCCGGTATCCCAAAAACTGCTTCAGACTCCGGTAACCCAAGAACTGCTTCAGACTCCGGTTACCCAGAAACTGCTTCAGACTCCGGTAACCCAAGAACTGTTTCAGACTTCGGTAACCCAAGAACTGCTTCAGACTCCGGTATCCCAAGAACTGCTTCAGACTCCGGTAACCCAAGAACTGCTTCAGACTCCGGTAACCCAGGAACTGCTTCAGACTCCGGTAACCCAAGAACTGCTTCAGACTCCGGTAACCCAAGAACTGCTTCAGACTCCGGTAACCCAAGAACTGCTTCAGACTCCGGTAACCCAGGAACTGCTTCAGACTCCGGTAACCCAAGAACTGCTTCAGACTCCGGTAACCCAAGAACTGCTTCAGACTCCGGTAACCCAAGAACTGCTTCAGACTCCGGTAACCCAGGAACTGCTTCAGACTCCGGTAACCCAAGAACTGTTTCAGACTTCGGTAACCCAAAAACTGCTTCAGACTCCGGTAACCCAAGAACTGCTTCAGACTCCGGTAACCCAAGAACTGCTTCAGACTCCGGTAACCCAAGAACTGCTTCCGACTGTAGTTTTACTAGCGTATGATACAAAGCATGTTAGCAGTCCATTCCGTGCTGAGATAACTGGCACACGTTAGAGAGAAACTAAAAGCAGTTCCAGTGATTTATTAATGAATTACAGAAGAAAAAATGCATATGTTACAAATCATGTGAAAGAGAAGGAGGCTACTTCCTTCAAACATGAACAAGTCACTAGTAGTTCCAAGATTATTGTTGAACTACTGTCAGCTGTTCTCGCAACTAGTCATCCTCTGGCAGCCCAGGATGTGTGACTTGTAAGAATTTTACAAGTATGAGAACTAGTCTACCCCAGCTTTCCTTAGAGACAGTGGTCAAATTTATGTCCGTCAGTAGTTATACGTAACTAAAATACTTGAAGCAGAAGTTACGAAGCCAGACATAAAACCAAAATGATGTTATAGATGCGTCCACACTACAATAATTATGCCATTTATGATGCTCGTCTTAAAATTAAGTGAAGAAGCAACTACAAGAGGGTAAATGTGGTATGTATAATTGAAACGTTCAGTCTGATGTTTGAAAGACGGTTAAAATGAGGCAAGTTGACCAGAAGGATGCTAGGACCGAGTTAAGCTCGAACAAAGAGTAATAGTTTCCCGGAAGAATGCCGTATCCCCTCAAACAAAAATGTGAAGCACCTGCAAAGTGCAAAGCTTGCATGGAGAGGCAGCCACGTGGATATTTATGCTTGTTACACATGCCACAGTGTTGTGCAGGAAGACACTCTTGATATAAGCCATAATTGCTAATTCGGTTTCATCGCAATATCTGTATGGAGCCAGTACTCGATTGGACCTAATTCATGAGACAGTTGCTCTCAATGAACCATAGAAAGCCCCTGGGAGGCAATTCTAAGAATTCGGTAGATGTGACTTTGTGTTACCCTGCTGTGGTAAAGGAGAAAAAATCTGCTTTATAGATATAAACTGTCCAAGACTTTCACCAAACTTTGTATCCAGCAACAGTTGATAAGGATCACCTGAAGAGCCTGGAGAAATTTGTTAGTCATATAGGCCAGGTCTAGAGCATTAACCTCTCAATGATGTAAGGCTCAATTTCTTTGCCTGAGATCAGAGGTCTTATGAAGAAATCCCAGAAAGCCAGTCATCCCTCAAGTAGCAAGTGAAGCTTGCGGCTGTTTCTCAACCAGAGTAATGAAAAAAGAGTGGTGGTTTCCAGTGTCTTTATTTCCCTTTGCCTATTTACGCAAATGCTTACTCTCCTGATAATTAGTGATGTACACGGAAGAGAAACATGTGGCAGATATACTCCTCAGACCTTCCCTCGATTGTGGCAACTTGTAAGGTGTTGAACATGTTTTCTTGCAAAGAAAGACTGCAGCAAGAAGAGTGATGATTCTGTTTTGGCGTCACTTACACAGCAATGTATGCTGCATGTGCCTGTAGCAGCGTGTGTGAGGACGATGTTCAGCTAAACTAAAGCTGCATATATTTCTGTTGAATTTTATTCGTGAAAAGTTGATTTGTAAGTAAATTATAAGTTTGTTAATTTGTTAAAAATTTCGTTTTTTTTTTTTAATTTCAGATAACTAAATGTTAAAACTATGAAATTAAGTTTTAGTATGTATGTTTCAGTATGTATATCACCGTTTTCTTAAGTGTCCCATAATTTTACATTAAATTATCCCATATATTATATTAAGTGTCTTGAACTTTGTCCTAACGTAAATTCTTGCCCAGGGAGAACCGAAAGATCATAAATTTTTAAATTCCAATATCTTGTAATTTCTACATATCTTCTGCGTGTCTCAATGGCGTGTCATTATTCAAGTGGTTGCCAGCGTAGCAAAATTTCCAGTATAGCTGATGCCATATTATGGGTTCTTGCTGAACTTTGATTAATGCCTGCTTAATGAATGTCCTACCTTGATTGGTAGGACACTCATTAAGTATCCTCGCCTTTCTATATATTTTCTGTTAATCCTGTTTACATTTATAATACATAAACTTTGTCTGTAGTGTATCCAACATGTGTAGCCTTAAACAATATATGAAAAGGGGAGATAAAGGTAATATGTATTACATAAATATTCGCCATATTGAAATTTAGTTGTGAACATAGAAAATTTGTTAAGTAACTGGTTACATTTACCATATATGCTTTAGTGATATCCAAAACTGTTCTTGGATAAATAGTCAATCCTAGGAAAGCAAAGAATATGCCCAGTAAAATGTGATAAGGAAACTAAATCGATAAGACATTTAAAGACTGTCATGATTCAGTGGGAAATATTTTTCTTTTGTCTTGAATATATTATGAAGTATTTTTTTTTTAAGAAAAAAAGAAGAGGTTAGTGACTGTACCCTGGTGCGAATATATAAATCTATGGCAGGTGAACAGGTTAGCTATAATTATGGAAAAATCCAGTACTGCATAAGCCTTCTCCTTATTGCAACACTCTCCACCTATGCTTCACATCCATATAAGAGTGTTGGTATAACTATACTCTTATACATTTCCCTCTTTGCTTCAATGAACAAAGTTCTTTGTCTCCACAGACTCCTAAATGCACCACTCACCTTTTTCCCCTCATCAATTCTGTGATTCACTTCATCCTTCATAGATCCATCTGCTGATACATCCAATCCTAAATATCTGAGTATATTCACTTCCTCCATACTCTCTCCTTCCAATTTGATATCCAGTCAATGGTCAGTACGCTGAGGTCAGTGGTCACCTGCTGTCATACCTGTCCTGAGCTCTGGGAGTTAGCATGAGGTGTTACCAAGCACCATGGTTTGTTGTAGTGTTTTAGAAGCTCAGGTTCAAGTGTTGAAGAAGGAGGCTCTACTTCAGGAGGAAAATAGAAGGCTGAAGCTTCGCCTACATGAGTTTGGGAGCGAGTGTGAGAAGGATTTACCTGGTAAGGAAGAAATGGTCACTAGCAGTGATAGTGTCAGCCGCTTTAAGTGGCAAGTGGTTCACATTTCAGGAAGAAGGAAGATAAGGAGGGTTAACAAAGAAAATGTGAGGGTAGGAAGTCGTTTCTCTGTTCTCCAGGACGAGTGCACTTCAGTGGTTAGTGAGGTTGAAGGTACCACTGATTCCCCTGCTAATCAAGGTATGAATATTTTAATAGTAGGAGATTCTCAGGTAAGATATATGAACTGTGCTTTTTGTAACAGAGACAGAAAGGTCAGACAGAGGGTGTGCCTTCCAGGAGCTGGTGTTGGTGACATAGTCAGCAGGTTGGATAATATTATGGCAGGTAATGGGAACAAGCCCATTATCTGTCTTAGTGCTGGGGGTAATGATATAGGGAAGGGCAGGACACAGGAGCTGCTGGATAAGTACAGGTCAGCCATAGAAGTAGTTAGGTCTAAGGGAGGGATCCCAGTCATATGTAGCATCTTGCCTAGAAAGGGAGTGGGCAATGAATGGATGTCTAGGCCAATTGGTATAAATTGCTGACTAGACAGGTACTGCAAGGAACTTGCAATCTCATTCATTGATAACTGGGACCTATTCTTTGGCAAACGTGATATGTATGCAAGGGTTGGGGTTCTTCTCTCTGGGGATGGAGTGGTTGCATTAGCCAATTCGATTGAGAGGGTAATTGATGACTTGTCGAGGAATTTAAACTGATAGATTATAAAGGTATGGGTGTTTGTGGGAAACAATCAGGCTGCAGCATTAACGGGATACCTCAGGGATATGTTTAAAAGACAATATTCAAAATAAAGTTGCTAGTAATGGCAAATCAATTGATCAAAAAATAAAGAGAGATAGCAGAGGGCAACGAGTGGCTAGCTCCCTTAAGGTTTACTATACAAACAGTAGGAGTCTAAGAAATAAGATAGATGAGCTAAGATTACTTGTAAGTGTGGGTAATACAGATATTATTGGTATAACAGAGACCTGGTTCAACCTGAAAGATAGAGAAATGCCTTCTGAATGCAACATACAGGGTTATAAACTATTCTACACTGATAGAGTCAACAGGAAGGGTGGTGGAGTGGCGATGCATATCAGTGAAAATTTAAATTGTTGCCTTAGACATGATACAATATTAGAAACATCGAACACAGAATCTGTTTGGCTAGTTTACCTGGACCTGGAGTTTACCTGGAGAGAGTTTCGGGGGTCAACGCCCCCGCGGCCCGGTCTGTGACCAGGCCTCCTGGTGGATCAGCGCCTGATCAACCAGGCTGTTGCTGCTGGCTGCACGCAAACCAACGTACGAGCCACAGCCCGGCTGATCAGGAACTGACTTTAGTTGCTTGTCCAGTGCCAGCTTGAAGACTGCCAGGGGTCTGTTGGTAATCCCCCTTATGTGTGCTGGGAGGCAGTTGAACAGTCTCGGGCCCCTGACACTTATTGTATGGTCTCTTAACGTGCTAGTGACACCCCTGCTTTTCATTGGGGGGATGGTGCATCGTCTGCCAAGTCTTTTGCTTTCGTAGTGAGTGATTTTCGTGTGCAAGTTTGGTACTAGTCCCTCTAGGATTTTCCAGGTGTATATAATCATGTATCTCTCCCTCCTGCGTTCCAGGGAATACAGGTTTAGAAACCTCAAGCGCTCCCAGTAATTGAGGTGTTTTATCTCCGTTATGCGCGCCGTGAAAGTTCTCTGTACATTTTCTAGGTCGGCAATTTCACCTGCCTTGAAAGGTGCTGTTAGAGTGCAGCAATATTCCAGCCTAGATAGAACAAGTGACCTGAAGAGTGTCATCATGGGCTTGGCCTCCCTAGTTTTGAAGGTTCTCATTATCCATCCTGTCATTTTTCTAGCAGATGCGATTGATACAATGTTATGGTCCTTGAAGGTGAGATCCTCCGACATAATCACTCCTAGGTCTTTGACGTTGGTGTTTCGCTCTATTTTGTGGCCAGAATTTGTTTTGTACTCTGATGAAGATTTAATTTCCTCATGTTTACCATATCTGAGTAATTGAAATTTCTCATCGTTGAACTTCATATTGTTTTCTGCAGCCCACTGAAAGATTTGGTTGATGTCCGCCTGGAGCCTTTCAGTGTCTGCAATGGAAGACACTGTCATGCAGATTCGGGTGTCATCTGCAAAGGAAGACACGGTGCTGTGGCTGACATCCTTGTCTATGTCGGATATGAGGATGAGGAACAAGATGGGAGCTAGTACTGTGCCTTGTGGGACAGAGCTTTTCACCGTAGCTGCCTCGGACTTTACTCTGTTGACGACTACTCTCTGTGTTCTGTTAGTGAGGAAATTATAGATCCATCGACCGACTTTTCCTGTTATTCCTTTAGCGCGCATTTTGTGCGCTATTACGCCATGGTCACACTTGTCGAAGGCTTTTGCAAAGTCTGTATATATTACATCTGCATTCTTTTTGTCTTCTAGTGCATTTAGGACCTTGTCGTAGTGATCCAGTAGTTGAGACAGACAGGAGCGACCTGTTCTAAACCCATGTTGCCCTGGGTTGTGTAACTGATGGGTTTCTAGATGGGTGGTGATCTTGCTTCTTAGGACCCTTTCAAAGATTTTTATGATATGGGATGTTAGTGCTATTGGTCTGTAGTTCTTTGCTGTTTCTCGAGGGTCGTGACAAATTAATTCTGGGTGTGATTTATAGGCCCCCAAACCTTGATAGGGAGTGCAGTAAGCTGTTATGGGACGAAATTCACAAGGCATCTAGATATGAAAATGTTGTGATAATGGGGGATTTTAACTTTAGACAAATTGATTGGAACAATATGATAGGAAATCCTGAGTCTAGTGACTTTCTTGATACGGTTCAGGATTGCTTTTCAGAACAGGTTGAGACAGAACCAACTAGAGGAAACAATCTGCTTGACTTGGTTCTTGCCAACAAAGACTCACTAATTAATAATCTTGAGGTTAATGATAAGCCTGGGGAAAGTGACCACAAATCACTTAGTTTCAATATAGTTTCAATACCTAGATAACTGCAATCAAATCTCTGTCCCAGATTTTCACTTGGCCGACTTCATGGGACTGAAAAATTACCTTGGTTGGCTAAATTGGGATGTCCTGACTGTGGGTCAGGTAGATGATCTTGGTTGCCAATATGACGTTTTTCAAAGCATAGTTCTGGCTGCCCAGACAACTTTTGCTCCGAGTAGGAAATTAGATCTAACAAAAAATGATCCCAAATGGATGAACAATAGATTAAAACATTTCATTGGTCAAAAGAGAGGCATATATAGGCGTATCAAGAGAGGGAATGGGCAGTTAAGAAATCAATATATTCAATTAAAGAGAGAAATAAAGAAAGCAATAAGAAAAGCAAAGCGGGATTATGAGCCTAAGGTCGCAAGAGATTCAAAGACTAACCCAAAAGGGGTTCTTTCAGGTATACAGAAGTAAGATTAGTAACTCTGGTCAGATCACTGACAGTGATAGGGATATGTGTGAAATTCTCAGTACCTACTTCCTCTCAGTTTTCACCCAGGAAAATACTAGCGATATTCCTGAAATAATAGATTTTGTAGAACAGGACGATAATAAACTGCACGATTGCGGTAACGAGTGACATGGTCCTCAGACAAATAGAGAAACTAAAACCTAACAAATTCCCAGGCCCTGATGAACTGTTTGCAAGAGAATTAAAGGAATGTAAAGAGGAACTTAGCATACGTTTGGCTAATCATTTTAACATATCACTACAAACTGGCATAGTGCCTGATAAGTGGAAAATGGGAAATGTAATACCTATTTACAGGTCCTTGGCTTCGAACTATAGACCAATAAGCCTTACCTACATAGTGGAAAAATTTATGGAATCAATAATTGCCGAAGCAATTCGTAGCCATCTTGATAGGCACAGATTGATTAATGAATCTCAACATGGTTTTACAAAGGGGCGTTTCTGTCTTAAGAATTTACTAACATTTTTCACTACGGTGTTTGAGGAGGTAGATCATGGTAATGAATATGATATTGTGAATATGGACTTCAGTAAGGCTTTCGATAGAGTTCCACGTCAGAAGCTATTGAGGAAACTTAAGGCACACGGAATAGGAGGAGAATTTTTTCCTGGGTAGAGGCATGGCTGACAAATAGGCAGCAAAGAGTTTGCATAAATGGGGAGAAATCAGAATGGGGGCACGTCACAAGCGGTGTTCCGCAGGGGTCAGTGTTGGGCCCAGTGTTGTTCACAATTTCCATAAACGACATAGATGAGGGAATAAATAGCAACATAAGCAAATTTGCTGATGACACCAAAATAGGCCGTCCAATTCATACTAATGAGGACACTAGAGCACTCCAGGATGATTTGAATAGACTGATGCAATGGTCGGAGAATTGTTAGATGCAATTTAATATAGACAAATGCAAAGTTCTAAATGTTGGACAGGAAAATAACCATGCCACATATAAACTAAATAATGTAGATCTCAATACTACTCATTGCGAAAAGGATTTAGGAGTTCTGGTTAGCAGTAATCTAAAACCAAGACAACAGCGCATTAGTGTTCGCAATAAAGCTAACAGAATTCTTGGCTTCATATCTAGATGTATAAATAATAGAAGTCGTCAGGTTGTTTTTCAACTCTATATATCCTTGGTTAGGCCTCATTTAGACTATGTTGCTCAGTTCTGGTCACTGTATTACAGAATGGATATAAATGCTCTGTAAAACGTACAGAGGAGGATGACAAAGATGATCCCATGCATCACAAATCTTCCCTATGAGGATAGACTGAGGGGCCTGAATCTGCAGCCTTTCGAAAGGCGTAGAATTAGGGGGTATATGATCGAGGTGTATAAATGAAAAACAAGAATAAATAAAGGGGACGTAAATAGCGTGCTGAAAATTTCCAGCCAAGACAGGACTCGCAGCAATGTTTTCAAGTTGGAAAAATTCAGATTCAGGAAGGATATAGGAAAGCACTGGTTTGGTAATAGAGTTGTGGATGAGTGGAACAAACTCCCGAGTACAGTTATTCAGGCTTAAACGTTGTGTAGTTTTAAAAATAGTTTAGATAAATACATGAGTGGATGTGAGTTGGACCTAACTAGCTTGTGCTGCTGGGTCTGGTGCCGTGCTCCTTCCTTGAGTGGAGGTGACCAGACTGGGTGGGTCATTGGGCTAATCCGTGGGGGATGACATGGACCTGCTGTGCATGGGTCAGTAGGTCTGTTGAAGTGTTCCTTCTTTCTTATGTTCTTATGTTCTAATTTTTTTGTTATCCTCATCACCTTACTCTTTCCTATATTCTCTTTTAATTTTCTTCTTTTACATACCCTACCAAACACATCACCCAACCTCTGCAACTTCTCCCAAAAGCACAGTGTCATCAGTAAAGAGCAATTGTGACAATTCCCACTTTGTGTTAGGTTCTTTATCTTTTAACCACACGCTTCTTGCCAACACCCGCGCATTTACTTCTCTTACAACCCCATCTAGAAATATATTGAACAACCATGGTGATATCACACATCCTTGTCTAAGGCCTACTTTTACTGGGAAATAATCTCCCTCTCTCCTACATACTCTAACCTGAGTTTACACACCCCCTGCCTTTCCTAAAGCCTTCTTTTTCATCTGCTATCCTTAGTGTCAGTCTTACTCTTATTTTTTTCAATAACTCTATAATACACTTTATCACATATACTCAACAGACTTGTTCCCCTGTAAATTTTGCACTCTCTTTTGTCCCCATTTGCCTTTATACAAAGGAACTATGCACGCTCTCTCCCAATCCCTAGGTACCTCACCCTCTTCCATACGTTTATTAAATAATAGCACCAAACCCTCCAAACCTGTATCCCCAACTGCTTTTAACATTTCTATCTTTATTCTATCAATCCCAGCTGCCTTACCCCCTTTCATTCTACCCTCTGCCTCACGAACTTCCCCCACACTCATATCCGGCTCTTCCTTATTCCTACAAGATGTTATTCCTCCTTGCTCTATACACGAAATCACAGCTTCAGCATCTTCATCAATATTAAACAATAACTCTCCTCTCCTATTTTTAACTGTCAAATGCATTCATTCCCTAGGCTTCCTCAACTTATTAATCTCACGTCAATTTTTTTTTTCTTATTTTCAACAAAATTTGTTGATAACTTCTCACCCACTCTCCCATTTGCTCTCTTTTTACATTGTTTCACCACTCTCCTAACCTCTTTTCTTCTCTACATATACTTTTCCCTCCTTGCATCACTTCTATTTTGTAAAAACCTCTCATATGCTAACTTTTTCTCCCTTATACTCTCTTTACATCATCATTCCACCAGTAGCTCTTCTTCCCTCCCGCACCCACTTTTCTGTAACTTCTGCTGAACACTCTAACACTACATTCTTAAATGTACCCCATACATCTTCGACCCCATTGCCTATACTCTCACTAGCACATCTATCCTACAACAGTTGTTTATATCTAACCCCAACTGCCTCCTCTTTTATTTTACAAACCTTCACCTCTCTCTTACTTGCTGCTTCTGTATTCCTTGTATCCCATCTACCTTTAACTCTCACTGTAGCTACCACTTAAAAGTGATCTGATATATCTGTGGCCCCTCTATAAACATGTATATCCTGAAGTCTACTCAACAGTCTTTTATCTACCAATATGTAGTCCAACAAACTACTGTCATTACGCCCAACATCATATCTTGTATAGTTATTTATCCTCTTTTTCTTAAAATATGTATTACATGTAACTAAACTCCTTTCTATACAAAGTTCAGCCAAAGGGCTCTCATTTATCATTGGGGTGCCCCCAACTTACCTACCACACCCTCTCTGTTTCTCCTACTTCAGCATTTAGGTCCCCTACCACAATTACTCGCTCACTTGGTTCAAAAGTTCTTACACATTCGCTTAACATCTCCCAGAATCTCTCTCTTTCCTCTACATTCCTCTTTTCTCCAGGTGCATACACGCTTATTGTGACCCACTTTTCGCATCCAACTTTTATTTTAATCCATATAATAACTGAATTTATATATTCATATTCCCTCTTCTCCTTCCATAACTGATCTTTCAACATTATTGCTACCCCTTCCTTAGCTCTACCTCTCTGAGATAGTCCTGGCTTAATCCCATTTATTTCTCATTTATTTCCCATTTATTTCTCCCCCTTCAGCTTTGTTTCGCTAAGGGCCAGGACATCCAACTTCTTTTCATTTATAACATTAACAAAAATCTCTTTCTTTTCTTATCATCCGCACTACATCCACGCACATTCAAGCATCTCAGTTTTATAAAGTTTTTCTTCTTCTCTTTTTTAGTAATGTATACAAGAGAAGGGGTTACTAGCCCATTGCTCTCGGCATTTTAGTCGCTTTATACAACACACACATGGACTGTGTAGTGTGACATAAGTGTATGTAGAACCAGCAAGATATACCTGTTATCCCGCGTGTTGATGAGACAGTAAAAAGACACAAGCAATGTAAATATTTGTATTAATATACGAGTCAAATGCGTTCGTTCTCATCTTAAACTACAATACAACAAGGAAAGTTCTAAATAATGTTCAGACGATTCCCAATTCATATTCCTATATACTGATAACAGAAGCTTTAAATATTCCCTATCACTTATTATACTGAATATTCCACGAAATCTTGAATATTCCACATAATATCCTGAATATATCTAAATCTTCCCTAGCACTCCTGAATTTTTCTTAGTATTCCGATTATTCCTTGTCACCAAGTATCGTGGATATTCAGAACATCTCAATCATATTTCCCTACCCAGCTCAATATAGGGATTTGTTTCAACATCCTAAGTATTACATGTATTCACCTGTGATCCTAGGTATTCTAGGTATTAGGAATCCCGTAGCTACTAGCTGCCACCTCTGACTCTATTTCATTATCATGGGTGACACATATATGTTGCTATGAAAGACACATATGCAACAGTTAGGTACCTTCATTTCGAAACGTTTCGCCTACACAGTAGGCTTCTTCAGTCGAGTACAGAAAAGCTGATAGAGGCAGAAGACGTGAAGACGATGTAATCAGTCCATCACCCTGTAGTTTTGAGGTGATCAGTCCCTCAGTCTGGAGAAGAGTATTGTTCTATAGTCTGAAACAATATGAAGTTGAAGTGACAGGATGGAGCCTTATATACCGCCAGACTATGGAACATTACTCTTCTCCAGACTGAGGGATTGATCAGCTCAAAACTTCAAGGGTGATGGACTGATTACATCGTCTTCACGTCTTTTCTGCTTCTATCAACTTTTCTGTACTCGAATTAAGAAGCCTACTGTGTAGGCGAAACGTTTCGAAATGAAGATACCTAACTGTTGCATATGTGTCTTACCTAACAACCTGTCGGTATTTTATACCATTTTGATGTTCATATATGTTACTATGTATGAAAGATGCAGTCATTTGTAAGTGATAGTGGCAATCCCCCTGCACTTGTATATTTCGAGGTATTCTAGGAATCCCTGAATGTCTCCTATCACTAGGACCCAGATGGTGATAGATCACCCTGTCTTACCTTCTGGCACATATGCTAGTATGTATAATAGTTGCAATTACTTAAACTCGTGTACGTGTACCCGTACCCTCATGCAGCTGCACCTGAATCAGTTTACGACTATTTACTACCTATTACAGTGTACCCTCAAGAACAAAAACAGAGAAACTGGGACTCGACCGAGACATACTCTCACTCACAACAGCCAGCACGGAATGCTAAATCCTGGAATTCCACTAGTTTGACAAGACGGACGGGCAGGACGATTGCTCTGACGGGAGAAACGTGCAAGACAGGTGGGAAGAACGTGGGTCTAATGTCACCGAATTCTCAGAGGCTCCACTGCATAATGAACCATCCGGTGATTATGTATTGCCTTCTTAGTTGAGATTGTGCAGAACTGCCTCGAGTAATTAGGTGTGGAGTTTGTACAATCCATGACTCGAATTATACAAGACATTCTATCATGTTTTAAAAGCGAGGATTCAATCGTGTTTCTTTCCATGACAGAACTGTGAGGTGTTGTCACCTACTCTGAGTGAAGTGTCACCTCAGTGTTTAATATATAAAATGTGATTCTTTTGCCTCTTCTTCCCATTCTTCTGAAGGTATGTTAGTAATCACATCAAAGCGGTCGGGTTATATTTCCTGTTTTAACTGTGGAATTTTTACACAATTGCAATCACGTGTTAATATTTCTTATATATATATATATATATATATATATATATATATATATATATATATATATATATATATATATATGTATATATATATATATATATATATATATATATATATATATATATATATATATATATATATATATATATATATATATATATATATATATATATATATATATATATATGTCGTGGCGAATAGATAAAATTATTCAATTAGCAAGAACTCGTTCAAAATTAAGACTTTCTAAAATTTTCTGTTATACGTTTAAAGATATTTTTTCATTTCTGTTAATATAAAAATTAATAATTTTATACGAAAAACTTCAGAAAGCTTATCTAATCTTATTATAACAAGCGCAATTTAATTTAACCTAATCCAAATAAATATATTTTAGATAAGTTTGCAGTAATTCAATATTAAACAAACACAATGAAATTTTTTATTTCGTTAGGTTCAGAATGATTTTTGCGAAATTATTGAATACACAAATTTTCTCTTGCCTTATCCGGCAAGAAACCGTTGCTATTTAAGCCAAAATCGCAACTTTTACCTATTCGGCACGAATAGGTGTGTGTGTGTGTGTGTGTGTGTGTGTGTGTGTGTGTGTGTGTGTGTGTGTGTGTGTGTGTGTGTGTGTGTGTGTGTGTGTGTGTGTGTGTGTGTGTGTGTGTGTGTGTGTGTGTTAGTTAGTTACCATTTTGTCCTAGTGTGTGTATGTGTGTGTGTGTACTCACCTATTTGTACTCACCTATTTGTGGTTGCAGGGGTCGAGTCACAGCTCCTGGCCCCGCCTCTTCGCTGATTGCTACTAGGTCCTCTCTCTCCCTGCCCCATGAGCTCTATCATACCTCGCCTTAAAACTATGTATGGTTCCTGCCTCCACCACATCACTTTCTAGGCTATTCCATGGCCTGACTACTCTATGACTGAAGAAATACTTCCTAACATCCCTTTGATTCATCTGAGTCTTCAACTTCCAATTGTGACCTCTTGTGTCTGTGTCCCATCTCTGGAACATCCCGTCTTTGTCCACCTCGTCTATTCCGCGCAGTATTTTATATGTCGTTATCATGTCTCCCCTGACCCTCCTGGCCTCCAGTGTCGTCAGGCCGATTTCCCTCAACCTTTCTTCATAGGACAATCCCCGTAGCTCTGGGACTAGTCTTGTTGCAAACCTTTGCACTTTCTCTAATTTCTTGACGTGCTTGACTAGGTGTGGATTCCAAACTGGTGCTGCATACTCCAGTATGGGCCTGACGTAGATGGTGTACAGAGTCTTAAACGAATCCTTACTGAGGTATCGGAACGCTATCCGTAGGTTTGCCAGGCGCCCGTATGCTGCAGCAGTTATCTGATTGATGTGCGCCTCAGGAGATATGCTCGGTGTTATACTCACCCCCAGATCTTTTTCCTTGAGTGAGGTTTGCAGTCTTTGGCCATCTAAACTATATTGTGTCTGCGGTCTTCTTTGCCCTTCCCCAATCTTCATGACTTTGCATTTGGCAGGGTTAAATTCAAGGAGCCAGTTGCTGGACCAGGCTTGTAGCCTGTCCAGATCTCTTTGTAGTCCTGCCTGATCCTCGTCCGATTCGATTCTTCTCATTAACTTCACATCGTCTGCAAACAAGGACACTTCTGAGTCTATCCCTTCCGTTATGTCGTTCACGTATACCAAGAACAGCACAGGTCCTAGGACTGACCCCTGTGGAACCCCGCTTGTCACAGGCGCCCACTCTGACACCTCGTCGCGTACCATGACTCGTTGTTGCCTCCCTGTCAGATATTCTCTGATCCATTGCAGTGCCTTTCCTGTTATGTGTGCCTGGTCCTCTAGCTTTTGCAGTAACCTCTTGTGAGGAACTGTGTCGAAAGCCTTCTTGCAGTCCAAAAATACGCAGTCGATCCACCCCTCTCTCTCTTGTCTTACTTCTGTCACCTTGTCATAAAACTCTAGTAGATTTGTGACATCTTAATAAGGAATCATTCAGGACCCTGTACACCGTGTATGTTAGGCCCATATTGGAGTATGCGGCACCAGTTTGGAACCCACACCTAGCCAAGCACGTGAAGAAACTAGAGAAAGTGCAAAGGTTTGCAACAAGACTAGTCCCAGAGCTAAGAGGTATGTCCTACGAGGAGAGGTTAAGGGAAATCAACCTGACGACACTGGAGGACAGGAGAGATAGGGGGGACATGATAACGACATACAAAATACTGAGAGGAATTGACAAGGTGGACAAAGACAGGATGTTCCAGAGATTGGACACAGTAACAAGGGGACACAGTTGGAAGCTGAAGACACAGATGAATCACAGGGATGTTAGGAAGTATTTCTTCAGCCACAGAGTAGTCAGTAAGTGGAACAGTTTGGGAAGCGATGTAGTGGAGGCAGGATCCATACATAGCTTTAAGCAGAGGTATGATAAAGCTCACGGCTCAGGGAGAGTGACATAGTAGCGATCAGTGAAGAGGCGGGGCCAGGAGCTCGGACTCGACCCCCGCAACCTCAACTAGGTGAGTACAACTAGGTGAGTACAGGATTTTCCTTCCCTGAAACCGTGCTGGTTGTCAGTTATACACTTGTTTCTTTCCAGGTGCCCCACCACTCTCCTCCTGATGATCTTCTCCATGACCTTGCATACTATACACGTTAGTGATACAGGTCTGTAGTTTAGTGCCTCATGTCTGTCTCCCTTTTTAAAAATTGGGACTACATTTGCCATTTTCCATACCTCAGGGAGTTGCCCAGTTTCAAATGATGTGTTGAAGATCTTTGTTAATGGCTCACACAATATCTCTGCTCCCTCTTTAAGGACCCATGGAGAGATGTTGTCTGGTCCCACCGCCTTTGAGGTGTCAAGTTCGCATAGCAGCTTCTTCACCTCCTCCTTGGTTATATGTACCTCATCCAGCACTTGCTGGTGTGCCCCCCTGTTCTGATTTCCTGGAGTCCTACTCGTTTCCACTGTAAATACCTCTTTAAATCTTGTGTTGAGCTCCTGACATACCTCTCGGTCGTTTCTTGTGAATTCCCCATCACCCTTCCTCAGTCTGATTACCTGGTCCTTGACTGTTGTTTTCCTCCTGATGTGGCTGTACAACAGCTTCGGGTCAGTCTTTACTTTTGATGCTATGTCATTTTCATATTGTCTCTGAGCCTCCCTTCTCATCTGTGCATATTCGTTTCTGGCTCTTCGGCTGATTTCTTTATTTTCCTGAGTTCTCTGTCTTCTGTACCTTTTCCATTCTCTAGTACACCTAGTTTTTGCCTCCCTACACCTTTGGGTGAACCAAGGACTCGTTCTGTTCTTCCCATTATTTCTGTTTCCCTTGGGAACAAACCTCTCCTCTGCCTCCTTGCATTTTGTTGCTACATAGTCCATCATTTCTTGTACTGGTTTTCCTGTCAGTTCCCTCTCCCACTGAATGTCTTGAAGTTCCTCATGCCTGAGTAGTTCCCCCTTTTGTAGTTTGGTTTTTCCCAGCCTATTCCTGCTACTCTCTCCACTTGGAGCTCAACTATGTAGTCAAAGCACAGAACCACATGATCACTAGCTCCCAGGGGCCTTTCATACATGATACCCTCGATGTCCGAACTACTCATGGTGAATACAAGGTCCAACCTTGCTGGTTCATCCTCTCCTCTCTCTCTGGTAGTGTCTCTAACATGTTGATGCATGAGGTTCTCCAGTACCACATCCATCATCTTGGCTCTCCATGTTTCAGGACCCCCATGGGGCTCCAGGTTTTCCCAGTCAATCTCCTTGTGATTGAAATCACCCATAACTAGTAACTTTGCTCCCCCCATGTGTGCTCTCCTGGCCACCTCGGCTAGTGTGTTGATCATTGCTCTGTTGCTCTCAACGTATTCTTCTCTTGGCCTCCTGCAGTTCTGTGGCGGGTTGTACATTACTGCAATTATCACCTTATGTCCCTTAGACTGGATTGTTCCTACTAAGTAGTCCCTTTCGCCCATGCCATCCATTCCTTCCATTTTCTCAAAACCCCACTGGTTTTTAATGAGCAGTGCAACTCCTCCTCCCCCTCTCCTCCCTCTGTCTTCCCTGAAGGTTTGATATCCGGATGGAAAGATTGAATCTGTTATTATTCTGGTGAGTTTTGTTTCTGTGAGTGCTATTATGTCTGGGGATGTCTCTTTGATTCTTTCGTGCCACTCCTCATACTTGTTTGTTATTCCATCTGCATTTGTATACCACACCTTCAACTTCTTTTCTAAGACTGTGGTCTGGGAAGTATATTGGGGTTGGGGAAGTGGGAGACCTGGTAAGGAACTATGGGTTGTTGCTGTGGGGGTGAAGTTTGTAATGTAGTGGGTGGGGGCATTGGATGTGGCATGGGTGTTTTGATTTAGAGTGTTTGGTTGCACTGGGGTTGACCTGGTTGGGAGGCTTCTATAGAAAGTTGTGAGGGAGGCTGTATTTGATCTTCTTCCTGGGTCTGGGGTCTCCTGTCTGTCTTCTCCATCCCCTCTCTTTCCTCCTTTCGCCTTTGTACCATCTCTCTCAGTTTCTTCCTGTGTTCTGTCGCGGTCGAGATACACCCTCCTGTATGCCGTCATGTCCCTTAATCGTGCTTTCTCCTGCAGGATCCTGGTCCGAGTCGCTTCTGCCTTGAAGGTCACTCTCACTGGCCGGGTTCTTTTTTTTACAAACCCCCCTATTCTCCGAAAATTTTCCAGCTGGGTCATATCGTCTTCTCCTATTGTGTGTGTGTGTGTGTGTGTGTGTGTGTGTGTGTGTGTGTGTGTGTGTGTGTGTGTGTGTGTGTGTGTGTGTGTGTGTGTGTGTGTGTGTGTATGTGTGTGTGTACTCACCTAGTTGTACGCACCTAGTTGAAGTTTCAGGGGTCGAGTCCTAGCTCCTGGCCCCGCCTCTTCACTGGTCGCTACTAGGCCACTCTCCCTGAACCGTGAGCTTTATCATACCTCTGCTTAAAGCTATGTATGGATCCTGCCTCCACTACATCGCTTCCCAAACTATTCCACTTACTAACTACTCTGTGACTGAAGAAATACTTCATAACATCCCTTTGATTCATCTGTGTCTTCAACTTCCAACTGTATCCCCTTGTTGCTGTGTCCAGTCTCTGGAACATCCTGTCTTTGTTCACCTTGTCAATTCCTCTCAGTATTTTGTATGTCGTTATCATGTCCCCCCTATCTCTCCTGTCCTCCAGTGTCGTAGGACATACCTCTTAGCTCTGGGACTAGTCTTGTTGCAAACCTTTGCACTTTCTCTAGTTTCTTTACGTGCTTGGCTAGGTGTGGGTTCCAAACTGGTGACGAATACTCCAATATGGGTCTAACGTACACGGTGTACAGGGTCCTGAACGATTCCTTATTAAGATGTCGGAATGCTGTTCTGAGGTTTGCTAGGCGCCCATATGCTGCAGCAGTTATTTGATTGATGTGCGCTTCAGAAGATGTGTAATAAAGTTGGTAGAATTACCGACAATATGTAAAGTAAAAGGACACAAGTGCAACTAACGTGACATTTATTGTAGCAACGTTTCGCTCTCCAGGAGCTTTATCAAGCCATTACAAACAATACATGGACACAGAGGGTATATAAAGGCTCAGAGTGAGGTGAATACTAGTGAGGTACCGTTTCGATGTTCACTAGTGGTAGTAGTAGTAGTAGTAGTGGTAGTGACAAAAGCAATTAATTCGTACATGAGTAAAAGGATAAAAGCTAATACTTGGGTAACATAAAAATAGGTTGGACAAATATAAACTGGAATGAGGCAGGTTGTTTCAGTGTTCACTCTCTGTGCTTTGTGTAGTATAACAGGAGAGACTATGTGATGGCAGGGTTTACTGTTTTCAGGAGGATTCTTGCTAAGACTTCGGAGATGGTGAAGCTGCCGTTGTTTTGTTTAATTGTATTCGAAACAGCGATCAGTGCTGATTCAAGGCACTTGCGTGTGCGGAAATTAGTTTCTTTTATCACTAATTGGGCGTCTCTGAATTTCATAAGATGATTGGTGGAATTTCGGTGTTGTACACAGGCGTTGTTTAAGTTGTCGTTCCTACATGCGTATATGTGTTCATTGAGGCGGGTGTCGAGGTTTCTTGCTGTTTCACCTACGTAGATCTTGTCACAGCCTCCACAGGGTATAGTGTAAACTCCTGCATTGACTGGTTCGTGGTGCTTGGGTTTTGTCCTGGTTAGATCCTTTATTGAAGTGGTAGAAGCGATGGCGACTCTGGTGTTAGCATGTGAAAGTACTTTTGAGACGTTTAGTGCAACCTGGCTGTTGGGAAGAATTATAACTTTGTTGGGAGCGGTGTTGATGCGTGGAGAATTGATGATCTGAAGAGCTCTTTTCTTGCAGTCTTTGATGAAAAAAGAAGGAAATTGTAACTCAGTGAATGTTTGGTGAATGTAAGTACATTCCTCGTCAAGAAACTCAGGACTACAAATTCGGTATGCTCTTAGGAAAAACCCGATGATGATGCCTCTTTTGGTCTTGGTATCTTGACTGGAATAGAAGTGTGTGAGATCATTTTTATTGGTGGGTTTCCGATAAACTTGAAATCTTAGGTTGTTGTCTACTTTGTGAATGAGGACGTCGAGGAAAGGTAGCTTGTCATTGGACTCTTCTTCTAGTGTAAACTGAATCGCTGGTTCAACTGCGTTGAGCCTTGCCTGAAGATCCCGTACATCAAAACGTTTTGGAGTTATTACGAGGACATCGTCCACGTAACGTAACCAAGTGACGCTTGAAGGGATGATGTTGGCGAAGTGTTCAGACTCTAGGTGTTCCATGTATAAGTTGGCTAGGACGGCACTTATTGGGGACCCCATTCCCATGCCGTAGGTTTGTTTGTAGAGCTTGTTATTGAAGGAAAAACAGTTGAAGTTAACACAGAGTTCAATCAAGTCAACAAAATCTCCGGGAGGTAAAGGAAGATTAAGGTCCTGGTTGACTTTACGTCGTAGAACCTCGATGGCTTTTTTGGTAGGTACTTTTGTGAAGAGGGAAGTCACATCCAAACTGCTTAGTTTCTTGTTACGGATGGAGAGGTTACGGATGCGGTTGAGAAGGTCGCCTGAGTGTTTAAGATGAGCGGGGCTGATGGTCCCCAGAAGGCAGGAAAGATGTTTGGCAAGAACTCCGGCTAGTTTGTGTGGAGCACTGCCTATTCCTGACGTGATTGGTCTGAGAGGAATATTGTGTTTATGGGTCTTGGGTAAACCATACATGTGTGCTGGTTTAGGGTTGCTTGGTAACAAGTACAGAAGTTTCTTCCCTTCTCTAGTGCGTTTGAGTATTTGTCTGCTTTTGTATAGAAAGTCTTTGGTGAGCGTCTCCCACTGTTGAGTGCTGATAGGTTCGTATGTAGATTGATCATTCAAAAGGTCCATCATTTTAGTGTTGTAGTCACTGGTGTTGAGTATGACGACTCCACCTCCTTTGTCGGCGGTGGTGACGATAATGTTGGGGTCGTTGGCGAGGTCCTTAAGGGCAGTGATGTATCTTCTAGGAAGATTAGAAGAAGAAGGTTCACATAAAGCTGCAGTGAGAAGGCCCTGTATATAAGTAATAGCTTTTATCCTTTTACTCATGTACGAATTAATTGCTTTTGTCACTACCACTACTACTACTACTACTACCACTAGTGAACATCGAAACGGTACCTCACTAGTATTCACCTCACTCTGAGCCTTTATATACCCTCTGTGTCCATGTATTGTTTGTAATGGCTTGATAAAGCTCCTGGAGAGCGAAACGTTGCTACAATAAATGTCACGTTAGTTGCACTTGTGTCCTTTTACTCAGAAGATGTGCCTGGTGTTATACTCACCCCAAGATCTTTTTCCTTGAGTGAGGTTTGTAGTCTCTGGCCCCCTAGACTGTACTCCGTCTGCGGTCTTCTTTGCCCTTCCCCAATCTTCATGGCTTTGCACTTTGTGGGATTGAACTCCAGGAGCCAATTGCTGGACCAGGTCTGCAGCCTGTCCAGATCCCTTTGTAGTTCTGCCTGGTCTTCGATCGAATGAATTCTTCTCATCAACTTCACGTCATCTGCAAACAGGGACACCTCGGAGTCTATTCATTCCGTCATGTCGTTCACAAATACCAGAAACAGCACTGGTCCTAGGACTGACCCCTGTGGGACCCCGCTGGTCACAGGTGCCCACTCTGACACATCGCCACGTACCATGACTCGCTGCTGTCTTCCTGACAAGTATTCCCTGATCCATTGTAGTACCTTCCCTGTTATCCCTACTTGGTCCTTCAGTTTTTGTACTAATCTCTTGTGTGGAACTGTGTCAAACGCCTCCTTGCAGTCCAAGAAAATGCAATCCACCCACCCCTCTCTCTGATAAATTAGACACATGTGCAACTTTTGGGTATCTTTATTAAGGAAACGTTTCGCCACTCAGTGGCTTCATCAGTCCATACACACGAGAAGCTTGAAGAATAGGAGGAGAATGAGGTAATCAGTCCCTCAACCTTGAGTCGACGTGGTCAGTCCATCAATCTTGAGTAGAATACGGCATATGAGCGGAAGCTCATATGCCGTATATACCTACGGTTTATAAGCTCCTTCTCCGCTCATATGCCGTATTCTACTCAAGATTGATGGACTAACCACATCGACTCAAGGTTGAGGGACTGATTACCTCATTCTCCTCCTATTCTTCAAGCTTCTCTTGTGTATGGACTGATGAAGCCACTGTGTGGCGAAACGTTTCCTTAATAAAGATACCCAAGAGTTGCACATGTGTCTAATTTATCAACGTGTCGGTTCTGTGAACCATTCATCTACACCCCTCTCTCTTTTGTCTTACTGCTGTCACCAAGTCATAGAGCACCAGTAGGTTTGTGACACAGGATTTCCCATCCCTGAAACAATGTTGGCTGCTGTTGATGAGATCATTCCTTTCTAGGTGTTCCACCACTCTCCTCCTGATAATCTTCTCCATGACTTTGCATACTATACATGTCAGTGACACTGGTCTGTAGTTTAGTGCTTCATGTCTGACTCCTTTTTTAAAGATTGGGACTACATTTGCTGTCTTCCATGCCTCAGGCAATCTCCCTGTCTCGATAGATGTATTGAATATTGTTGTTAGGGGTACACATAGCACCTCTGCTCCCTCTCTCAGGATCCACGGGGAGATTTTATCTGGCCCCATTGCCTTTGAGGTATCTAGCTCACTCAGAAGCCTCTTCACTTCTTCCTCGCTTGTGTGTACTGTGTCCAGCACTTGGTAGTGTGCCCCACCTCTCCGTCTTTCTGGAGCCCCTTCTGTCTCCTATGTGAACACTTCTTTGAATCTCTTGCTGAGTTCCTCACATACTTCACGGTCATTTCTTATTGTCTCTCCTCCTTCCTTCCTTAGCCTGATTACCTGGTACTTGACTGTTGTTTTCCTCCTGATGTGGCTGTATAACAGTTTCGGGTCAGATTTGGCTTTCGCTGCTATGTCGTTTTCATACTGTCGTTGGGCCTCCCTTCTTACCTGTGCATATTCGTTTCTGGCTCTATGACTGCTCTCTTTATTCTCTTGGGTCCTTTGCCTTCTATATTTCTTCCATTCCTTAGCACATTTGGTTTTTTCCTCCCTGCATCTTTGGGTGAACCATGGGCTCATCCTGGTTTTTTTAATGTTCCTGTTACCCTTGGGCACAAACCTCTCAGCCTCCTTGCGCATTGTTGCTACATATTCCATCATCTCATTAACTGGCTTCCCTGCCAGTTCTCTGTCCCACTGAACCCCATTCAGGAAGTTCCTCATTCCTGTGTAGTCCCCTTTCTTGTAGTTTGGCTTCATTCATCCTGGCCTTCCTGCTTCCCCCTTCACTTGTAGCTCTACTGTGTATTCAAAGCTTAAAACCACATGATCGCTGGCCCCTAGGAATCTTTCATATGTGATGTCCTCAATATCTGCACTACTCAAAGTGAGTACCAAGTCCAGTCTTGCTGGTTCATCCTCTCCTCTCTCTCTTGCAGTGTCCCTTAAGTGTTGGTACATGAAGTTTTCCAGTACCACCTCCATCATCTTCGCCCTCCATGTATCTTGGCCCCCATGTGGCTCCAAGTTCTCCCAATCGATCTCCTTGTGGTTAAAGTCACCCATGATCAGGAGCTTTGCCCTGCATGCATGCGCTCTTCTGGCCACTGCAGTCAGTGTGTCATCCATCGCTCTATTGATCTCGTCATACTCTTTCCTTGGCCTCCTGCTGTTCTATGGTGGGTTATACATCACTGCAATTACCACCTTGGGACCTCCAAAGTGAAGCGTTCCCACTATGTAATCACTTTCTTCTCCGCTGCCTCCTCTCTCCAGCTCATCAAAGCTCCATCGGTTTTTCATCAGCAGTGCCACTCCTCCACCCCCCCTGTTCCCTCTGTCTTTCCTCAGGATCTGGTATCCCATTGGAAAGATGGCATCTGTTATAATACCTGTAAGCTTGGTTTCTGTGATCGCTATGATGTCTGGTGATGCCTCTTTGACTCTTTCGTGCCACTCCTCCCACTTATTTGTTATTCCATCAGCGTTTGTGTACCATACCTTCAGTTTCCTTTCCAACACTGTGGTTTGGGGGGCCTGTGAGGGTGGGAGACCTGGTAGCATACTGTGGGATTCTATATCTAGGTGTTGGATGGAAGCTGTGAGTATGGATTGTATTGTGTGTTGGGATGGTGTGATAGGTCGTGGGGTTCTGAGGATAGTTGTGTGTGTGCTTGCCTTTGCTGCTCTGTTCTGCTCTGACTGACCTCTGCTGGTTCCATCCTTGTCTCCTTTCCTAGCTTCTTTCGCTTTTTTGTCCTCTCGCTCAGCTGCTGTCATTATGTTTGTGTTCTGTCTCTGTCTAGGAACACCCTCTTGTACTCTGCCAAGTACTTCAACCATGGTTTCTCTTGGAGGATCCTGTTCTGCACTGTTTCTGTCCTGAGAATCAGCTTGATCAGTTGTTTTCTCCCCTTCAAGTACCCCCCTATTCTCTGAAAATTTACAATCTAGTTCATGTTTTCTTCACCTATTTCCGGGATGATTTTCTCAATCTCTTTTCTTTCTTCCTGTCGTCTTTCAGTGTGTGTCCTTTCCTCTCTCTCCTGAAGCCCATGGATAAACACTGATTTTGCCCTTTCCTCCTCCTATTGCCTCAACCTCTGTGACTCTGGATCCTGTCTGTATGTGGTCATTTTCTCACTTGATTTTTCCAGTGGCTCTTGGTAGCATGATTGTGCCTCTGCATTCGACCTATCTCCCTCTCTATCTGCACCCAGCTGCACTCCCCTTCCACTCCTTGGCCCTTCTTTGCAGGCTGATATGACCTTAGCATAATTCATATCTCCTTCCTTCCTGTTTGGCCTCTCAGCTTCATATGCTGTGTCATCTCTGGTCACTGCCCCTGTAACTTTCTTCAGCCTGTTTGCCTTAACTTCTAGGACCCTTATCCTAGCTACTGCAGTTTCTACTTGTGCCTCCCAATTATTCGTCTTCTTCTCCAACCTCTTTTCCAATTTCACAGAGAGCTCTTTCTCCATTTTTTCAGAAAGCTCTCCTAATTTTCTCTCCCACTCTTGTTCCATCCTTTTCCACTGCTCCTCCATCCACTCCTTCCTACCAGAACCATTCTCATCTGATCCCTGATTCCTGCGAGTCCCCACCATTTCTTTTTTTTTTTTTTTTGAGTGGGTGAGAGAGAGAGAGAGAGAGAAGGGAAAGGTAGAAGGAGAGAGAGAGGGGGAGAGTGAGAAGGAAAAGGGGGAGAGAGGAGAGAGGGGAGGGAGAGAGGGGGCAGAGGGGAGAGAGAGGAGGAGAGAGAGGGGGAGAGACGGGGAGATGGGGAGAGAGGGGGAGCTGGAAGAGAGAGAGGGGAGAGAGAGGATAGAGGGAGAGAGAGGGGAGAGAGAGGATAGGAGGAGAGAGAGGGGAGGAGGGGAGAGAGGGGAGAGAGAGGATAGGGAGAGAGAAAGGGGAGAGAGAGGGGAGAGAGATGGGAGAGAGATGGGAAAAGGGAGAGGGGAGAGATAATGAGAGGGGAGAAATGTTAGAGGGGGGGAGGTGTTAGAGGGAAGAGATGTTAGAGGGGAGAGATGGGAGAGGGAAGAGATGGGAGAGGGGAGAGAGAGAGATAGGTAGAGAGAGAGAGAGAGATAGGTAAAGAGAGATAGATAGGTAAAGAGAGAGATAGGTAGAGAGAGATAGGTAGTGAGAGAGGGAGAGAGAGAGAGAGGGAGGGAGGATTAGAGGGTCAGTTCACAGGAAAGTGTGTATGTGTGTGTGTGCATGTGTACTACAGATTTTACAGGTGCTTGTTCCTTTGTGTGTGGGTGTGTGTGTGTGTGTGTGTGCCCCTACTTCTAAGTATTCATACTGCTAATAAATACCGGTAGTAATACCAGTAATTCTAAAGCTTACCAATAGTACTTCTAACACTTATCGATTCTACTTATGAAATACAGAAAGTAGCTAGGTTGTAAAATTTAGCTTGTCTCGCTACCGCTTTACTCCTTGCACTCTCGTCTATGCTATTTCTACCCTAATTCTGGTAATAGCTTGCAGGAGTGAGTGACCAGTATCTAACAGTGATGCAGAGACCAGAATCTGGCAACATGAAACCTCAATAGGTGAGCAATACTTGCGCTGGCAGCGGTGCAATGACAAGTTGCCAGATGCTGATGACGTAGTCATCGTACATAGGCCTTCTATCACTATTTTGAAAATCCTTCACCCATGATGTTTATAACCACATATGCTCATGCATCCCGCGTTCCTCAAGTGATTTCACTTTTCACTTATGACATAATATAATACGCTTCACATTCGGTGTTACACTTTATATGTATAATGGCATACAACTTTTGTGACATCACTGCTTCAGCAGGCCTACTGCCACCTTTCCTTGTTGTATATTTTATTTTTCCTTTCTCCTTTTGCTTATTAACTTTTTCACTCTCACTGTATGGTGCCTCACATTTCACTTGTTAACCAATCTCTCATAATTCTTGAACACCCGCTTCTACACTCACTTTGATCTTTGTATATTTGTATCTGTGTGGCAACAGGTTCCTACTAGCCTCTAACGGCTTGACACTTTGAAATATTAATTATTTCAGGCTTCCTCTTGACTTTTTTTAACTAATGACTTTGGTTATCACTAGTAGGATTGTTCACTCACGTTGTCACTACCACTGATTACTGCTAGCAGTTACTGCACGCCTTAAAAACACTAAGGTTCTCGGAGCCTTGTGCACCCACGTCTGCGTGACTGTGTGTGTGTGTGAGTGTACTCACCTATTTGTGGTTGTAGGGGTCGAGTCTTAGCTCCTGGCCCCGCCTCTTCACTGGTTGCTACTGTGTGTGTGTGTGTGTGTGTGTGTGTGTGTGTGTGTGTGTGTGTGTGTGTGTGTACATTTTTAACACACCGGCCGTTTTCCACCACCACAAAAAGAAAAAAACTCTCGCCATCATTCAATCCATCACTGTCTTGCCAGAAATGTGCCGATAATACAGCTCAAAATTCCAAATATCCCTACGCCTTCTTCAGAGTGCAGGCACTGTACTTCCCACCTTCAGGACTCATGTCCAGCTAACTTGATTCCTTGAATCCCTTCATACATGTCACCTTGCTCACACTCCAACAGCTCGTTACGTAATAAAAATCACTTGCTTCCACGCCTAACACACTCACACACGCTTGCTGGAAAACCTCCTTTACCCTCTCCAACCTTTCCTATGACAACCCCTACCCTGCCTTCCACTACAGATTGATTTACCCTCAGGTGAGACCCGTCATCCTGAGGGAAGACAATAAACATTCTTCACGAATAAATCTAGAGATGTCTCCCTGTTGCTGTTTGAGTTTTTTTTCCCTGCCCACTAAGTATTTTTCAAACCTTTATTTGAATGAGTCAACTGAATATTATTTTATATATTAATTAGTACAATAGTTTAAGAATATACATGCATGCAGAACTGTAAAATCAGGAAGTGCTTAAGAGGTGTTGGAGCTCTCTAGTTTCTCAGCCACCTGGTTGGAACCCAAAGATGCAACAGGCATTTCCTCTCTGGATCGCCACACTGAAGTGCTGGAAGAGAAAAGTAGCAGCCGTCGGGATTCTTGTGATGAAACCTATGGAATGCAATCTCTACGATTCAAAAATTTTCAGACCTGTAATGACAAAGTGATTCAAATAAGTTGACTCCCTATACATTCTTAGATTGTGATCTTCCCTGTGATCAACAGCACTACCCTGCTGACCAACACTAGATGGGATGTAGATGTCGGCTATGGTAGTTGCACACGATTAGTTCCGCCCCAACAAACTACCATTCTACCAGGAATATAATGGGATTCACTCTGGGCGGTGGGCAGGCATATCAATGGCGCACTATAAGAAAGATAGATCTTTCTCGGCTGGTCACATGGCTGTAGCCAGGCTTCTCTTGATAATCTCGTTGACGCCAATCTATCATTCAAACCTTTAGAGCTTGAGCAGTTCAAACCACCACTTGTACTCAACGTGAATAAGGACAGGCACAGCCATACAAAATGTTTGCGGGTTTAGACATGTGCAGTTCACACTGGCATTCAAGGCAAGCTCTCTTAACTCACTGAGCTTGTGCCCACTAACATAGCTGAGGCAGCCTTTTCCATGATGAGACAGTTGTAAATGAACTATTTGTGAGTTAGCACCATGTTCTGGTGCCACTGGTGCCACTGGTGCTACTGGTGCCACTAGTGCCACTGATGTAGCTGGGATCGTCCACCCCTACCGGTTGGAAAATGTTCTATTAGATAACCAAGTGTCTAATTTATCAGCTCGTTAGATCATAGGAGGAGGATAGGAAGTTTGGATATGCAATCTGAGCTGCAGCACATATGCCCATTCTGCCTTTTCTGACTGGCAGTGTAACCTACTTCACTGCGATTCTTCCAGGAAAAGGTTCAGAATCTTTTTAACATTTCCATAAGGAAGGAGGCTTTCCCTGCCAGACTGAAGTCAGCAAAGCACGAAGAAGCATTGTATAAGTTACCTAGCTTAATTAAGGAAGGATATGTGTCTCGTGAGGAGGTTGAAGGCATCGTGGGTGTCAGCGTCGCTGATCTTGGTTTCCAACCCCCTGAGGTTTGAGCTTTTTTCAAAATCTCACTAATGCCATTAGACCCAAGTGGGAAACAGAGGGGCCTACAAACAGCGGGATCGACTTCTATGACCCCTTGCAGGTACCATTTGTTACTTGGTGATTTGGCTGGAAGACACCATTTCACATTTGGAACGGTTGGGGGGAGATGCCTAAATTCTCTTCCTCTTACTAATTAAAGATTCGGATGCTTTCTTGAAATAATTGTGTTGTATCTGCAAATGTGTCAATATCAAAGAAGCAGATACTGACCTCACTGGTCAGGCCCTCGGTGACCTTTTTGATGACCAGGCAGAAGAGGGGCGAGAAGGTCGGTCTTCCTGTTGGACACCTCAACGTAAGTCATTTTCGTGCTCTCCAAGGAGACGATTTTAGTTACTGTTGTAGGAAGACTCAATAAATGGATAAAGCTGTCATGGACGCCTCTCAGAACAATGTACCTTTCGACTGATTTCAAGAAATTTACGAAACCCAATTTGATAAGGGACTTTGTCATATGAGATAAGTGATGCATGCACGTACCGCTTGATCTGTGGCTTTAGAGAGAGAGAGAGAGAGAGAGAGAGAGAGAGAGAGAGAGAGAGAGAGAGAGAGAGAGAGACAGACAGACAGACAGACAGACAGACAGAGACAGAGAGACAGAGACAGAGAGAGATTTGCCTGCCTTCCCTCTCATCTGCGATTTCTTCACAGAATAAAGAACAAAGACAGACGACTCATCTCTCGCCTGGACAGACATGTCATTTTAACAGTCTTCAACACCAGAGGAATAAAGGTGGCCTTACTGTTATGTACAAAGCCAATATTGTCAAAGTACCACGCTAGGTTCCACTCCGTGGACAGTGAGAAGTCAGTTTTTACACAACAAGACGGACAGCAGTCAGTAACTACACTCTGACTGTACCCTTCTCCAGAACATCACGTCATCTGACATCATTTATTCCCAGGATGACTCGAGTCTCAAACATGTTTGCAAAGCTTGAAGACATCAGTGAAATAAAGACAGTTGACCAAATAAAATCGTTGACCCACAAATGGCGCTCCAACTTCACCTTGTACCCTTTCTTATGTCTAAAAACAATTAAAATGCTTTAAAATGAGCTGATGTAGGTAAAAGATCTTAGTTTGTAAATAAAGTTATGACCCTTAACCTAACCTTGTAAAACCCTGTGTACAAAAAGGGGAGCGAGGGAGAGAGGGGGAGAGAGAGAGAGAGAGAGAGAGAGAGAGAGAGAGAGAGAGAGAGAGAGAGATCTAACTAACAGATTACACATTACTGGAATTATGGTGAATAAACTCAGTTGGACGAGCAAAAAGAGAAATACTAGTTGAATGGAACATTAACAATTAGTCCACCTGTTGCTGATGAATCCATTTGACTCGACGCCCACACCTTCTTCACCGGTCATAACCCACGCCCACACCTTCTTCACTGGTCATAACCCACGCCCACACCTTCTTCACCGGTCATAACCCACGCCCACACCTTCTTCACCTGTCATAACCCACGCCCCCACCTTCTTCACCTGTCATAACCCACGCCCACACCTTCTTCACCGGTCATAACCCACGCCCACACCCTCTTCACCTGTCATAACCCACGCCCCCACCTTCTTCACCTGTCATAACCCACGCCCACACCTTCTTCACCTGTCATAACCCACGCCCCCACCTTCTTCACCTGTCATAACCCACGCCCCCACCTTCTTCACCTGTCATAACCCACGCCCCCACCTTCTTCACCTGTCATAACCCACGCCCCCACCTTCTTCACCTGTCATAACGCCCCCCACTGTCATAACCCCCCACCCCTTCTTCACCTGTCATAACCCAAGGCCCCACCTTCTTCACCTGTCATAACCCACGCCCCCACCTTCTTCACCTGTCATAACCCACGTCCACACCTTCTTCACCTGTCATAACACACGCCCACACCTTCTTCACCGGTCATAACCCACGCCCACCTGTCATAACCCACGCCCACACCTTCTTCACCTGTCATAACCCACGCCCACACCTTCTTCACCTGTCATAACCCACGCCCACACCTTCTTCACCTGTCATAACACAGGCCCACACCTTCTTCACCTGTCATAACTTCACGTCCCACCCCTTCTTCACCTGTCATAACTTCTTCACGCCCACACCTTCTTCACCTGTCATAACCCACGTCATAACACACACCACACCTTCTTCACCTGTCATAACACACGTCATAACACACCACACCTTCTTCACCTGTCATAACACCTTCTTCACGTCATAACCCACACCTTCTTCACCTGTCATAACCCACACCTTCTTCACCTGTCATAACACACGCCCACACATTCTTCACCGGTCATAACCCCACGCCCACACCTTCTTCACCTGTCATGACACACGCACACACCTTCTTCACCTGTCATAACCCACGCCCACACCTTCTTCACCTGTCATAACCCACACACACACACCTTCTTCACCTGTCATAACCCACGCCCACACCTTCTTCACCTGTCATAACACACACACACACACCTTCTTCACCTGTCATAACACACGCACACACCTTCTTCACCTGTCATAACCCACGCCCACACCTTCTTCACCTGTCATAACACACACACACACCTTCTTCACCTGTCATAACCCACGCCCACACCTTCTTCACCTGTCATAACACACAAACACACCTTCTTCACCTGTCATAACCCACGCGCACACCTCTTCACCTGTCATAACACACGCCCACACCTTCTTCACCTGTCATAACACACGCCCACACCTTCTTCACCTGTCATAACCCACGCCCACACCTTCTTCACCTGTCATAACCCACGCCCACACCTTCTTCACCTGTCATAACCCACGCCCACACCTTCTTCACCTGTCATAACACACAAACACACCTTCTTCACCTGTCATAACCCACGCCCCCACCTTCTTCACCTGTCATAACCCACGCCCCCACCTTCTTCACCTGTCATAACCCACGTCCACACCTTCTTCACCTGTCATAACACACGCCCACACCTTCTTCACCGGTCATAACCCACGCCCCCACCTTCTTCACCTGTCATAACCCACGCCCCCACCTTCTTCACCTGTCATAACCCACGTCCACACCTTCTTCACCTGTCATAACACACGCCCACACCTTCTTCACCGGTCATAACCCACGCCCCCCCTTCTTCACCTGTCATAACCCACGCCCACACCTTCTTCACCTGTCATAACCCACGTCCACACCTTCTTCACCTGTCATAACACACGCCCACACCTTCTTCACCTGTCATAACCCACGGCCACACCTTCTTCACCTGTCATAACCCACGCCCACACCTTCTTCACCTGTCATGACACACGCACACACTTTCTTCACCTGTCATAACCCACGCCCACACCTTCTTCACCTGTCATAACACACACACACACCTTCTTCACCTGTCATAACCCACGCCCACACCTTCTTCACCTGTCATAACACACAAACACACCTTCTTCACCTGTCATAACACACGCCCACACCTTCTTCACCTGTCATAACCCACGCCCACACCTTCTTCACCTGTCATAACACACACACACACCTTCTTCACCTGTCATAACCCACGCCCACACCTTCTTCACCTGTCATAACACACACACACACCTTCTTCACCTGTCATAACACACGCCCACACCTTCTTCACCTGTCATAACACACACACACACCTTCTTCACCTGTCATAACCCACGCCCACACCTTCTTCACCTGTCATAACACACGCCCACACCTTCTTCACCTGTCATAACCCACGCCCACACCTTCTTCACCTGTCATAACACACGCCCACACCTTCTTCACCTGTCATAACACACGCCCACACCTTCTTCACCTGTCATAACACACGCCCACACCTTCTTCACCTGTCATAACACACGCCCTCACCTTCTTCACCTGTCATAACACACGCCCACACCTTCTTCACCTGTCATAACACACGCCCACACCTTCTTCACCTGTCATAACACACACACACACCTTCTTCACCTGTCATAACCCACGCCCACACCTTCTTCACCTGTCATAACACACGCCCACACCTTCTTCACCTGTCATAACACACGCCCACACCTTCTTCACCTGTCATAACACACGCCCACACCTTCTTCACCTGTCATAACACACGCCCACACCTTCTTCACCTGTCATAACACACGCACACACCTTCTTCACCTGTCATAACACACGCCCACACCTTCTTCACCTGTCATAACACACGCACACACCTTCTTCACCTGTCATAACACACGCCCACACCTTCTTCACCTGTCATAACACACGCCCACACCTTCTTCACCTGTCATAACACACGCCCACACCTTCTTCACCTGTCATAACACACGCCCACACCTTCTTCACCTGTCATAACACGCCCACACCTTCTTCACCTGTCATAACACACGCCCACACCTTCTTCACCTGTCATAACACACGCCCACACCTTCTTCACCTGTCATAACACACGCCCACACCTTCTTCACCTGTCATAACACACGCCCACACCTTCTTCACCTGTCATAACACACACACACACCTTCTTCACCTGTCATAACACACGCGCACACCTTCTTCACCTGTCATAACACACGCCCACACCTTCTTCACCTGTCATAACACACGCATACACCTTCTTCACCTGTCATAACACACGCCCACACCTTCTTCACCTGTCATAACACACGCACACACCTTCTTCACCTGTCATAACACACGCCCACACCTTCTTCACCTGTCATAACACACTGTCATAACACACGCCCACACCTTCTTCACCTGTCATAACACACGCACACACCTTCTTCACCTGTCATAACAAACGCCCACACCTTCTTCACCTGTCATAACAAACGCCCACACCTTCTTCACCTGTCATAACACACGCCCTCACCTTCTTCACCTATCACAAACCACGCCCACACCTTCACCTGTCATAACGCATGCCCTCACCTTCTTCACCTGTCATAACACACGCCCACTCCTTCTTCACCTGTCATAACACACGCCCACACCTCCTTCACCTGTCATAACACACGCCCACACCTTCTTCACCTGTCATAACCCACGCCCACACCTTCTTCACCTGTCATAACCCACGCCCACACCTTCCTCACCTGTCATAACACACGTCCACATCTTTTTCACGTGCCATAACACACACCCTCACCTTCTCCACCTGTCATAACACACGCCCACATCTTCTTCACCTGTCATAACCCACGCCCACACCTTCTTTACATAAGAACATAAGAACATAAGAAAGGAGGAACACTGCAGGAGGCCTGTTGGCCCATACTAGGCAGGTCCTTTACTATTCATCCCTCTAACAAAACATTTGCCCAACCCAATTTTCAGTGCCACCCAAGAAATAAGCTATGAGGTAATCAGTCCCTCAACCTTGAGTCGATGTGGTCAGTCCATCAATCTTCAATAGAATACGGCATACGTGCTGAGAAGGAGCTTATAAACCGTTGGCAGGAGAGGTGAAGCAGTCATAGGTCGTGTAACATTTGTTCAATGTTGAAGTAGGTCGTGCCCAAGAATTAGGCAAGCGAAGAATTCCCAAGTATTAAGATCCCAAGAAGTTGCAGTGTCTGACAGGTTTGTAGATGAATGGTTCAGAGAACCGACATGTTGATAAATTAGACACATGTACAACTCTTGGGTATCTTTATTCTTCGCTTGCCTAACCCTTGGGCACGACCTACTTCCACATTGGACAAATGTGACACGACCTACGACTGCTGCACCTCTCCTGCCTACGGTTTATAAGCTGTAATAAAGTTGGTAGAATTACCGACAATATGTAAAGTAAAAGGACACAAGTGCAACTAATGTGACATTTATTGTGGCAACGTTTCGCTCTCCAGGAGCTTTATCAAGCCATTACAAACAATACATGGACACAGAGGGTATATAAATGCTCAGAGTGAGGTGAATAAACCATACCCCCGGCCGGGATTGAACCCGCGGTCATAGAGTCTCAAAACTCGGGCGGGAGTATGGTTTATTTGCAATCGTGTCATTACGATTTCTTAAGTCATGAGGTGAATACTAGTGAGGTACCATTTCGATGTTCACTAGTGGTAGTAGTAGTAGTAGTAGTAGTAGTAGTAGTAGTAGTAGTAGTGACATAAGTAATACAATATGGTAGAGCAATTAATTCGTACATGAGTAAAAGGATATAAAAGCTATTACTTGGGTAACATAAAAATAGGTTGGACAAATATAGACTGGAATGAGGCAGCTTGTTTCAGTGTTCACTCTCTGTGCTTTGTGTAGTATAACAGGAGAGACTATGTGATGGCAGGGTTTACTGTTTTCAGGAGGATTCTTGCTAAGACTTCGGAGATGGTGAAGCTGCCGTTGTTTTGTTTTGTTTATAAGCTCCTTCTCAGCACGTATGCCGTATTCTATTCAAGATTGATGGACTGACCACATCGACTCAAGGTTGAGGGACTGATTACCTCATTCTCCTCCTGTTCTTCAAGATTCTCCTTTGTATGGACTGATGAAGCCACTGTGTGGCGAAACGTTTCCTCAATAAAGATACCCAAGAGTTGTACATGTGTCTAATTTATCAACATGTCGGTTCTCTGAACCATTCATCTACAAACCTGTCAGACACTGCAACTTCTTGGGATCTTAATACTTGGGAATTCTTCGCTTGCCTAATTCTTGGGCACGACCTACTTCAACATTGAACAAATGTTACACGACCTATGACTGCTTCACTTCTCCTGCCAACGGTTTATAAGCTCCTTCTCAGCACGTATGCCGTATTCTATTGAAGATTGATGGACTGACCACATCGACTCAAGGTTGAGGGACTGATTACCTCATTCTCCTCCTGTTCTTCAAGATTCTCCTTTGTATGGACTGATGAAGCCACTGTGTGGCGAAACGTTTCCTCAATAAAGATACCCAAGAGTTGTACATGTGTCTAATTTATCATCAAGAAATAAGCTCTGTTGTGAAAGTCCCACTCAAATCCAACACCTCCCACTCATGTACTTATCCAACCTAAATTTGAAACTACCCAAAGTCCTAGCCTCAATAATCCAACTAGGTAGACTGTTCCACTCATCAACTACCCTATTTCCAAACCAATACTTTCCTATGTCCTTTCTAAATCTAAACTTATCTAATTTAAATCCATTACTGCGGGTTCTCTCTTGGAGAGACATCCTCAAGACCTTATTAATATCCCCTTTATTAATACCTATCTTCCACTTATACACTTCGATCAGGTCTCCCCTCATTCTTCGTCTAACAAGTGAATGTAACTTAAGAGTCTTTAATCTTTCTTCATAAGGAAGATTTCTAATGCTATGTATTAATTTAGTCATCCTACGCTGAATGTTTTCTAACGAATTTATGTCCATTCTGTAATATGGAGACCAGAACTGAGCTGCATAATCTAGGTGAGACCTTACTAATGATGTATAAAGCTGCAGTATGACCTCTGGACTTCTGTTGCTTACACTTCTTGATATAAATCCCAGTAATCTATTTGTCTTATTACGTACGGTTAGGCATTGCTGTGTTGGTTTAAGGTTGCTGCTCACCATAACCCCCAAGTCCTTTTCGCAAGCTGTATGGCTAAGTTCTACATTGAACATCAAAATGGTATACAATACCGACAGGTTGTTAGGTAAGACACATATGCAACAGTTAGACAACTTTATTCCGAAACGTTTCGCCTACACAGTAGGCTTCTTCAGTCGAATACAGAAAGTAGGCAGGAACAGTAGAGATGTGAAGACGATGTAATCAGTCCATCACCCTTAAAGTCGTAGAATTTGAGGTTGTCAGTCCCTCGGCCTGGAGAAGTTCAGTTCCATAGTTTCGGAATAAAGTTGTCTAACTGTTGCATATGTGTCTTACCTAACAAGTTCTACATTATTTAACTTATAAGTACTAGGGTTATGGGCACTCCCAAGCTTCAGAGCCTTGCATTTATCTATATTGAACTGCATCTGCCACTTTTCTGACCAAGAATAGAGTTTGTTTAAATCCTCCTGAAGTTCCATAACATCTACGTTTGAATCAATTATCCTACCTATCTTTGTGTCATCGGCGAATTTGCTCATATCACTAGTAATTCCCTCATCAAGATCA
>NC_091315.1:8508446-8650946 GCF_038502225.1 Cherax quadricarinatus
ACAAAGGCTAGTAGTAGGTTGGTAGACAGCAACCACCCAGGGAAGTACTACCGACCTGCCAGATGACTGTGAAACAGAAACCTGTAACTGTTTTGCATGATGGTAGGATTGCTGGTGTCTTTTTCTGTCCCATAAACACGCTAGATAACAGGGATATATTGCTACTCCAACTTACACTTTGGTCACACTTCACAGACATGCACATGCATATATATATACATACATCTAGGTTTTTCTCCTCTTTCTACATAGCTCTTGTTCTTCTTTATTTCTTCTATTGTCCATGGGGAAGTGGAAAAGAATCTTTCCTCCGTAAGCCATGCGTGTCGTATGAGGCGACTAAAATGCCGGGAGCAATGGGCTAGTAACCCCTTCTCCTGTAGACATTTACTAAAAAAGAGAAGAAGAAAAACTTTATAAAACTGGGATGCTTGAATGTGCGTGGATGTAGTGCAGATAACAAGAAACAGATGATTGCTGATGTTATGAATGAAAAGAAGTTGGATGTCCTGGCCCTAAGCAAAACAAAGCTGAAGGGGGTAGGGGAGTTTCGGTGGGGGGAAATAAGTGGGATTAAATCTGGTGTATCTGAGAGAGTTAGAGCAAAGGAAGGGCTAGCAGTAATGTTGAATGATCAGTTATGGAAGGAGAAAAGAGAATATGAATGTGTAAATGCAAGAATTATGTGGATTAAAGTAAAGGTTGGATGCGAGAAGTGGGTCATAATAAGTGTGTATGCACCTGGAGAAGAGAGGAATGCAGAGGAGAGAGAGAGATTTTCGGAGATGTTAAGTGAATGTATAGGAGCCTTTGAACCAAGTAAGAGAGTAATTGTGGTAGGGGACCTGAATGCTAAAGTAGGAGAAACTTTTAGAGAGGGTGTGGTAGGTAAGTTTGGGGTGCCAGGTGTAAATGATAATGGGAGCCCTTTGATTGAACTTTGTATAGAAAGGGGTTTAGTTATAGGTAATACATATTTTAAGAAAAAGAGGATAAATAAGTATACAAGATATGATGTAGGGCGAAATGACAGTAGTTTGTTGGATTATGTATTGGTAGATAAAAGACTGTTGAGTAGACTTCAGGATGTACATGTTTATAGAGGGGCCACAGATATATCAGATCACTTTCTAGTTGTAGCTACACTGAGAGTGAATAGAAGCATCAGGGAAGAGAGAGGTGAAGGTTTATAAACTTAAAGAGGAGGCAGTTAGGGAAAGATATAAACAGCTATTGGAGGATAGATGGGCTAATGAGAGCATAGGCAATGGGGTCGAAGAGGTATGGGGTAGGTTTAAAAATGTAGTGTTAAACTTAGAGGTTAGTGGAGATTTGGGAGGATATTATAAGGGGAAAATGCTAGCGACAACTGAAGGAATGAGTAATTATGCTGATTATTGGTTTCAAAAGAAGTGGGCGAGGGGAAAAGTTGGGATAGTTTGTGAGGAAGGGGAAGGGGTGCAAGCTTTGGGGACGTGTGGGGAGGAGATAGTTGGAATGAATGGTGTAATTAGTATGGATGAAGTGAAAGAGGCAGTGCTCAATTTAAGTATGGGAAAAGCTCCAGGAATAGATGGGATTTCGAATGATTTTTATAGAGTTCAATGGGACCATATAAAGTATTGTCTGGTACAGGTAATGAATTGTATGCTGAGGGAAGGTAAGTTAAGAATGACACAGTGGACGGGTGTGGTCGTGTTAGTAAGGAAAAAGCAGGAGGGAAGAACACTGAGCACGTACAGGGCCATATCTTTAATGTGTACAGACTATAAGATTTTTGCGAAGATACTAGGGAATAGGATGAGGAGGGTGATAGGAGGTATACTACGTAAGGGACAGTTGGGGATTCCGGGACGTAGCATGAGAGATGGGCATAGCCGGATAAGGGAATTTCTGAAGGGTTGCAATGGGGGTGGAATTTTAGGTATTGATTGGGAGAATGCATTTGACGGTGTGAACAGGGAGTTTCTGGGGACCAGTTTGAGACGTCTGGGATTTGGTGAGGGAGTTGTAAAGTGGGTTGAGATACTGTATTCAGGGGCGGTGATACAGGTGCAAATTAATGGTAGGTTGGGCAGGATTTTGGAAATGGAGAGGGATCTGAGACAGGGGTGTCCTATGTCTCAAATTTTGTTCGCATGCATACAGCACCCGTTTTATGAAATGGTTGAGGGAAAGGAGATTTTACATGGGGAGGGGGTGGGGTTTAATGTGGTGGTAGGATATGTGGACGATACAACTGTACTGATCACTGGTGTAGAAGGATTGAGAACGATAGGGAGGGTCTTGAAGGTTTTTGGGAGGGCGTCAGGAATCAGCGTCAACAGAGCTAAATCAAAATTATTAGAGATAGGTGCTTGGGTGGGGGGTGGAATGGGGTTGGAGTTTGGATGGGAAGTGGCGGAACGGTTGAAAATTTGTGGAGTTCTGTATATGGCTGATGAGCAGGAGGCTCGTCGAGTGAACTCGGAGTTGGTAGGAGAGAAGGTAGTGAAAAGGATACGGAGCCTAAGAGCGGGGGTTGTTACTTTATTGCAAAGGGCGATTATAATAAGTTCATTGGTGTATAGTAAAGTGTGGAATGTTGCTGTAGTGTATCCTTTACAGGTGCAGGAGATACATAAGATACAGAGGAGGGCGCTCCGTTATGTGTGGGGTTTTGGGAGGGCATGGCTCAGTAAAGAGGTGGTCATGTCAAATGTACGGAGAGGAGGAGTAGGACTTTTGGCACTGGGGCCGAGAGTAAAGGTCATGTATGTAAAACAGAGGTTTGTGCGGGAGGGGAGGGGGGTGAGAGGGGTAAGAGTTGGGAAAGTGATGGAGGATGTGCGACGGTGGTGGGGAGGAAAGGAATTAATTGAATGTGAGACTATGCTCAGGTTATTGTTAGTCGTCGGAGGCAGAAAAACTTAAGGTTGGAAGGTTGGTGGAGATAAGTAGGAAACCGGAAACCATGCAAGGGATATCGGTATACCCTTTGTATGATTGGGGTAAGATTTGGTATGATTTCCGGAAGCTTAGATTAATGCCGAGGGTGAGGGAGTTAGTTTATAGATTTGTAATGGGAATTTTAACTTCAAAGTCTGCCTTGTGTGTAATGGGTTTGGTGAGGGAAGCGACATGCGAAAAGTGTGAGGAACCGGAACAGCTTTTCATGCAGTTTATTTCTGTAAAGAGTTGGGGGAGGTACGGTTGTAGTTGGCAAGAGTTTTCAGGTTGATGGGCGGGGGTAAAGTAGAGATTCTGAGAGCCCTAACATTCGAAGTAAGAGTTTTTTTTATTAAAAACGAAACTACATACAAAATTTGAATATAAACTGTAAATCATACAAAAGTGAACTCCACACCATAACCATTATACACACGTCCTCCTGCGGACGGTTATACCTTCAAACAATGCCTAAAAACCCTAAAGGTATTCCCTCCATCTTACAACATGCAGTATGACCTAAGAATATTACATCATTTCATGTATCAACTAAAGTTTTCTACCTTCAATTAAAATTAAAATTCAAACTCATCCAATTGATGACAGTTGTCATTGTTATCAATGACCAGATCCTCTCATACTTGTGTCATTTCGTATTTCTTTTAATATACAAATAATACAATATATTCCCTAAATAGTTGCTTCATCCCGTATATATATTTCTACTATACCATGGAAAAAGTCCTCTGATAAGATGACCACTTCCCATATTATATATCCTCTGACACTTTTAACAATATGTATGAAATGGACAACCATGGTTAACCATATGAACTTAAAAAACTCCAGTTATAATTATCCCCCATTAACCTTTCTCTTCCTGACAACACACAATCTCTAAATTCACGGTGTATGTTACATATTACTAACTAAAACTAGTGAGTACCTTATATCTCACAAGAACATTATATGCACATGCTAAAAAGGTCGCCTTACACAGAAGGCAGACTTTTAAAAATTGGTAACATACATACCTATACTCTTACATATATATACATTTGCGTATATACTCGATCACACATACCCACACCGACTCATACACACACATTAACACAACAATAGATAAGACTTTTACAACCTTATATTTTAATCCTTTATTAGGAAAAAAGCAAGGCAATTGAATAATTTTGAGAAAAACATGATTACTCTGTATCCTTTATACCAAAATGTTAACAATGCTTTGATTGTTCCCTCTTGTAGTTGTCTCACTTACAAAGATCATTTACCTTATTAAAACTATGATCATCAATGACCTCTTGTCTTTCAACACATGGTTAAACTAAAACATTCACACACAAGAAAACTCTCCAATTACACCACATCTGACATGTCATCCCTCCCATACAACTCTCATGACAATCCTACCACATTTACATATCCTTCATTATGGTCATAATTCGCTCTAGAAAAGGAAAATGGTCCCTTAGTACTTAAGTAGCCAAATTACTGAGTCCCCTTACCGTTATATTTCTATATGCCTCCGGGAACGCAGTTGCCCACCTGTTACCATAAATGAGTTTATTTCTGCATACTGTGCGATAAATTCCTGCCGCAATTGCCCTTACCCTAATCCCCCCACCTTTTTCCTTCAAGCCCCAGGAATAAAACAAGAAATCTGTCACAATGTACAGAATGGCTCTCTTTACAACCTCAGACACCCCCCTTACCTCTAAAGTTAGGGCACGCAGGAGCTCTACATTGCCCCCACCCATTAACTTGAAGACTCTAGCCAGCCACACCCGTACCTGCCCCAACTCCCTACAAAAATATACGGCATGAAAAGCTGTTTCCGATTCCTCACAATGTTCGCATTTCGCCTCCTTTACCAAACCCATCACACACAAAGCCTGCTTTGACGCTAAAATCCCCATTACAAACCTATAAACTAACTCCCTTACCCTCGGCATTAATCTAAGTTTCTGGAAATCATGCCAAATCGTACCCCAATCATACAAAGGGTATACCGCCACCCCTTGCATGACTTCTGGTTTCCTACTCATCTCTACCAACCTTCCCACCTTGAGCTTTTTTACCTCACCTATTACTAACATAACCCTTAGCATATTTTCACATTCCATTAAGCTTTTCCTCCCCACCATCGTCGTACATCCCCCATCACCCTCCCGACCCTCACCCCTTTTACCCCCCCTCCCTTACGTACTTCTGTTTAACATACATGGCCTTTACCCTCGGCCCTAGCATCAAAAGCCCTACTCCCCCTCTGCGCACATTCGTCATAACCACCTCTTTACTTAGCCATGCTCGTCCAAAACCCCATATATATAACGAAGCACCCTTGGTATCTCATTTATCTCCTGTTCCCGTAAAGGATACACCACTGCCACGTTCCACACTTTACTATAAACCAATGAATTTATTATTATTGCCCTTTGCATTAAAGTAACATCCTTCGCTCTTAGGTTCCTAATCCGTTGTACAACTTTCTCTCCCACCAATTCCGAATTCCTCCGTCTAGCCTCTTGCTCATCTGCCATATAGATAATCCCACAAATTTTCAGCTGTTCAGTCACATCCCATCCAAACTCCACCCCCATTCTACCCCCCACCCAATCTCCTATCTCTAATAATTTCGATTTAGCTCTGTTGACACGCATGCCTGACGCCTCTCCAAAAAACCTCATTACTCTCTCCACCTTTCGCAAACCTTCGACATCATTGATCAGTATTGTTGTGTCATCTACATAACCAACTACCTCTGTGAACCCCGACCCCTCCTCCTGTAATGTTGTTGCTTCCTCAACCATTCCATAAAACGGGTGTTGCATACATGCAAACAGAATTTGAGACATAGGACACCCCTGTCTCAAACCTTTCTCCATTTTCAACACGCTACCCAACCTACCATTAATTTGCACCTGAATCGTAGCTTCTGCATACAAGGTCTTCACCCATTTTACTATTCCCTCCCCAAAACCCATAAGCCTTAAAGTGTCAACCATGTACTCTCTATTCACACCGTCATAAGCATTCTCCCAATCAATGCCCAAAATTCCACCACCCTTACAACCCTGCAAAAATTCCCTAATACGACTATGTCCATCCCTCATACTACGACCCGGAATTCCCAACTGACCCTTGTGCACAATACCACCTATTACCTTCTTCATCCTGTTCCCTAGAATCTTCGCAAAAATCTTATAATCCGTACACATTAAAGATATGGCCCTGTACGTGCTCAGTGTTCTCCCCTCCCTCTTTTTCTTTACAAGCACGACCACACCCGTCCTTTGTGACGTTCACAATTTCCCTTCCTTCAGCATAATATTCAATACCTGAACCAAACAAACATTTATGGTTTCCCAATGCACTCTGTAAAAATCATTGGAAAGCCCATCAATTCCCGGTGCTTTCCCCTTACTTAAATTGAACACTGCCTCTTTCACTTCTTCCATACTTATTATTCCATCCAATCCCCCTCTGTCCTCCCCACCTTTCCCCAAGGCCTTCACCCCTCCTCTTTCTTTATTAACTATCCCCACGTTACCCTTTTCCCATTTCCTTTTAAACCAATAGTCCGCATAATTACTTATCCCCTCAGTTGTCACCAACATTTGCCCCTTAGTATAACCTTCCAAATCGTCACTAACCTCTAAAAGTATTATAGTGGACTCCTGTTGTCTAATGCGAAAACTTCTTAACACACTACCCGACGGTTTATCTCCCCAGAGCACGGCATCCATACCTGCCCTTACCCTTAATTCATCAAATCTTTCATTATGTATGTCCCTTAGTCTCTCTCTTAGCCCTGATATTTCTTCAAAAGACTTCCCCTCCTCTCTCACATAACACTCATTGAGCTGCTGTTCCAAATAATTCTGTAAACCGTACCTCCACCTCGCCTCCTCCCTTCCTTTATATTTATAAAACCCCGCGATACCAGGTTTAGCCCTATTTTCCCACCAATCCAAAATACTCCCTACCCCATCCCTTGCCCTCCACAATTGTCTCCACCAGTCTCTAAACTCTGCATTCACCACCTCACTCCTCACCAACCTCGCATTTAACTTCCAGAAACTTGAATATACCTTTACCACTCCCTCCCAATCCAGCTCTACCAAAACTGCCCTATGATCCGAAAACCCTACGTCCACTGTTTTTACCCCTCCTACACTAACTGCTCCCGTTATATAAATCCTATCTAACCTCGCCGAATAATATCTCCTAACAAAAGTGAAATCCACTCTCCAAGCCCCACTCCCCTCCACGTCCCTCACCCCTGCATCCTGTAAAACATTGCGTAACGACCGTAACACACAACCCGCCCCCCTTGGCTCCACGTCCCCCCCCCTTATAACACAGTTCCAGTCCCCCCCCCAATTAGTGACTAGAGGTAAGCCCCTTAAAAAATACACCAAAACGTCTCTCACAAAATCCTCTTTTACTTTGATTATATTCTCCGCTGGCATATAAACCCTATGAAACATACTCGAGATGCTCCCCACTCACCATCCACCCTCACTACCCTCCCCCCCCCTTTCTTCCCACTTTATAATACGTAAGGGACTATTTTCCTTCACAGCCACTGCCACTCCCCCTTTTAACCAAACAGACCCACTTACATACAATTTATAACCTTTTAATGCCAAAGCACAGCCATACATCCACATTATATCTCCTCAAAAACCATTCCATCCATACTAGTTTCACTTCATTCCTCAATCCATTTATATTTACAGTTACTACCGTGAATTATTTTAAAAGTGGTTTACCCTCTCTTCTTGGCACACACCCTCCTATACCGTCCTGCTGTATTGCGTCTTTCTTGACAGCTTGCTTATTCGCCCCTCACCCTATCCCTTCGTTATCCCTAGAACCATTAAACCCTTCATTACCCCTTCCCTCTTTCCCCTTATGACATACATCCTTTCTCCAAGATTTTACTCCTGTTCTTTGTCCTGGAGTAAGAACATCGTCCATCTCAGACGTTCCTGCAGTTCTCTTACGAGAACTCCCCTCCCCACACACCTCGTCACCTGTCTTTTCTGCCCTATGGACCTCTGCCACAACGTTGTGCACATTAACATTAGTGCACACAGTATTCCTAACCTCCTGATCTTGCTGCACTGTCGCCTGCACCAGGTTACACCCTTCATCCTCCTGTCCCTCCTCAACGTCATGCAAAAAAGAACTAAGTACTTCCTCCAGCAAGCCATCCTGTTGGCCCGTACCCTCCTCATCAGACGTCGATGTCGTCTGTCCCTTATCAACTGTTAGTGTTACACTTTCCTCCATAGTCGCCTCAGCCCTATCCACTTCGTCACTCCATCGGCAAGGATTCTTGTTTGGCCTTACTCCTTCCTCCAACGCCCACATAGCATTCCTCTGGTGTAAGATCACTGGTACCTGTTCCCTCCGTCCAGCTTTTTTATAGCATTGGGCCGCCATATGTTCAAAAGAACCACATAATCTGCAAGTCTTCCGCTGCCCTGAGTAGTACACGTAGACCTGCGTCCGGAAGACCTCCATAAATACGTATGATGGAATTGGCTGCCTCAACGTCATTTTCAGCGTAAATGATCCTTCAGGTAGCCCCTCATAAGGTCCATTTTGCCACACCCCCATCTCTGCTGAGTGGATTTTTCCATAGCTGCTAAACACCGCCATCACATCATGCTCTGTCGCCTCAAAAGGCACGTTTCGTACTTTCACCCACGTCACATAGCTGGACACATCATGTAAGCAGACTTCCACCATAGTGTTCACTGCTAGCCTTTTCTCTTGATATTTGTTGACTATGCTTGTGTAGAATCCTGCGTCTTTAAACTTGATGAAAATTCTCGACACACCATTTACTGCTACTCCATATAATTCTTCGTTCGGTATTCCATATACCTCACTGATGATGGCAGGCAGTAACACGTGCATGGTTGTTCCTGTAAGCGTGCCACGCACCAATTCCACACAAACAGTGCTCACCCGGCGTCCAATGCGATCCGCCATGTTGTATGCACAAAACAGGAAAACTGCGCAGTAAACCAGTTGAATCAGGAGCCACTGCGCAGCCTGTCCGCACGGCCCAAGAGCGATGAGGACAATGATGATAAAATGTGTGTGTGTGTGTATGTATATGTATTTGTGTATGTGTATGTATATATATATATATATATATATATATATATATATATATATATATATATATATATATATATATAATATATATGTATAATATTTATCTATGCATGTATATGTTTGTGTATATTAACAACTTATTAAGACAGCCACAGTGTCATGTGACACAATTATTATATATCTATGTTGGTTTTTGTTAGATCCTGTGACCTTACTGACATTATTTAGTAATGTTTAACATAAGCCGTAAGTGGTATTATTTAACGTAAGGTAATTTGGTGTGATAGCGAGTTTGGGAATGGACAACGGTGGATTTTCAAAGGGGGAACTTGTTTTTGATAATAAAGGTGATGTACGGGAGTTGGGTTGAATGATTTTTCATAGGAACATGTGTAGTATAAGTCTGTAAGGTTTTTACATAAAGGAAAAGTATTAACTCAGGTGTGGGTAGCCATGTTGGATGATAATTATACTTTGAGTTTTATTTTCCGGTATGTAATCTTGTCATTTTTTATATATTGTAAAATATGTATTTAAACATATATGATCTAAGGAAGGACATCAGATTCGATGGTATTTATCATGGTATTGTAAGGTAATTATACTCTTATGAGTATACTTTTCGGGAATGTTATTTTTTATTTGTTTTTATGTATAGTAAAATATGTACTTACACATATATGATATGGGGAAGGTCATCAGATTATATTGCAATTGTCATGAAGAGAAAAAGGGGTTATAAGATTTATAAACTCAGGTCGGTAGACTTTCTTTTCGTGGTAGAATTTTTTAGGACATGAAGAGATTATCGTATTTCTTTCTTTCAGTAGGTTGTAATCAGGCATGGATCGCTTAAGGGTAATTTGCAACAGTTGGAATGTGAACCTTCCCACAGGATAACCTGTGTGTTATGTTTTATAGTAAGTAGACCCTTTTGTTCACACTTATTGTCTCTGTATTTAATTTTTATATTGTAATAGTTCTGATGTCATTATATATGTGCTTCTTCAGTATTTGTGTAGTCACAGTTGATTATTGTTCACTGCCTGTATCTTGTTACATATTGATTATGTACCCACATATTTTGTACCTGAGTTTTAAATAAAATATAAAAAAAAAATTACTTGGGAGGACAAACAGAAATCTGCGCCCTGTAAACACCCGCCCGGGCAGGCTGGAAACACCCGCCCGGGTAGGCTGGAAACACCCTCCCGAGTAGGCTGGAAGCACCTGCCCGGGTAGGCTGGAAACACACCCCCCCGAGTAGGCTGGAAACACCCTCCCGGGTAGGCTGGAAACACCCCCCCGAGTAGGCTGGAAACACCCCCCGAGTAGGCTGGAAGCACCCGCCCGGGTAGGCTGGAAACATATAGTTATAAGATTTTGTAGACAGAAATTCAGATTGTTTACCAATTATGTTGAATCCACTTTTCTCTTGCGACTTTTCCAGTATTGTTGTATCAGTTATCAAGGAGTCAACCTTAGTCTAAACCACCTGCCATGACACTTTGTTAAACTGTGTACCATCTTACATCTGCATATGTGCCTTCCCGTAGTGTGTGTGTGTGTGTACTCACCTAGTTGTAGTTGCAATGGTCTATGTACAGCTCCTGGCCCCGCATCTTCACCGGCCGCTACTAGGTGTGAGTGTGTGTGTACTCACCTAGTTGAGGTTGTACTCACCTAGTTGAGGTTGTACTCACCTAGTTGAGGTTGCGGGGGTCGAGTCCGAGCTCCTGGCCCCGCCTCTTCACTGATGTGTGTGTGTGTGTGAGTGTGTGTGTGTGTGTGTGTGTACTCACCTATTTGTACTCACCTATTTGTGGTTGCAGGGGTCGAGTCATAGCTCCTGGCCCCGCCTCTTCGCTGATTGCTACTAGGTCCTCTCTCTCCCTGCCCCATGAGCTTTATCATACCTCGCCTTAAAACTATGTATGGTTCCCGCCTCCACTACGTCACTTTCTAGGCTATTCCACGGTCTGACTACTCTATGATTGAAGAAATACTTTCTAAAATCCCTTTGATTCATCTGAGTCTTCAACTTCCAATTGTGACCCCTTGTTTCTGTGTCCCTTCTCTGGAACATCCCGTCTTTGTCCACCTTGTCTATTCCGCGCAATATTTTATATGTCGTTATCATGTCTCCCCTGACCCTCCTGTCCTCCAGTGTCGTCAGGCCGATTTCCCTCAACCTTTCTTCGTAGGACAATCCCCGTAGCTCTGGGACTAGTCTTGTTGCAAACCTTTGCATTTTCTCTAATTTCTTGACGTGCTTGACTAAGTGTGGATTCCAAAATGGTGCTGCATACTTCAGTATGGGCCTGACGTAAATGGTATACAGAGTCTTGAACGAATCCTTACTGAGGTATCGGAACGCTATCCGTATGTTTGCCAGGCGCCCGACCGTATGCTGCAGCAGTTATCTGATTGATGTGTGCCTCAGGAGATATGCTCTTTTTCCTTGAGTGAGGTTTGCAGTCTTTGGCCATCTAAACTATATTGTGTCTGGGGTCTTCTTTGCCCTTCCCCAATCTTCATGACTTTGTATTTGGCAGGGTTAAACTCAAGGAGCCAGTTGCTGGACCAGGCTTGTAGCCTGTCTAGGTCTCTCTGTAGTCCTGCCTGATCCTCATCCGATTTGATTCTTCTCATTAACTTCACATCATCTGCAAAAAAGGACACTTCTAAGTCTATCCCTTCCATTATATCGTTCACATATACCAAGAACAGCACAGGTCCTAGGACTGACCCCTGTGGAACCCCGCTTGTCACAGGCGCCCACTCTGGCACCTCGTCACGTACCATGACTCGTTGCCTCCCTGTCAGGTATTATCTGATCCATTGCAGTGCCTTTCCTGTTATGTGTGCCTGATCCTCTAGCTTTTGCAGTAACCTCTTGTGAGGAACTGTGTCGATACATCAACAGAATCTACAACTTTGCCAGCAATACTTAAGTTAGTACAGGTTAATACCACCCTCAAAAGATGTGATCTAACTGTAGTAAACAACTATAGACCAATATCCAACTTGCCATTACTATTTAAAACCTTTAAAGTATAATCCATAAGGGAGTTTTCTCCTTGCTAGCGTATCACAACATACTCCTTACTGGTGTATCACAATATACTCCTTCCTTGTGTATAACAACATACTCCTTCCTGGTGTATCACAATATACTCCTTCCTGGTGTATCACAACATACTCCTTCCTAGTGTATCACAACATACTACTTCCTGGTGTATCACAACATACTCCTTCCTTGTGTATCACAACATACTCCTTCCTAGTGTATCACAACATACTACTTCCTGGTGCGTCACAACATACTACTTCCTGGTGTATCACAACATACTACTTCCTGGTGTATCACAACATACTACTTCCTAGTGTATCACAACATACTACTTCCTGGTGTATCACAACATACTACTTCCTGATGTATCACAACATACTACTTCCTAGTGTATCACAACATACTACTTCCTAGTGTATCACAACATACTCCTTCCTAGTGTATCACAACATACTACTTCCTGGTGTATCACAACATACTACTTCCTAGTGTATCACAAAATACTACGTACTTCCTAGTGTATCACAATATACTCCTTCCTAGTGTATCACAACATACTACTTCCTGGTGTATCACAACATTCTACTTCTTAGTGTATCACAACATACTACTTCCTAGTGTATCACAATATACTCCTTCCTAGTGTATCACAACATACTACTTCCTAGTGTATCACAACATACTACTTCCTAGTGTATCACAACATACTACTTCCTGGTGTATCACAACATACTACTTCCTAGTGTATCACAATATACTCCTTCCTAGTGTATCACAACATACTACTTCCTGGTGTATCACAACATTCTACTTCCTAGTGCGTCACAACATACACTTCCTAGTGTATCACAACATACTACTTCCTAGTGTATCACAGCATACTACTTCCTAGTGAATCACAATACACTACTTCCTAGTGTATCACAACATACTACTTCCTAGTGTATCACAACATACTACTTCCTAGTGTATCACAACATACTACTTCCTAGTGTATCACAACATACTACTTCCTGGTGTATCACAACATTCTACTTCCTAGTGCGTCACAACATACTACTTCCTAGTGTATCACAACATACTACTTCCTGGTGTATCACAACATATTACTTCCTAGTGTATCACAACACACTCATTCCTGGTGTATCACAACATAATACTTCCTAGTGTATCACAACATACTACTTCCTAGTGTATCACAACATACTACTTCCTAGTGTATCACAACATACTACTTCCTGGTGTATCACAACATACTACTTCCTAGTGTATCACAACATACTACTTCTTGGTGTATCACAACATACTACTTCCTAGTGTATCACAACATACTACTTCCTAGTGTATCACAACATAGTATTTCCTAGTGTATCACAACATACCACTTCCTAGTGTATCACAACATACTCCTTCCTGGTGTATCACAACATAGTACTTCCTAGTGTATCACAATATATTACTTCCTATTGTATCACACCATACTACTTCCTAGTGTATCACAACATACTCCTTCCTGGTGTATCACAACATACTACTTCTTAGTGTATCACAACATACTACTTCCTGGTGTATCACAACATACTACTTCCTAGTGTATCACAACATACTACTTCCTAGTGTATCACAACATACTACTTCCTAGTGTATCACAACATACTACTTCCTAGTGTATCACAACATACTACTTCCTAGTGTATCACAACATACTACTTCCTAGTGAATCACAATACACTACTACTTCTAGTGTATCACAACATACTACTTCATAGTGTATCACAACATACTACTTCCTAGTGTATCACAACATACTACTTCCTAGTGTATCACAACATACTACTTCCTAGTGTATCACAACATACTACTTCCTAGTGTATCACAACATACTACTTCCTAGTGTATCACAACATACTCCTTCCTGGTGTATCACAACATACTACTTCCTGGTGTATCACAACATACTACTTCCTAGTGTATCACAACATACTACCTAGTGTATCACAACATACTACTTCCTAGTGTATCACAGCATACTACTTCCTAGTGTATCACAACATACTACTTCCTAGTGTATCACAACATACTACCTAGTGTATCACAACATACTACTTCCTATTGTATCACAACATACTACTTCCTAGTGTATCACAACATACTACTTCCTGGTGTTTCACAACATACTACTTCTTGGTGTATCACAACATACTACTTCCTAGTGTATCACAACATACTACTTCCTAGTGTATCACAACATACTACTTCATAGTGTCATACTACTTCCTGGTGTTTCACAACATACTACTTCTTGGTGTATCACAACATTCTACTTCCTGGTGTATCACAACATACTACTTCCTAGTGTATCACAACATACTACTTCATAGTGTATCACAACATACTACTTCTTGGTGTATCACAACATACTACTTCCTGGTGTATCACAACATACTACTTCCTAGTGTATCACAACATACTACTTCCTAGTGTATCACAACATACTACTTCCTACTACTTCCTAGTGTATCACAACATACTACTTCTGGTGTATCACAACATACTACTTCCTAGTGTATCACAATACATATCTACTACTTCCACAACATACTACTTCCTAGTGTATCACAACATACTACTTCCTAGTGTATCACAACATACTACTTCACAACATAGTGTATCACAACATACTACTTCCTAGTGTCACAACATACACTTCCTAGTGTATCACAACATACTACTTCCTAGTGGTGTATCACAACATACTACTTCCTAGTGTATCACAACATACTACTTCCTAGTGTATCACAACATACTACTTCCTAGTGTATACTACACACACATACTACTTCCTAGTGTATCACAACATACTACTTCCTAGTGTACAACATACACTTCCTAACATACTACTTCCTAGTGTATCACAACATATTACTTCCTAGTGTATCACAACATACTACTTCCTAGTGTATCACAACATACTACTTCCTGGTGTATCACAACATACTACTTCCTAGTGTATCACAACATACTACTTCCTAGTGTATCACAACATACTACTTCCTAGTGTATCACAACATACTACTTCCTGGTGTATCACAGCATACTACTTCCTAGTGTATCACAACATACTACTTCCTGGTGTATCACAACATACTACTTCCTGGTGTATCACAGCATACTACTTCATAGTGTATCACAACATACTACTTCCTGGTGTGTCACAACATACTACTTCCTAGTGTATCACAACATATTAATTCCTAGTGTATCACAACATACTACTTCCTGGTGTATCACAACATACTACTTCCTAGTGTATCACAACATACTACTTCCTAGTGTGTGTATCACAACATACTACTTCCTAGTGTATCACAACATACTACTTCCTAGTGTATCACAACATACTACTTCATGGTGTATCACAACATACTGCTTCCTAGTGAATCACAACATACTACTTCCTACTACTTCCTAGTGTATCACAACATACTACTTCCTAGTGTATCACAACATACTACTTCCTGGTGTATCACAACATATTACTTCCTAGTGTATCACAACACACTCATTCCTGGTGTATCACAACATAATACTTCCTAGTGTATCACAACATACTACTTCCTAGTGTATCACAACATAATACTTCCTAGTGTATCACAACATTCTACTTCCTAGTGTATCACGTAAAGTGGAGTTGTGTGTATCACAGCATACTACTTCCTAGTGTATCACAACATACTACTTCCTAGTGTATCACAGCATACTACTTGTTAGTGTATCACAACATACTACTTCCTGGTGTATCACAACATACTACTTCCTAGTGTATCACAACATACTACTTCCTAGTGTATCACAACATACTACTTCCTAGTGTATCACAACATACTACTTCCTAGTGTATCACAACATACTACTTCCTAGTGTATCACAACATACTACTTCCTAGTGTATCACAACATACTACTTCCTAGTGTATCACAACATACTACTTCCTAGTGTATCACAACATACTACTTCCTAGTGTATCACAACATACTACTTCCTAGTGTATCACAACATACTACTTCCTGGTGTATCACAACATACTACTTCCTAGTGTATCACAACATACTACTTCCTAGTGTATCACAACATACTACTTCCTAGTGTATCACAACATACTACTTCCTAGTGTATCACAACATAATACTTCCTAGTGTATCACAACATACTACTTCCTAGTGTATCACAACATACTACTTCCTAGTGTATCACAACATACTACTTCCTAGTGTATCACAACATACTACTTCCTAGTGTATCACAACATACTACTTCCTAGTGTATCACAACATACTACTTCCTAGTGTATCACAACATACTACTTCCTAGTGTATCACAACATACTACTTCCTGGTGTATCACAACATACTACTTCCTAGTGTATCACAACATACTACTTCCTAGTGTATCACAACATACTCCTTCCTGGTGTCTCAGAACATATTACTTCCTAGTGTATCACAACATACTACTTCCTAGTGTATCACAACATACTACTTCTTGGTGTATCACAACATACTCCTTCCTGGTGTATCACAACATACTACTTCCTAGTGTATCACAACATACTACTTCCTAGTGTATCACAACATACTACTTCATGGTGTATCACAACATACTACTTCCTAGTGTATCACAACATACTACTTCCTAGTGTATCACAACATACTACTTCATGGTGTATCACAACATACTACTTCCTAGTGTATCACAACATACTACTTCATGGTGTATCACAACATACTACTTCCTAGTGTATCACAACATACTACTTCATGGTGTATCACAACATACTACTTCCGAGTGCATCACAACATACTACTTCCTCGTGTATCACAACATACTACTTCCTAGTGTATCACAACATACTACTTCCTAGTGCATCACAACATACTACTTCCTAGTGTATCACAACATACTACTTCCTAGTGTATCACAACATACTACTTCATGGTGTATCACAACATACTACTTCCTAGTGCATCACAACATACTACTTCCTAGTGTATCACAACATACTACTTCCTGGTGTATCACAACATATTACTTCCTAGTGTATCACAACACACTCATTCCTGGTGTATCACAACATACTACTTCCTAGTGTATCACAACATAATACTTCCTAGTGTATCACAACATTCTACTTCCTAGTGTATCACGTAAAGTGGAGTTGTGTGTTATGATGGAGGGGGTGGAATTTTGGTGGTGTGTGTGTGTGTGGTGGTGGAGGTGGGTATTTTTTATTTAATTCATATTTGATATATTTTTTTAAGATATCAAATATGAATTAAATAAAGAACCAAAATAAAGATAGAATAAAGCTAAGGGATAGGAGAGTGGACGGAATATACCAGGGGTCCCCAGACTCCTCAGCTCATCACCACCTTCATGAAGCTTCAGACTGATCATCGACCCACAAACATTTATTATATGAAAATAATTTAATAAATGGTACTTTAACTAATATTACTACGAATAATAATAATAAAAAATAATAATAATAATAATAATAATAATAATAATAATAATAATAATAATAATAATAATAATAATAATAATAGTACTAATAATAATGATAAAAAAGTAATATTTAAATTACGGAAAATATAAGATTTAAAGTACTCCTTTTACTGAAACTGTTGATATCATTAATGGGAAGGATACATCTGATGAAGGTCAACAAGGCCACTGATATTTAGGGGGAGATCGGCGAGTTGTAGTCCTAAGTCAGGAGAGTCATTGTTTCATTAGTAAACGAAGTTATGAATCCAGATTTTAAATATTCTTGTGAATACTGTCAGCACTTCTTGGTATCAGCAGCTGCCATTATGGGTGTTACAATGCTGAATTTATAGTAAATGTACAGGAATCACTTTTTTGGCACAATTGCTATCACTATGAGTGTTGAGAATGTACTGGCTCTCTAACAGTGTTTGAGGTGAGGGAGTACACTCAGTATTGGAAGTGAACAGAAATACTACACGGGCGTATATAGTTCCCGGGACAAGGGAGATGAGAAAGACAAGGGGGAGGGTAGAAGATCACAGATGCACAACGCAAAGCATGTCCCCAGGTATTTACTGGCCCCATTTTGCCCCCAGCCGCTTGTCGACCCCTTCGATAGTCTCATCGACCCTTAGGAGACTATTTTGATCACTTTGGGGAACAGTGGTATAGAGGAAGCACCAGTGACCTGGCTGGTTGTGTGAGACCGAGTGAGCAAGGCAGGTGCGCTATAAAAGAAAAATTATGCTCTGATTTTTACCTGGTGTAGCCGTGTCACAGCAGGTGGAGAACCCTCCTCTTTTGAGACGGTCCCAACTCATGGAGGGATCTTATCTAACCTCTAGAAACATAAGCTATAACACATTCATTCTAGCATGTATTCACACTTCTGGAGAGTTCACTGTAAGACAGTAAAATATATAATTTTTACGCAGGTTGCAGAAGGAAGCACAGAAGACTGTGCTTCAAAGGTGCAAGAATTTAGGACTTATCTGATAAATTTGAAAAGACGACAAAAATCTCATCAGATAAAACAACTTTTATGACTCACGTTGGAAATAATGATCTACTGCAGAGTTGATCAGAAGATATTTTAACAGATACAAAGCCCCGTTTAAGAAATTCAAAGAGTGGTGAAGAAGACTAGTAAATAGCAGATTATTGTCAAGATGTGATATAGACGCCTATACACTCAGTAATTACAAGGATTTAAATCAAATATTTGCAGATTTGTGAGGAAAGGATGCTGCTGCTGTGGGACGACTTTAATAATGAAAGCTTATTTAAGCAAGACAGTCTTCATTTGAGCGAGGTGGGAGAGTGAGAGAGTGAGGATGGAGGGCAGACATCAGGTAGCGGACGGTAAAGTAGGAGAGAGAAACCAGAGTAACACAAGGCATGTAGCCAGAAGAACCAAGAACTTAAGACAATTACATCAGCTGGGGGGACCAGCTGGGTAAACCAAAAGTATTTTACACAAACGCTTGTCGTATAATTCTTCCTCTTCTTCTTTTTCTTCTTCTTCTTCCTCTTCCTCTTCTTCTTCTTATTATTATTATTATTATTATTTTAATTTATGCTAAGCAATAAACCTATGCGAGTTATTCACCGCATTCATTCATTCCGTTTGCTGAACGCGAGACAGTTGCACTTCCTATTTGTACTCAGATGCGCTAGCAAAACGAGGACGAACTATCCACATTTGTTTTACAAAAAGTAGAAATTGCCTTGACTCATTGCGATGTTTTCAATGAGGTTCATATTCATCAAGAAAGATTATGAAGTGACATTGTTAACGATGAACGTAAGAAATTCATAAGCATAGTGAAGTAAGACATGACTCAACATGTAGAAATCTAGACCAATGAGAAGAGAACTATATTCCGAAAAAAAAAACAATGGTTATAAATGACCATAATTTTTAAAGGGGTGGACCGGTAAGCCAGCGGAAGGCCTCGGTCAGATGACCAAAAGCTCCAAAGGCGGGTCATCATCTGACTAAGACCCGCGTCAGGAAACATTTGTCCTGTTTCCTGACGAACCTTACCTAACCTAACCTAACCTAACTAACATCCCCAGGATACAAAATTTGTTTTAAGTGCCTGACGCTGATAAATTGTATGTTAACTATATTAGTAGTCATTAGGCCTGGTCTGAGACCGGGCCGCGGGGGCGCTGACCCCCGAAACCCTCTCCAGGTAAACCTCTCCAGGTAAGCCAAGAAATAATATATTAGTTGGAGAAACTGAATGCTAATGACTCAAACTTACCCAGTGAAATACTTACTAAATCATTAGAAGAAGGTAAGGTGCCAAATACACTGAAAACTAGCGCATGTTACACACATATTTACAAAGGGGAAACATTATTTGTGCCCTTAAATACAGTCCCACCCGCTTAATGTCTGTTTAGGATGAACAAATAGAGGCTATTATTAGGAACAAGATAGTTTATTTACTCGAAATAAAAACCTAATAACCGGAAATCAGCTGGGATTCCACAACAGATCATACTTGACTACTTTCTCGAATTTCTTAATTAAATAAACAACAACCAGAATGAAAAAGTCCCAAGAACTGTAGAATGTCCAGATTTTCAAAAGGTTTTCACCAAGGTATCCCATCGAAGACTGAGGACAATACAGTTATTCAAGACCCAACTGGACAAACATTTTGCAGGAGCATTCAACAAGTTACAGCATTCATACCTGAATTACAGTGACCAGCATGATCAAGGGTACGGTGAGGGACGACAGAAGCGAGATATTGCCTAGAACATTCGCTACATCACTCCACCATTCACTAAACTCAACCTAATCCACTTTAAACCCAAGCAGAATTCAAAAGATTCCTGGTGTTTGTCCAGCAACTGCACCAGAATCGTTAAATGTCAATGAAAAAAAAAAGTGTATGACAACTAACGTATGAAAATCAGAGAATTAATATTGTCATAAGAACCTGGTGGTAACCAGAAGTAGAACCACTGGTACACACAGTTCTTGCTCTCAGGAGCGGTGAAATGGCACAAGTAGTTAAAATAGCAGCAGTACGACTTTAACAAAAGCAGATGTAGTTCATTTCTTCAATCCAGTTCCATATCTCCTGTAACGTCTACGCCATTTTTCCAAACTGTTTTCATGCCGGCAGTGGCCAGTGTGTCGTGGGGGTTCTTGTGAGATATTGCAGTAATAAATACACACGTTGGATGTCTTGGAGGCGTATAATCTAGGGAGTCTTGAGGAGTAGCCCAGGCCTGTCGTCGAGTCTAAGCCTAGCCTTGAACTGAGGAAGGAGCCTCTGGCCTACTGCCCACATGTGATGGTCTCCTGACGTCACGGCTAGCAAGGGAGCATAGCTATAAAGTAGCTGGGATTATCTAAGTATACTACACAATACACAGAAGCACTACTGACAAGAGGAGTGTAAAGAGGGACGAGAACCTTATGTTTTTCGATATTTTATTCGTACAACTAGATAATACATGATGGCCCGTAATTTAGATAGAAGTAGATAGTTCTCTGCAGAATGAATTCGTCGTCTGTATCTGTGATTTTCGGATATACTTTTTTTTTGTTTCTCTCGACATTGAGGTTAAGGGGAGGTTGTCCGAAGGACCCTCTCTCTCTCTCTCTCTCTCTCTCTCTCTCTCTCTCTCTCTCTCTCTCTCTCTCTCTCTCTCCCTCTGTTTCTCTATCTCTCTGTTCAGACATGCCTGGATTTAGGTGTCAGAGATCAATGGATTAACGTGTACGTTTTCTCTATCTCGTCCACTTTTCTTTAACCCAGAGCTGACAGTATTGTGTAATTTTGAATTACCTCTCATGTTAAAGAAAGAAAAAGTTTTGCTACTTAAATCACTCACTAAATTAAGAATCTTTTCTCGCACAGACCAGCAATGTTAGTTAATTTCACTTAATTCCCAAGCACTTAAAAGAGGCATAAAATATTCCTGATGGATTTTCACAGAATACCCGCATTCTTATGCCATGACTAGTATTAAGCCTGGATGCAGACCGAGCCGCGGGGGCGTTGACCCCCGAAACCTTCTCCAGGTATACTCCAGGTAAGCAGTAAGGTCTGGAAATATTTTGCCCAAAATGCTTTGCAAAACAAGAAGTTTTTCTCTGAATATCAAACAAGATGTATTCTCCTATTTGTCAGCAATATTTAAGGAAAAACTATAAGACCATCCACTGTAATTTCCATGAATCATTTCATGAAATAAAAAAATATTTAAAAACTGGCTTATGCAAAATGATATCCATGTGTAGTAGACTGGATGAACTGGAAACTTTATTTTGTCGTCCAGTCTTATCGTCCTGGAAATCCAGTTCTGTTTATGTGGGAACACTGACGTGTCTCTGATATTTGAATGAAAATATGGAGGCTGGTAATTTCATGATTACAGCCAAGGTGTGACCTGGATACATACACAACAAGCAAATGCATGGACCTAGCTCAGAAAATTAAGGATTTGTGTGATGAAGATGATGCTCTAGAGTATGTTTAACTGTAGAATAATTTTAATAAAGAAGCTTGTCCACAGAAAACTGATTTTATTTAGCTAGGTGCGTTGATCAAGGCTGGAATGACTTACTAGTGGGTGAAGGTGGACGGGAAGACTGGGCGTGAAGGGGGTGAGGGACGGAAGTGGACACCATATTACAAGTCATTTAATCATGAATCTCAACTATTTACCCCATTTGAAGAAGACGCATCGTCAGAGTCCAGATATTTTTACCCTAAGTGATTCTTAGAATAATACCTAAAAAAAACTTCACTGGATACAAAATTTTTAAATAAAACTCGAGGTTATTAAAAAAAGTTAGTGCAGTGACCCCTGAATGTTAGCAATGATCTCAATGCTATTGAGATTAAACAGTGTATATGAGTATGCTAGTATTTGAGAGCAAACAAAACCTAGAAAACTACTCAATTTGTAAGACGAATTTAAGGCAACTTGCAGCAATAAACAGGAGGTATTAGTTGGTGACCTTAATGATCCTAACATTCATTGAAAAATCTGTTTGGGGATCAGGATGTAGCAGATATGATTCAGAACAAATTCTTAACGCAAATTGTCACATCAGCTTCTCGTGGCGCCAGTGAGACACCATTAAAATAAAATGGATCAAACTATCAAAATACAGAAATGTTAAAGAAAATGTGGAGGAGATTACAATTATACATTCTGTGTATCAGAAGATGTGAAGTAAGAGAAATAGAGAGCGAAGATAAAACAATCGGTCATGTTGGTAATATAATTGGTAATTCTGGAGACTGTACAAGTTAAATAATGTTACACTTAGAAAATAAGAGAAAATAACAGACATGCTAAAAGGAATTTGAAAGACAAATTGTACAAAACATTGAAGGAAGCCTTAAAGAATTCCTCAAAAAAGTCATGGGAAAAAAGGAATAAAACAATGATTGGTCCATTAAGTTGAAATTGGGGAAGAAAAATAACCAAGAGCTAAGATAAATCACCAGTACAGTTTTTGGATCTGTATTTATACGCGAACTTGACCCGGCGTTCCTAGGCTACAAAATTTGATTTAGAGGCCTTAATATGATAAAATAAGTATAAACAAAATAAGAACCCTTAAAGAAGCTGAATAAGAACCGATTAAGTGGACCAGATTAATGGCCTAGCAGGCAGGCGAGTTGCCAACTTGCCTGCCATGTAGCAGTAATAATATCCTGTAGTGTTAATACTTATCATTAATGAACGTAAAGTGACCAATGGCATATATTACCCTAATTTATTAAAAGGCTGACAAGATTCGTACTCTCATCTGTTGCCTCAAAAGCTTAATATCAGTTCTAGATAAATTAATAGAAAGTATATTAAGGGCAAAATATATTTAATTTTCTGGAAAATAATATATCTGAAAATCAGCATAGATGATACAAAAAATAATTATGCCTGACAAAGCCTCTCGAAGCTTTCATTTACATAAAAACTGGTATGAAAAAAAATTCCCAGCATGTGCAGACTATCGAGACTTCTGAAAGGCATACGACAAGGTACAGTTGGCCTCTCAGAAACTGTGATAAACAAGGGCCGATGAAACATGTGGTAACTACTCAAAGATGTAAACAGTATTTGGTTATAACTGAATACCTGTGCTTATACAGTTAGTGTCGTAACAAAGGTGATGATTAATGAGTTGTCGATTTCTGAATGTTATGTTTGTCAACTATGTATTAGCAAAGGACTTGACATTCAGTATACGAGGAAATTGTGTTATTACACATCATTCCCACTGATGAAGAATATAAAATTAATGATATTCGTAGTATTTAATATTTAGATATGATATAGGGTGTAATGACAGTAGTTTGCTGAACTATGTATTGCTAGATAAAAGGTTGTTGGGTAGACTTCAGGATGTGCATGTTTATATAAAGGCCACAGATATATCATATCACTTTTTATTTGTAGCTACAATGAGAATAAAAGGCAGATGGGATATAAGAGAATGGAAGCAGCATGTAAGAGAGAGGTGAAGGTCTATAAACTAAAGGAGGAAACAGGGTAAGATATAAACAACTACTGGAGGATAGATGGGCTAGTGAGAGTATAGGCAATGACGTTGAAGATGAATGGGGTAGGTTTAAGAATGTGGTGTTAGAGTGTTCAGCAGAAGTTTGTGGTTACAGGAAAGTGGGTGCGGGAGGGAAGAAGAGTGACTAATGGAATGATAATGTAAAGAGAGTAGTGAGAGAGAAAAAGTTAGCATATGAGAGGTTCCTACAAAATGGAAGTGATGCAAGGAGGGAAGAGTATATGGAGAAAAAGAAAGAGGTTAAGAGAGTAGTGAAGGAATGTAAAAAGAAACCAAATGAGAGAGTGAGTGAGATGTTATCAACAAATTTTTTGAAAATAAGAAAAAGTTTTGTAGTGACATTAATCAATAAGTTGAGAAAGCCTAGGGTACTAATGGATTTTACTGTTAAAAATAAGAGGGGAGAGTTGTTAGATGGAAAGTTAAAGGTATTGGGAAGATGAAGGGAATATTTTGAGGAATTGTTAAATGTTGATGAAGATAGGGAAGCTGTGATTTCGTGTATTGGGCAGGGAGGAATAACATCTTGTAGGAGTGAGGAAGAGTCAGTTGTGAGTGTGGGGGAAGTTCGTAAGGCAGTGGGTAGAATGAAAGTGGGTAAAACAGCTGGGATTGATGGGATAAACACACAAATGTTAAAAGCAGGGAGGGGAGAATATTTATAGTATGATTACCTCTTTCATTTAAAAATGTATGGAAGAAGGTATGGTTCGTAGAGATTCTCAGAGAGCATGTATATTTCCCTTGTATGAAGGCAAAGGGAACAAAAGAGAGAGAAAAAATTATAAGGAATAAGACTGTTGAGTATACCTGGTAAAGTGAATGGTAGTGGTATTATTGAAAGAATGAAGAGCAAGACGGAGAGCAGGATAGCAGGTGAACAAGGAGGCTTTAGGAAATGTAGGGGGTGTGTAAACCATGAGTTTACAGTACAACATATAGGTAAACAGTATTTAGATAAGGGTAAAGAGGGTTTTATAACATTCATGGATTTGGAAAAGGAGTATGACAGGGTGGATAGGGGGAAAATGTGGCACATGTTGCAAATGTATGGAATAGGAGGTAGGTTACTCGAAGTAGTCAAGAGTTTTTACGAGGATAATGAGGCTCAGGTTAGAGTATGTAGGAGAGAGGAAGATTATTTTCCAGTAAAAGTAGGCCTTAGACAAGGATGTGTGATGTCACCGTGGTTGTTCAATATATTTATAGACAGGTTTGTAAGAGGAATGCTCGGGTGTTGGCAAGAGGTGTGAGGTTAAAAGATAAAGAATCTAACACAAAGTGAGAGTTGCATCAGTTGCTCTTTGCTGTGTTTTAGGGAGATTCTGAAGAGAAGTTGCAGAGGTTGGTTGATGAGTTTGGTAGAGTATGTAAAAGAAGGAAATTAATTAAAAGTGAATATAGGAAAGTAAGGTGGTGAGAACACTGACTTTCAAAATACCAGTTTTGATATCAAGGAATCTCACCTACATCACCGTCAATGTTTATGCTTGGCTTTTTTCACTACTGACATTATCTCTCAACTTGATATAAAGCACTCTAAGGGATACTTAAGAGGAATTTAAAAACTCGCTGTCAGAAAACTGATAAAAAATTCTAGTAAACATGTCCTAGTATTTGCTTTAGTGTCTTTCAAAATCATTACCCCAAACTCGATAATTTTATGATTTTGGAAATACTTTTTCCAACAAATAATAAGGAAGCAGAACTCTGGCAACGTCTGGCTCCCCCCTCCAGCACTTTATATACTCTTGTTTTTGTATTCACTGTATTGGGTTGAAAAAACCACTGGATGGCGATATGTCTTCTTTATAAATTTAAGGTGATGAGGATAAAAAAAAATAGGTAACGAAAGAATGGATATCAAACTGGAGGGACGGAGTACGGAGGAGGTGAATGTATTCAGATATTTAGGAGTGGACGTGTCAGCAGATGGGTCTATGATACATGAGGTGAATTATAGAAAAAATGAGGGAGGGGAAAGTGAGTGGTGTACTGAGGAGTCTGTGGAGACTAAGAACATTATCCATGGAAGCAAAGAGGGGAATGTATAAGAGCATAGATATACCTACGCTCTTATATGGGTGTGAAGCATAGGTGGTGAATATTGTAAAAAAGAGAAGGCTGGAGGAGGTGGAGATGTCGTGTCTGAGGGCAATGTGCGATGTGAATATAATGCAGTGACTCCATAGATTGGAAATTAGGATGAGATGTTGGGTTATTAATGTATTATCCAGAGGGTTCGGACGCTTAGAGAGGATGGAACGAAGTATAATGACTTGAAGAGCGTTTAAATCTGTAGCGGAAGAAACGTCTGAGGGGTTTCGACTTTCAGGAAGCATGAATGAGCGTGTTAGATGGGAGTGAGTGGAGACAAATAGTTTTTAGGACTTGACATGCTGTTTGAGTATAAGCAAGGTAACATTTATGAAGGGATTCAGGGAAACCGGCAGGCCGGACTTGAGTCCGAGTCCTGGAGATGGGAAGTACAGTGTCTGCACTCTGAAGGAGTGTTAATGTTGCAGTTTTATAATTGTAGTGTTAGCGCGCCTTTGGCAAGACAGTGTTGGAGTGAATGATGATGAAATTTTTTTCTTTTTCGGGACACCTTACCTTGGTGGGAAACGGCCAATGTGTTAATAAAAAACTCTCTCTCTCTCTCTCTCTCTCTCTCTCTCTCTCTCTCTCTCTCTCTCTCTCTCTCTCTCTCTCTCTCTCTCTCTCTCTCTATCTCTCTCTCTCTCCCTCCCCTCGCCCTGAGGTGATAAATGGTGATTAACAGGGATCAACGATGTGAGAAAGACATATGCAGTAACTTGGACATTAAAGGAGATATATCGCCATCCAGTGGCCTTTTTCAACCCAATACATTGAATAAAAAAAATGAGAGCATATAAAGTGCTGGAGGGAAGAGCCAGGAGTTGCCTGAGCTCTGCTTCCTTATTATTTGTTGGACGAAGTATTTCCAAAATCTAGTTTTGAGTTATGTTTTAGAAAGATTCGAGAGCAAACACTAGGACATGTTAATTAGAATTTTTTTTATCAGTTTTCTGACCGTGAGTTTTTAAATACGTTATAAGTATCCCTTACAATGGCTTATACCAGACTGAAAGATAGTGTCAGTAGCAGTGAAAAGAGCCAGGTTCGATTCCTTGATATCGGAACTGGCATTTTGAAAGTCAGTTTCATGGTTATGGTTGTTTCAAAGTATAAACGATTTTTTAAACAGTTTTGCAAGGTTAGTTTAAGATTCCTAACTATATTTACAAATTAAGAACTGTTACCTACATCAGCTCATTTGAACGCTTTGGAGCCATCTGTGGACCAGCAATATCATTTGGTCAACTGACTTCATTTCGCTGATGTCATGATGCTGTACCAACATGTTCCAGACTCGAATCATCCTAGGACTAAATAATCTCACGATGCAAAGTTCTGGAGAAGGGTACAGTTAGTGTGAAGCTGCTGCTTGCTGCCCGTCTTGTGGTGTAGAAGCTCACTTCTCGGTGTCCTCGGAGTGGAGACAAGTATGATACTTCGATGTTATTGGCATTGTACATAACAGTATGGCTACCCACATCCCTCCGGTGTTGAAGGCTCTGCTGAAATGATTTATTTGTCCAGGCAGGGTCTAGGCGGGAGATGAGTCGTCTCGCTCTATTCTCTACTCTATCAACAAGTCGCAGATGAGACAGGGGGCAGGCAGTCCAAGAAAGTGGAGCATACTCAAGGTGTGAGAGTACTTTTGCCTCGTACAAAATCTTATGACCTCTACTGACGAGCAGATGCAAGATACGTCAAAGTGCTGTAAGCTTCCTTGCCGCCTTCTTTGCAAGATTTACAACATGGATCTTTATAATCAGTCTGGAGTCAAATTTCACCCCTGGGATATCAACTTCTTCCCCGGGTACCAACTTCTCCCATTTATTCTTACCACTGCTCCATTATTATTATCATGGGGAGCCCTAAACTTGTAGGGATTATGCAGCGCCTGTGGAGTGGGGGATGGAGTAGGGCTTAATTCAGGGAATTAGGGCACAGATCCAGTTCCCTATATCAAGAGCCCCTCATCAGCATCAAGAAACCTTCCTTGAGAAAATCCACTGATCGACCATTACCATCTTGGTGCCTAGAGAAGATCATTTGTGTTTTCTCAGAAGCAAATGTGACTTGCTATCGCTTTCCCCAGGCTGATAAAACTGCAAGCTGATGATTGCTGTAACTTAGAGTAGCTGGCATTTCCTCTCTTGGATAAGTAAATATCAGAGTACAGTCGTCTGCATATGCTTGGAATTCTGGGATGAGGTGTAGAATGTCACTGAAGTAGACATTCCTAGCATTGGCCCAAGCACACTTACCTGTGGCACGCTTGTTATTTCTTCTGCTTGATGTGTTAGTTCTTGTTCTGCCTGATGAACGGTGGGCAAATGTTTTCTAAAGTCTTAGAGGAGAATATTATTACTGTGCTGTGAAATCCAACTTTGCTATCTCTCTCTCTCTCTCTCTCTCTCTCTCTCTCTCTCTCTCTCTCTCTCTCCAGTCAACGAGTTAGATGTTCACTCATTTTGATTTTAAGTCATAATGATTAACTATTATTTTCAGAACAAAAGAATGGCAGTAAATGGGAAAGCACTATATAAATCCAATATGTTTTAGGATTGAATTTATCCGATATACTGAATGGCAAAACTGATAAAGGGCACTAGCAGATTGCAGCTAACGTTGATGGAAGATCTCTGAATATAGCGAGTGAAACAACATAAGCAGGGGCACTGCTGAAGGCCCACTGGCCCAAGCCAGCCAGCATATCGAACCTTTCTCAACACTCACGCTCGTCTATCCCAAGATTAGTGTCAGTGACATTTAATGACAATGATATCTGACATTTAATCCCACAGGATTGAATACGGATGACAGGAGAGACAAACTGTCAGTTTCAATTATGGTTATGGTCGATCACCTACAAAACTAGCAGTTCTAGTACTGTACAAATATATGACTAAGAAATGTTGAATTTGAATAGGACCTGCCAGGTATGGACCACTAGACCTACTGCAATATATCTCTATTCCAATATTCTTACGTTCTTATGTAATATTAAAATCACCTTCATTTTATAATGAGGAAGTAGGGAGGCAGTGGTCGGAGAGGAAAAGAGATATCAGTGTTCAGCACCCTAACCCGGCTCCCTCACACATGTTGACATGACCCTACTGAAGTCTCTCCTAGCTCAGGCTGACATATTTCAACACAGTGTATTCACCCCATCCAGCGTGATGGAATGTGACAGGGAAACATAATTTGCTTTTGTTCCCACTGTGTAATTATCATTTAAAATAGTATAACAGCACACTGCTGATATATACAATTATACAAGTAAAAAACAGACACAGGCAAACGAACAGACACGTGGACACACGTACACACACAAATGATTCCTGGAGTTTAACCCCAGCAAGAGCAAAGTCATGAAGTTTGGGAAGGACAAAGAAGACCGCCGACGGAGTATAGCCTAGAAGGTCAAATACTACAACACTCACCACTCACTCAAGGAAAAGAATCTTGAGGTAAGCATCATACTGAGCACATCTCCTGAGGTGTACATTAACCAAATTACTGCTCTAGGCACCAGGTGGGCGCCTGGCAAACCTTAGAATAGCGTTTCGACATCTAGGTAAGGAGTCAGGCCCATATTGGAGTATGCAGCACCAGTATGTGACCCACACCTGGTCAAACACGTCAAGAAATTAGAGAAAGGTTTGCACCAGGACTAGTCACGGAGCTGAGGGGTATGCCCTACGTGGAGAGGTTAAAAGAAATCAATCTGACGACAGTGGAGGACAGGAGGGATAAAGGGGACATGGCGACGACATATAAAATACTGAGAGTAATTAACAAGGTGCATAGGATCAGAATGTTTCAGAGATGGAACACAGCAACAAAAGGTCACAACTGGAAGTTGAAAACTCAGGTGGGTAACACCAATGTTAGGAATTGCTTATTCAGTCACAGAGTTGTCAGGAAGTGGAGCAATCTTAAGAGTGATGTAGTGGAGGCAGGATCCATGCATAGCTGTAAGAGGAGGTTCGATAAAGCTTATGGAGCATGCCGTCCATTTTGATTTCCAAACTAGGAAGACTGACAAAGATATGCTGGAGAGGGTAGAGATATGACCAACCAGGCCCCTACCATCACTGCAAAAAAACAAATGTGAAGAAAGACTAGAAAGACGTGAATGAGAAAATCTCATTCACACCTTTCAGATATGATAATGTTTTAATTAATTCGAACACCAAGAATTATTTGAGGTGCAAAATGAATTCATAATTCAAAATAATTTATTGAAACTTCAAGGCAAAACGTGCAACACGAATGTATGGAAAGATTATTTTGTGAACAGAATTATAGAAGGAATAAACTACCCAAAGATTCTGTAAATACGAGGAAGAAATACAGTCATTAAAGAACCAACTGGATAATACACTGGAAATAAAGGATTCAGTTAGATACGACACTGAAGAAAACTGAAATTAATGAATTCCTGATATTTATCAACAACTGCATCAAGAAGTATATAGCTGTTGTGCTTAGTAAAGTAACATGATATATAGCTGTTGTGCTTAGTAAAGTAACATGATATATAGCTGTTGTGCTTAGTAAAGTAACATGATATATAGCTGTTGTGCTTAGTAAAGTAACATGATATATAGCTGTTGTGCTTAGTAAAGTAACATGATATATAGCTGTTGTGCTTAGTAAAGTAACATGATATATAGCTGTTGTGCTTAGTAAAGTAACATGATATATAGCTGTTGTGCTTAGTAAAGTAACATGATATATCTACATTGGAAACAGTGAGTGATAATAGTTGTTATCTGCGCCTTTTATCCAGTTTTTCATGAAAATTCTGTTTTTTTTTTCTTTATGAAATGGTAAAGTTTTCCCTCTTTACTTGCACTTGCTGGCAGTGGTTAGAGAGTGGAGAATGGCAAGAGCTGTCTTCTTTACTATTCTTGCTTCAAATACCTAGATAATACACGATAGTCCTTAACCTAGATAGATGTACATTCTTCTCAGCAAATAGCTTCGGCGTGAATTTTTTTACTCTCTCTCTCTCTCTCTTTCTCTCTCTCTCTCTCTACAGAGTTAGGTTAAGTGTTCCTACTTCTATTTGCAAGCTAAAAGCTGTTATTTACGTCAGCCTTTTTATAGTTATGAAACATGCAAATTGTTGAGCATGATAATTATATACCTTGTGGGTAGCTCCCTGGGACTGTCGGCGGAGGTGAGGCAGCTGTGCCTGACTACCTCTTTTATACTCTTCCATGACCTCTTCCAGCCCTACCAGATATCTCTGTTACAGTGTCGGTCAGCTGACTGTTAGCTAGAGGAGTTACCGGCGGAGAAGAACCTGACTCGAGGTTGGTAGATGGAGCACTTCTGCCAAGTGTACTGGTAGTTGTTGGAGCAATGATATCGGATGTACTGGTAGGTGTTGGAGCAATGATATCAGATGTATTGGTGGGTGTTGGAGCAATGATATCAGATGTACTGGTAGGTGTTGGAGCAATGATATCAGATGTATTGGTATGTGTTGGAGCAATGATATCAGATGTACTGGTAGGTGTTGGATCAATGATATCAGATGCTATGGTAGGTGCTGGAGCAATATCAGATGTACTGGTAGGTGCTGGAGCAATATCAGATGCTATGGTAGGTGTTGGAGCAATTTATCCAACCTATTTTTAAAGCTACACAACGTTCTGGCCTCTATAACGGTACTTGGGAGTTTGTTCCACTCATCCACAACTCTATTACCAAACCAGTACTTTCCTATATCCCTCCTGAATCTGAATTTTTCCAACTTAAAACCATTGCTGCGAGTCCTGTCTAGGCTAGATATTTTCAGCACACTATTTACATCCCCTTTATTTATTCCTGTCTTCCACTTATAAACCTCAATCATATCCCCCCTAATTCTACGTCTTTCTAGAGAGTGCAGTTTCAGGGCCCTTAGTCTATCCTCATAGGGAAGGTTTCTGATACATGGGATCATCTTTGTCATCCTCCTTTGTACATTTTCCAGAGAATTTATATCCATTCTGTAATACGGTGACCAAAACTGTGCAGCATAATCTAAATGAGGCCTAACCAAGGATGTATAGAGTTGAAGAACAACCTGAGGACTCCTATTATTTATGCTTCTTGATATGAAGCCAAGGATTCTATTAGCTTTATTGCGAACACTTATGCACTGTTGTCTTGGTTTCAGATTACTGCTAACCAGAACTCCTAAATCTTTTTCGCAATCCGTAATATTAAGATCTACATTATTTAGTTTATATGTGGCATGGTTATTGTCCTGTCCAACATTTAGAACTTTGCATTTGTTTATATTAAACTGCATCTGCCACTTCTCCGACCACTGCATCAGTCTATTCAAATCTTCCTGGAGTGCTCGAATGTCCTCGTCAGAATGAATTCGACGGCCTATTTTGGTGTCATCGGCAAACTTGCCGATGTCGCTCTTTATGCCCTCATCTATGTCGTTTATGTAGATTGTGAACAGCAGGGGGCCCAACACTGACCCCTGTGGAACACCGCTCGTGACGCTTCCCCACTCTGATTTCTCCCCATTTATGCAAACTCTCTGCTGCCTATTTGTCAACCATGCCTCTATCCAGGAAAAAATTTCTCCTCCTATTCCATGTGCTTTAATTTTCCTCAATAGTCTCTGATGTGGGACCCTGTCAAAAGCCTTACTGAAGTCCATATACACAATATCATATTCGTTACCATGATCTACCTCCTCAAATACCTTAGTGAAAAAAGTTAATAAATTCGTAAGGCAGGAACGTCCCTTTGTAAAACCATGCTGAGATTCGTTGATTAATTTATGCTTTTCAAGGTGGCTACGAACTGCCTCGGCAATTATTGATTCCATAAATTTTCCCACTATGGAGGTTAGGCTTATTGGTCTATAGTTCGAAGCTAAGGACCTGTCACCTGTTTTGAAAATAGGTATCACATTTGCCATTTTCCACTTATCTGGCACCATGCCAGTTTGTAGTGATATGTTGAAAAGATTAGCCAAAGGTGTGCTAAGCTCCTCTTTACATTCCTTTAGAACCCTTGCATACAGTTCATCAGGGCCTGGGGATTTGTTAGGTTTTAATTTATCTATTTGCCTAAGGACCATGTCACTTGTGACCCTAATAGTGCACAGTTTATTATCGTCCTGTTCTACATAATTTATCATTACTGGAATATCACTGGTATCCTCCTGTGTAAAAACTGAGAGGAAGTATGTGTTAAAAATTCTACACATTTCCTTATCACTGTCAGTGAGCTGACCCGAGGAACTTTTGAGTGGGCCTATCTTGTCCCTGATCTTACTTCTGTATACCTGAAAGAATCCTTTTGGGTTAGTCTTCGATTCTCTTGCAACTTTAACCTCATAATCTCTTTTTGCTTTTCTAATTCCCTTTTTTATTTCTCTCTTTAACTGAATATATCGATTTCTTAATTGCCCCTCTCCTCTTTTGATTTGCCTATATATGCCTCTCTTTTGACCAATCAGATATTTTAATCTATTGTTCATCCATTTAGGATCATTTTTGTTTGATCTGATTTCCCTATTTGGAACATAATTTGACTGAGCAGCTAGAACTATGCCCTGGAAAGCATCATATCGGCAACCATCACCACCTACCTGACCCCTAGTCAGGTCATTCCAGTTCAGCCCACCTAAGTAATTTTTCAGTCCTATGAAATCAGCCAAGCGAAAGTCAGGGACGGAGACTTGATTGCCATTATTAGGGGAATTCCATGATATGTTAAAACTGAGTGATTTGTGATCACTCTCCCCAAGCTCATCATTAACCTCAAGATTATTAATTAGTGTTTCCCTACTGGCAAGAACCAAGTCAAGGAGGTTATTTCCCCTAGTTGGCTCTGTCACAAACTGTTTTAAAAAACAATCCTGGATCGTATCAAGAAAGTCACCCGACTCTAAATTTCCTGTCAAATTGCTCCAGTCAATCTGTCTATAGTTGAAATCTCCCATTAGCACAACATTTTCGTATGTAGATGCCTTACGAATTTCGTCCCATAGAAGTTTACTGCACTCCCTATCAAGATTTGGGGCCCTGTAAATCACACCCAAAATTAGTTTTTCTCGGCCCTCGAGAAGCTGTAACCAAACAGATTCAGTGGCTGACGCTTCTAATTTAATATCTTGTCTAACACAACAATTTAAATTGTCTCTGACATACATCGCTACTCCACCACCTTTCCTGTTGACCCTGTCAGTGTGGAATAATTTATAGCCTTGTATGTGACATTCAGAGGGCATCTCTCTATCTTTCAGATTGAGCCAGGTCTCTGTTATAGCAATAATATCTATGTTTCCTGCACTTGCAATTAATCTTAGCTCATCTATCTTATTTCTAACACTCCTGCTATTAGTATAGTAAACCTTAAGGGAGCTAGTCCCTTGCTGCCCTCTGCTGTCCCCCTTTGTTTTCTGACCTGTTCTATTGTCTTTATTTATAACTTCATGCTGAATGCCTTTTATACATTTACTGTTTCCAACCCTAGTGTTGCAACCTGCTTGTTTCCCACACACACCCATACCTCTATCTTCCATCAGTTTAAAATCATAGGCATTTCACCAATGGCCTTCTCAATCGAGTCTGCAAGTGCTACCACCCCTGCCCCAGAGAGATGAACCCCATCCCTTGCATACATATCATGTTTGCCATAAAAGTTGTTCCAGTTGTCAATGAATGGGATTGCAAGTTCCTTGCAGTATCTGTCTAGCCAGCAATTTACACCAATTGCCCTAGACAACCATTCATTTCCTACTCCCCTTCTAGGCAAGATGCTACATATGATTGGGATCCCTCCCTTAGACTTAATGAAATCTATAGCTGACCTGTACTTATCTAGCAGCTCTTCTCTCCTACCCTTCCCAATATCATTTCCACCAGCACTGAGACAGATAATGGGCTTGTTCCCATTACCTGACATGATATTATCCAGTCTGTTGACAATGTCCCCAACACCAGCTCCAGGGAAGCACACTCTATCTCTCATCTTCTTATTCCTATTACAAAAAGCACGGTCAACATATCTTACCTGAGAGTCACCAACCACAAGAATGCGCTTACCTTCATTAGCAGGGGCAGTAGTACCCTTACCTTCACTGGCCACTGAAGTACACTCATCGGTGTTGGAGCAATGATATCAGATGTACTGGTAGGTGTTGGAGCAATGATATCAGATGTACTGGTATGTGTTGGAGCAATGATATCAGATGTACTGGTAAGTGTTGGAGCAATGATATCAGATGTACTGGTATGTGTTGGAGCAATGATATCAGATGTACTGGTATGTGTTGGAGCAATGATATCAGATGTACTGGTATGTGTTGGAGCAATGATATCAGATGTACTGGTAGGTTGTGATATCAGATGTACTGGTAGGTGTTGGAGCAATGATATCAGATGTACTGGTATGTGTTGGAGCAATGATATCAGGTGTACTGGTGGGTGTTGGAGCAATTGTATCAGGTGTACTGGAGCAGGTGTTACTGGAAGCAGTGGTGTCAGGTGTACTGGAAGGTGTTGGAGCAATGACATCAGATGTACTGGTAGGTGTTGGAGCAATGATATCAGATGTACTGGTAGGTGTTGGAAAAATGATATCAGATGTATTGGTAGGTGCTGGAGCAATGATGTCAGATGCAGTCTCAGGTGCAGGAGTGAAGCCGAGGGATATAAGACTTGCTTCGTTGTTGGATAATGGAACTGTTCCCTCTGTTGTGGCCAAAGAAGTTTTAATGGAACTCTCAAGAACGATAACTTGAACCATATTTACCTGGAGAACTCAAGTGGTAACAAATTCCCAACAGTTTGTTGATGCTATTGTTGTGCTAATCTTACTGTTAGAATTCTAATCCTTCATCCAGAGCTGTATAACCCTTATGGTTTAGCGCTTCTTTTATAATAATAATAATAATAATAATAATAATAATAATAATAATAATAATAATAATAATAATAATAATAATTAATCCTTCTCAATAGTGTTAGCATCACCTGAGCATCCTAAGTCACCTGGTGTCGTTATTCTGGTTATCAGCGATAATTCGAAAAAATCTAATGATTTTAGGAGCTCTATTGGACCTTACAATATTGTCCAATAGAGGATTTTTTATATTATTTTATATTATTTTTTTATATTATTGTTGTGATGCCAAGCTCGTTTCTGATATATATGTAACAAGTTCAAAACTCCAGATATTTAAGACAGGCTCGTGTTGTGTATCCACAAACGCTGCAGTAACTTATAGCACAATAACTAAAAAGTTATAATAATCTTGCAGTCTTTTGATGTGAAGTTATTACAGAAGAAAAAATTCGCAGACAACGATAAAATTATGTGGGAGAGAGATAGAATGTGTGACTGGTATTATCATTATTATTATTATTAAATTATTTAAAACTATGTGCTAAACCAAGTGGTGACGTAGAAAATAAACTTCCTTCTCTCTCTCTCTCTCTCTCTCTCTCTCTCTCTCTCTCTCTCTCTCTCTCTCTCTCTCTCTCTCGTTCTTTCTTTTTCTTACACGTGCTTTTACAGGATTAGGTTTTATCCCTATGAAACATACCAACAGGAAACAGGATGAAGTTGGAGCCATCTGTGGGCCAGCAATTTCATTTGGTAAACTGACTTTAATTTCGTTGATGTCGTTATGTTGTCGTTATACTGCGAAGACTCAAATCATCCATCTCTCTCTCTCTCTCTCTCTCTCTCTCTCTCTCTCTCTCTCTCTCTCTCTCTCTCTCTCTCTCCTTCCCTCTCTCTCTTATCTCATACGCTTTCCATCTATTTTTGCTCTGTCTCCGTGTCCCAGTGTTTCATCATTGTCTCATTAGACCTGACTTTCTTTCAATTCCCTGGTTCTCGCTACAAGAAAACCTAACACAACTAACTTTTACATAAATATTGAACTTCTAACTAAGAGCATAACTATTTAATCAACACGAGTGAATAAAAAACCTTGGTAGCGACCAGCCAGTCTGCAGACTCAAAAAAAAAAAAAAAATAATCAGGAAAAATACAAACTGAACCCTTTCCTAAAAAAAACTTTTTTAATTTAAAAATTGCGTTTTTAAATGTTTACACCTGACTGCACTCTTCAAGGGGAGAGCCACCTGATGTTAGTTATGAGCTCTTGATTTAAGGAATCTGAGCTATATTCCCTATCTCTGGACATGATGACATTCTGTTTCCAGCCACTGACGGGCCTTTCTATATAAATTATATCATGTACTTGTGTAAATATAAAATTTATTATTATTATGACTATTATTATTATTATTATTATTATTTATTATTATTATTAGTATTATTATAGTTGTCCCGCGAAGCTCGGGAGTAATATTTACATGTTCACTAGGAAGAGTAGCAGAAAACGTGTCCTAGCTGACATCAATGACATACTGCTATATAGAAAGCCCATTGTTATGCAGAATATTCGGGAAAATTAAGTCAGTTTTGTCCCAGGATGTGACCCATGCCAGTCGACTAACACTCAGGTACCTGTTTTACTGATGGGTGAACATAGACAACCGGTGTAAGAAAACACGCCCAATGTTTCCAAGTTTGCTGGAAATCGAACCCGGACCCCTCAGCGTATGAAGCGAAAGCTTTTGCTACCAGGCCACGGGCGTTTACATTGGTGAATAACTCTAATGTATTCACTCTAGAGTGTAACATTAACGTGTTTACACTAGACAGGAACATTGACATGTTCACACTGAAGAAAATCATTAAGGTGTTCACACTGGAGAGTATCACCAACGTGTTCACAACGTGTTCACAACGAAAAATAACACTATTGTGTTCACACAGGTGAAAGCTACCATCTAACAAGTTAACTGGACAGGCAGTTGCCCACATGCAAAAAAAATCACCATCCCTTAACAAAATAAATCGCTGACTCCTCACATCTAAAATATCGGATCACACAAAAAAGAAAGTTGAAACAAAATTGTTCTTTAGACTTAAGGAACATTACATGTTTATTCTAAACCATCTTGAAACACCCAAGAGAAGCCACCTTCCTCTTGAATACTGAAGTCCTTCTGTTCAGAAACTAGTGTGTGTACATAATGGTACTTATCTTTAGTTATCAAAAGGCTTAACAGATGCTGCAACGAATTTGACTGAACACTCATCTGATTTTCCTGGGACTTCTGATACAGATATTGTTCAAAATGCTACTTAATTATCATCACTGGGTATTATCAGGATTTATCTGTTGATGTTGACCTATTGGTGAAATTATCACAACAATTTTGGAATAAAATTAAAAAATACATATGTTCCGGGACTTTATCGTATTTGTAAATTGTTTGATTGCCAAAGTTTAAAAGAGGATGTTTAAAACAGGTCCTGCCGCAGTATCAGCAGTGGGAAACATACGCCACTATTTCCCACACCGGACCTGATCATAAACTGTGTGGTGCCTTCATCTGAGGTCAAATAAAGTAATCAGTATATCTTTACTGTCTTAGACAAAACCCACCAGGTACCCTGAGGCAGTGTCTATGCGTAGTATTTATACTCAGGCAATTTGAAAAGCCCTCATTAGATTTAATACCCCAGGTGGGAATCCAACGGACTATTCAAAGTGACTAAAGTATCAGTTTACTGCAAAAGCCTTCAAAGAGGTTTTGCACCTTTTAGGCAAGTCTTCCCTCTCAAGGAACACTGAAGAGATTCCACCAAACTTTGAAAAACCTACAGATTCCTATTGACTTGACAAGTCAATAATTCCTCTGCTACTCTTTGCTATTGGAGAAACTGTGCAGGAGTCTTCCGAGTACAGTGCTTTCTAGTTGATATTTGAACCTCTGCAAGTGTTCAAAGATGGTTGGCTGGGAGAAGACACTACCAAGATTCCATTTGAATACAAGGCAAGACTACGCCTAATACATCAGATGGCTGTGGATTACCTTAAGAAAGCCCACGACAGCATGAGGCAGAGATATGACAAGACATCGAAGCCCTGTTCGTTTAGCAGCAGAGGAAAAAATATAGTCCAGGAACCTGTCCCTGGTCACATCTTGAAGACAAGGATTACAGGCCCTATGCAGGTGGAGGAGCAAAATTTAGACCTTAGTTATGTGGGACGCCTTTTGGCAAGCCTGAAATAGGTAAAGGCTACCTTATTAGTCGGATTAAAAAGTTCTTTAAGTCACCTCATGCCCCGATAACGACCATATCTTCTACACATACAGACCCTGACCCCTGGCAAAAAGTTCCAGATAAGACTGCCTAAATCGGCTCTACTTAAGAACAATTGCTTTCAGATGCCAGAACTTGTCAAAACACAAATGGCTGATCTCATCACCCTTTTGCTGTCCTATCCGACATATCAGACATTATGAAAAGTGTAATGTTGGTTTTCACGACATTGATATGGGCTCAGCCAAACCTATTAATCTGCCCCATTTCCCTACAGAACTAACCCAGAGAAGAAGAATCTGCTACTTGAACATGGGTTAGAAGAAGAATCCTTAAGTCATGGGTCCTCACCCTGTATCCCTATGAAAAATTCTGATGTAGACTTAATTCATCACTAAATCAGACCTCAAGAGTTGTTATCAAGTCCCTTTAACTAGCAGGAAAAAGGAAAGAAATCTCTTCCCTTTTGATTCCAGGAGGCCATTACCAATATATTATGACCCCGTTTGGAATGAGAATTTCGAGGGCCACATTCCAAAAACCGATCCATTATGCTATACAAGGGCTAGTATGCACTGAGACCTACCTGGACGATATAGTCGTAGTTTCTGACACCTGGAGCGAGCATATTTTCTGACTTAATAGCTTTTCAGTGGGTTTAAAATATATACGTTAATGTTGAATCTCAGTAAGTCTTCCCATGGCCAATTTCAATCATCTTTTTAGGTCTCGAATTGGGAAGGTAAGGTAGTATGCAAGACAGCTAATATTTTCGCCAACCAAAATTATCGAGTTCTCATGACAAAAATTTCTCCAACGATTTTACAGGAAGTTTTGTAATAATTTCTCTGACACTGTGGCCTCTTTAGCATTCCTTACCAGCAAGAAAACAAAGTTTAGTTGTAACAGTGCCATGAAGCATTTCAGAAAATTAAACGACTGTTGCGTGCAGATACCGTTTTGCTATCAACAGATTATTCAAGGTAGTTTTTCTTACAGGTGGATGCCTGTGACCAGGGAGTTGGTGCAGGTTTACTTCAAGCATATGCGGAGGATGTCATCCATTTGGTAGCCTACTTTTCAGCCAATTCCACAATTCCACAATGGAGAAAGAGGTCCTAGCTCTGGTCTTAGCGCTGGAGCTCAACTACCACAGTCAATCTACTAACATACCTCAGCTCTATGTAGAAAAAACATTGTCTTATGTGCTGAATTTTAATATTCCAGCCGTATAACGTCTCTATCAAACATACTACCGTCCGTAGGTGTCTTGGACCTTTGTTAGCTTGGGTTATTTTTGTTTTTTTTTGTGAGAAGAGACGTTACTACCGTCCATAGGTGTCCTGGACCTTTGTTAGACATATTGTCTATTCCGCTCTGCGGTAGGAACTTGGCCTTAAAGATATTTACTAGTAAATTTAAGTTTTATCATTTATGTCGAACACTACCAGCTGGAGTGTATGGTGTGAGGAACGGCTGTCTCATTGAGCTAGTTTTATATTAATATTATATTAATTTATATTAATAGGGTGACTCGTGGCCTGGTAGGCAATGCTCTCGCTTCATACGCTGAGGGTCTGTGCTTCGATTCCCGGCTAGGGTGAAAGCATTGGGCGTGTTTCCCTGCTCACCCATCAATAAAACGGGTACCTGGGTGTTAATCGATTGGTGTGGGTCGCATCCTGGAACAAAATTTACCTAATTTATCCGAAATGCTCTGCATAACAAAGGGCTTTCTGTACAGTAGTATACTTTGTACATGTACTTGTAGAAGTAAAGATATTATGATTATTGTTATTATTATTATTATTAATTTGTGCCATGGTGGCACGCTGCCCACTTGAGGGATGCAATTTTCCCAGCTTTTACAGTGCTTTGGGGGTGGGGATGTGGCATTCACCGAGTACATTACAGTTTATTCAACGTTCATCAATCACTGGCTTGTCCTCTCGACCAGCCAACTGGCATTTAGAATAAAGCAGATTATTTAGAGGTCCAACTACTTAGTCGGGTTGTCCAGTTCAATCAGCTAATAGTGTGGGATCTGCCCCCATCCGAGCTGAGATTATACTTCACCACCTGACTGAAGGGCAGACGATCACTACCGCTGGTCGTATACTCTCATACTCTCTTAAAAACCAACTGGTATGAGTGGCTCTTTGCTCTCTTGCTCATTATTGCTCTACTGTTCATAATTTTACTCTGTAAATACTATACATATCTTGATTATAGGAAAAAACTGTTCCATTGTTTTTACCTGGCTTTTAATTGTATTGGATGAACCATGTCTAGAAACTTAAGTTATAGTAGGGTACAATAGGCCTTAAAATTGTGTACCTGCGTTTTGTATTACAACTACTGCTATTACTACTACTACTACTCTACTACTTAAACTACTACTACTACTACTACAACTACTACTATTACTACTACTACTACTACAACTACTACTGCAACAAGATAATGCTTCAAAAATATCCCAGTACAACAGCGAACCATTTTCATCAGGTACCGGTGAGGATATTATTAATTCTGTGTATTTTATAAAAACATTCTTAGTAGATAGATAGGAGCCACTAAATTATGAAGAATAAAACAGTATAATGTTGTGTGCGAGATAAGAATTTATTGTTGCCGTTTAATTAGCTTTGAAAGTGGGAATGTGAGGAAAATATAGCTGTAATATGTACAGGAAACTGGAAGCGGCATCAGTGTGAGGCCAACAGTGGCGCTCCAGTAACCATTTACATATCAACATGGCTGAGAACAAAGATAAAATATTTTTCACTAACTCACCTCCATAAACTCGCGTTCTTACATGTCTTATTTGTAATAATTGTTGCAATAAGTAATATGAAAAGAAGCAGCGTGTTGATAAAAGAGTGATGAGAGGCGGAAATGTGGATGTTTGTGAGAGTTGGGGGATGATGGGTATTCAAGCTAGTATAACATTAGCAGAGCTGTATAGCCCTTGTGGCTTAGCGCTTCTTTTTGATTATAATAATAATGTATAACATTAGCTGTTAATAATCACAAACCATCAATTACGACAGTCATTTGATGCTAGGAAGCCTCGGAAGTCAGTAACTGTCAAACGTAGTCAGTGGAGTCATTGAATCAGCAGCCGGTGAGCTGTGGTGGCAGCCGCCACCACAGACGCGCCTCATTGTGGATAAGAGAGTCTAGTAAAACAGTGTGTAGCAGCAGCCAGTCAACAACAGCACAAACACAACAGGAACTGAAGCGATGCCAAGTTTGACTGACAGGAGTTCCAGCGTGACCGTATATCACTAAAAAATTGTGGAATTTCCCTGAACGTCATGTTTAACTCTTGTCCCCATATATTCCTTTAGTTATACTTGAAATTAATAGTCCACTTAGCATTCAGAGTGAGCTCTCACAATTTATGGATAATTTGTCTGCAGGGCATAAAAAAAAAAGTTGTGGACTCATTTAGACATCCTAGGAAGGTTATTGCAGACTCATGACAGCTTCATGTGAGGCTCAAAATTTATATTTACTAATATTCTTTTCGATAAGAATAAAAATAAGTGTTATTAGAGAACAACGAACAATCACGTTAATAACTACTTAACATCCTGAGAGGAGAATTCCCCATAACAAGTAACACTAACATGTTCACACTAGGGAATAACACTAACATGTTCACACTGGTGAGTAACACTAACATGCAACACTTGGGTATCTTGATTACGGAAACGTTTCGCCACAGTGTGGTTTTATCAGTCTAATACAAAGAAGAATGATGAAGATCAGATGGGTTTGAGGTAATCAGTCCCTCAACCTGAGGTCGATGTAATGAGTCCATCAATCTTGGTGAACATACAGCATGTGCACAAAGGGTCTTATATACTGTAGACAGGTGAGGTGAAGCAGAATTCGACAGTGTCACCTTTTATAAATCCGTAGGTGGAAGTAGGTTATGCCTGTAGGACTAAGCAAGCGTATAATTCCCTGTATCAAGATCCCAAGATGTTGCTTTGCCTGACAGGAATGTAGGTAAATGGTACAGAGAGCCATATACTGTATTCTTATCAAGACTGATGGACTCATATCGACTCCAGGCTGAGGGACTGAGTCCATCAGTTTTTGAACCATTTACCTACATTCCTGTCAGGCAAAGCAACATCTTTGGATATTGATACAAGGAATTCTACGCTTGCTAAGTCCTACAGGCATAACCTACTTCCACCTACGGATTTATAAAAGGTGACACTGTCTAATTCTGCTTCACCTCACCTGTCTACAGTATATAAGACCCTTTGTGCATATGCTGTATGTTCACCAAGATTGATGGACTCATTACATCGAGGTCAAGTTGAGGGACTGATTACCTCAAACTCCTTCTGATCTTTATCATTCTTCTTTGTATTGGACTGATAAAACCACACTGTGGCGAAACGTTTCTACAATAAAGATACCCAAGTGTTAGACATACCTGGAGAGGGTTTCGGGGGTCAATGCCCCCGCGGACCGGTCTGAGACCAGGCCTCATGGTGGATCAGGGCCTGATTAACCAGGCTGTTACTGCTGGCCTCACGTAAATCGACATACGAACCACAGCCTGGTTGGCCAGGTACTGACTTTAATTACCTGTCCAGCGCCTTCTTGACAGCCAGGGGTCTATTGGTAATCCCTCTTATGTATGCTGGGAGGCAGTTGAACAGTCTTGGGCAGCTGAACAATCTAATTTATCAACTTATCGGTTCTCTGTACCATTTATCAACATAAATGTGTTTATATTTTTAGTAAAACTAACGCGTTCAGAGTGACTAGTAATACCGAGTTCACACTTGAGAGTAAGTCTGAACATCCGTAGTACTAACATTCTTACCCTGGGGAGTAACGCTGACATATTTATACTTTAGAATATCATTGACCTTTTAATAATCGTATAGAACAGTGTATCATAAACCATACCACGGGTGGGGTTAGAACCCGCGATCAGACTCTCAAAACTCCAGACCGACGCATTAGCAAGTTTTGAGACTCTGATAGCGGGTTCTAACCCCACCCGTGGAATGGTTTGTTTGCAATCGTGTAATTGCGATTTCGTGAGTCGAAGTAACAGTGCATCTTGCCAACGCAGAGGAGAGGCGAGAGAAAGGAAGTTGACATTCGTATAAAAATTATGGAAAAAAAACAGGGAACGTAAATATGAGTTGAACATGTTCACGTTGCAAAGAGAAAGTTGTGATCAATAAACACACGTATCTGTACACACAAGGCAGACGTCAATGATAAAGGGGAACATGCAATGAAAATGTGAATGTGTGCTTGTGCGTGCTAGTGTGCTTGTGTGTGTGTGTGTGTGTGTGTGTTTACGCACTTATTTTGTACTCACCTGTTCGTAGATGCAGGAATCGAATCTTAATGAGAATGTTCTTAAATGCAGATGCAGGAATCGAATCTTAATGAGAATGTTCACACAAGTATGAGTGATATAAGGCTCAGATTATATACAGTACATGTACTTAGGAATTTGCATTTACATACATGTTATACCTGGACGAGAGTATTATGTGTTGTAGTTTATGTGCCCGCTTGTACTCACCTAATTGTGGTTGCAGGGGTCGATCCATAGCTCCAGGCCGCGCCTCTTCACTGGTCGCTACTAGGTCACTCTCCCTGCTCCATGCCTCCACTACATCACTTTCCAGATTATTCCACTTCCTGACAACTCTATGACTGAAGAAATACTTCCTAACATCTCTGTGACTCCACGAAGTCTTCAACTTCCAATTGTGTGTGTGTGTGTGTGTGTGTGTGTGTGTGTGTGTGTGTGTGTGTGTGTGTGTGTGTGTGTGTGTGTGTGTGTGTGTGTGTGTGTGTGTGTGTGTGTGTGTGTGTGTGTGTGTGTGTGTGTGTGTGTACTCACCTATATTTTCTCGTTGTTTTCAATACTTCATTAGTTTGATTTCAGTGTTTGGAATTTTTCTCTGTAACATTGATCTTACTGACCTTCTCCTTTTGTTTTACATTCAATCTTTCATCAACAACAATCCTTGTTTACGGTGCCATGGGAAGGTCCCCCAGTACCAGCTGTACAATTACTGCTTTAACTTGGAACTACACTACACTAAACACTTTGTTCTTTTGTTCTTCTCAGAGCGCACTAATATTGTCTTGAAGTATTTTAAGGAATGTGTAAATACACTTCACGGGCTCACACGCTTTTTTCAGCATTTTTTTACGCTCGAAGGCCAGACAGAAACCTTAACACAAGAGCCGGGGATACAATGACAACGCAGAGATGTAGTGATATCTCTGTTATACTTAGTAACAAAACATACGTGAAGATCACATTCTCATACATAGTAACACCAGAGATACAAATATCACACAGTTATACATAGTAACAGCAGAATTAGGAGGATCTTACTGTTATTTATAGTAACGCCAGAGATACAAAGATTACCAGAGATACAGTGATCACATTGATGTACATTGTAACACTAGAGATAGAGTGATCAATTTGTTATCCATAGTAACACCAGAAACAGTGATCACATTATTATACACAGAAACACCAGATATAATGATCACCCAGTCATATATAGCAGCATCAAAAAGAAATTAAACAATTATAACATATAAATAAAAGAATCAGATGACAGACAGATGGTTTGGCTAACTGGGAGGTTCCTCTGGGAGGTTCTCTCTTCTGGCTGGCTGGGAGGTTCCTCTCTTCTGGCTGGCTGGGAGGTTCCTCTCTTCTGGCTGGCTGGGAGGTTCCTCTCTTCTGGCTGGCTGGGAGGTTCCTCTCTTCTGGCTGGCTGGGAGGTTCCTCTCTTCTGGCTGGCTGGGAGGTTCCTCTCTTCTGGCTGGCTGGGAGGTTCCTCTCTTCTGGCTGGCTGGGAGGTTCCTCTCTTCTGGCTGGCTGGGAGGTTCCTCTCTTCTGGCTGGCTGGGAGGTTCCTCTCTTCTGGCTGGCTGGGAGGTTCCTCTCTTCTGGCTGGCTGGGAGGTTCCTCTCTTCTGGCTGGCTGGGAGGTTCCTCTCTTCTGGCTGGCTGGGAGGTTCCTCTCTTCTGGCTGGCTGGGAGGTTCCTCTCTTCTGGCTGGCTGGGAGGTTCCTCTCTTCTGGCTGGCTGGGAGGTTCCTCTCTTCTGGCTGGCTGGGAGGTTCCTCTCTTCTGGCTGGCTGGGAGGTTCCTCTCTTCTGGCTGGCTGGGAGGTTCCTCTCTTCTGGCTGGCTGGGAGGTTCCTCTCTTCTGGCTGGCTGGGAGGTTCCTCTCTTCTGGCTGGCTGGGAGGTTCTGGCTGGCTGGGAGGGTCCTCTCTCTACTGGCTGGCTGGGAGGTTCCTCTCTTCTGGCTGGCTGGGAGGTTCCTCTCTTCTGGCTGGCTGGGAGGTTCCTCTCTTCTGGCTGGCTGGGAGGTTCCTCTCTTCTGGCTGGCTGGGAGGTTCCTCTCTTCTGGCTGGCTGGGAGGTTCCTCTCTTCTGGCTGGCTGGGAGGTTCCTCTCTTCTGGCTGGCTGGGAGGTTCCTCTCTTCTGGCTGGCTGGGAGGTTCCTCTCTTCTGGCTGGCTGGGAGGTTCCTCTCTTCTGGCTGGCTGGGAGGTTCCTCTCTTCTGGCTGGCTGGGAGGTTCCTCTCTTCTGGCTGGCTGGGAGGTTCCTCTCTTCTGGCTGGCTGGGAGGTTCCTGGGAGGTTCTTTTCTTCTGGCTGGCTGCGAGGTTCCTCTCTTCTGGCTGGCTGGGAGGTTCCTCTCTTCTGGCTGGCTGGGAGGTTCCTCTCTTCTGGCTGGCTGGGAGGTTCCTCTCTTCTGGCTGGCTGGGAGGTTCCTCTCTTCTGGCTGGCTGGGAGGTTCCTCTTCTGGCTGGCTGGGAGGTTCCTCTCTTCTGGCTGGCTGGGAGGTTCCTCTTTTCTGGCTGGTTGGGAGGTTCTTCTCTTCTGGCGGGCTGGGAGGTTCCTCTCGTCTGGCTGGCTGGGAGGTTCCTCTCTTCTGGCTGGCTGGGAGGTTCCTGTCTTCTGGCTGGCTGGGAGGTTCCTCTCTTCTGGCTGGCTGGGAGGTTCCTCTCTTCTGGCTGGCTGGGAGGTTCCTCTCTTCTGGCTGGCTGGGAGGTTCCTCTCTTCTGGCTGGCTGGGAGGTTCCTCTCTTCTGGCTGGTTGGGAGGTTCCTCTCTTCTGGCTGGCTGGGAGGTTCCTCTCTTCTGGCTGGCTGGGAGGTTCCTCTCTTCTGGCTGGCTGGGAGGTTCCTGTCTTCTGGCTGGCTGGGAGGTTCCTCTCTTCTGGCTGGCTGGGAGGTTTCTGTCTTCTGGCTGGCTGGAGGTTCCTCTCTTCTGGCTGGTTGGGAGGTTCCTCTCTTCTGGCTGGCTGGGAGGTTCCTCTCTTCTGGCTGGCTGGGAGGTTCCTCTCTTCTGACTGTCTGGGAAGTTCCTCTCTTCTAGCTGGACCACCTTTACAGGGATACAATGATCACATGTAATAACATGTGATATTATAACATTTGTGTTGTAATATATATGGGCAGTGCTTTATGGAGTTGCTCTCACAAAACACACTCAACACTCATTAACACTGTTATAATGTGTTCTTCACTAAGATACACACTCAGTACCTCTGTTCACACCATGTAATTATAGTTTCTTACTGAATTCCTGTGCCAGATTCATTATTTACTTATATGTTAACAAAACAAATAAGGTACATATAAACGTTATTTGCATCATTGAGATTCTTATACATCGTGAAGTAACTTTCGTCCACTATCGTAAAGTTATGCTTAATAACACTAGAAATACCGAGATAACACTGTTATGCATAGTATCACTATAAATACATACACCGAACTGTTATACATGTTAACACAAAAGATACAAAGACGACGATATTATATACAGAAACATGCATAAAATTAATTTTAACATATTACATACTACGACATATAAAAAGAAGGATAAAATTTAAATTAATTGGCCTCACCGTGATGGTGTAACCGGACGGGAAGTTCTTCTCTTCTGGCTGGACTACGGTACGAGTCTACCCGGGTGGATGTATTTACAGAGCACAGATTTCTGTGTGTCCCTCTCTGTAATTACATCTGTCTGTATATAAGGATATTAAAACATTTGTTCTAATATCATATATGGGTAATGCTTCATGGTGAGGCTACATTTGAAGAGTTAAGTTCCTCTTTGAGGAAATGCTGTGTTTGGGGTTCACAGCTCTCAACGTCCCCCTCAAATGTACTGTAACAGTTCCTGTTTTTTCTTCTGTTACGAAGCTGTTTTGTTGCCGAGTGTGTGAGTGTACAACATATTATTGCACATAGTTATAAAGTGTTGAGTGGGTGTGGGAGTGTTGAACACTTAATACACATTTAAAGAGTGGTGAGTGTGTTTGAGAGTGCAGAGTTCATAATTACACATCGTCAAAGAGTGGTGAGTGTGTTTGAGAGTGCAGGGTACATTATTACACGTTGTTAAAGAATACTGAGTGGGTGTGGGAGTGTAGACTACATTAGTACGTTTTGCCACAGAGTGCAATGACTGACCAAGTCACTGGACAAAGATCAACATACAACGAGACGTTGTTCCATGAAAAGACTCTCCGGTAAATAATGTCTTTTTCTCACCTTTTTAAATGACACAAAGCATCACCTATTTTTTTTAAATTAATACTTAAAAATGACAGGGAAACCCGACTATATCGACGAAATATAGAGAAACATCTGCAACACTTGAGTATCTTTAATGAGGAAACGTTTCGTAAAACACAGTGGCTTCATCAGTCCATACAAAGGAGAATGGTGAATAACAGGAGGAGTTTGAATAGATGTAATCAGTCCATCAATCTTGAAAAGAATACAGGATATATGCGAAGAAGTAGGTTATATACTGTAGGCAGGAGAGGTGCAGCAGTCGTAGGTGGTATCACTGATTACCTCAAACTACTCCTATTCTTCGCCATTCTCCTTTGTATGGCGAAACGTTTCCTTATTATAGATACCCAAGTGTTGCACATGTGTCTAATTTATCAACTTGTAGGTTATCTGAACCATTCATCTACATGATTGGGAAAGCCGTCAAGGGCGACGAAATATGATGTTCAAACCCGTCCAGGGTGAAGAAATATGACAGGGAAACCTGTCCTAAGCGATGATATATGACAGAGAAACCGGGCTATGCCGACGAAGTATGACAGTGAAACCCGTCGCGTGAGACGAAATATGTCAGGGAAACCCGTCAATGGACACAAAATATGACAGGGAAACTGGTCCAGGGCTATCAAATATGACAGGGAAACCCGTCAACGGCGACGAAATATGACAGGAAAACCAGTCCATGGCGACAATATACGATAGGTAAACCCGTACAGGGCGACGAAATATGACAGGGAAACTCATACAGGGTGACGAAATATATCAGGGAAACCCGTACAGAGCGACGAAATATGAGAGGGAAACCCGTCCTGGACGACGAAATATGACAGCAAAACTCGTCCAGGGCGACGAAATATGAGAGAGAAAGCTTTTCAGCGCGACGAAATATGAGAGGGAAACGTGTCGAGGGAGACGATATATGATAGGAAAACCCGTCGAGGGCGACGAAATGTGACAGGTAAACCCGTCCTGGGCAACGAAATATGGCGCGGAAACCCTTCCAAAGCGACGAAATATGACGGTTAAACACAACTAGGGAGAGAAAATATGTGAGGTAAACCCGTCCAGGGCGACTGAGTATGACACTGAAATCCGTTCAGCGCGAAGAAATATGTCAGGGGAAACCTGTACAGGGCGATGAAATATATCCAGAAGACAGAATATTATATGGAAATCATTCCAGAGCCATGTAATATGAGAGGGAAACCCGTCCAGGTAGACGAAATATGAGAGGGAAACCTTTCCAGGGCGAAGATATGAGACAGGGAAACCCATCCAGGGTAACGAAATATGACAGGCAAACCCGACTTGGGCGACGAAATATGACAGGAAACTCACCCAGGGCGACGAAATATGACAAGGAAACCCGTATAGGGTGATGGAATATTAAGTCGCAATCCGTCCAAAGGCAAGAAATATAACAAGGGAAACCCGTCCAGGGCGACGAAATATGAGAGAGAAACCTGTCCAGGGCGAAGAAATATGACAGAAATACGTCCACGGCGGCGAAATATGACAGGGAAACCCGTCTATGGCGACGTTATATGATAGGGAAACCCGTCAAGGAGACAAAATATAACAGAGAAACTAATCCATGGCCATGCAATATGGCAGTGAAACCAGTCAATGGCGATGGAATAGGACAGGGAAAGCCATCCAGGGCGACTGAATATGACAGATAAACCCGTCCATGGCGACAATATTTCACAGGGAACCTGTCCAGTGTGATAAAATATGACAGGCAAACCTGTCAAGCCCGATGAAATATGGCAGCGAAATTCGTTCAGGACGACGAAATATATAAGGGCGTAAAGGGAGACGGAATAAGACGAAATAAGACAAGGAAACACGTCGAGGTAGATGGAATATCACAGGCAAACCCGTCCAGGACGATGAAAAATGACAGGGATACCCGTCCAGGGCGACGAAATTTGACATGTAAACCAGTCCAGGAAGACGAAATGTGACAGGGAAACCCATGCAGAGTGACGAAATATGACAGGGGAACCCGAACTGGTAGACGAAATATGACAAAAATTCATCCAGGGCGACCAAATATGAGAGGGTGAAACGTCAAGGGAGAAAAAATGAGAGAAATCCGTCTATTGCTTAAAATATGACAGTGAAACCCGTCCAAGGCAACGAAATATTACAGAGAAACCCATTCAGGGCTACGAAATATCACAATGAAATCCGTCGAGGGAGATGAAATATCACAGGTAAACCCGTCCTGGACGATGAAAAATGACAGAGATACCCGTCCAGGGTGATGGAATGTGAAGCTGAAATACGTCCATAACGAAGAAATACGAGAGAGAAACCCGTCTTGGGCAACGAAATTTGAGAGCGAAACCTGTCCAGGGCGACGAAATATGGCAGGAAAACCTGTCCAGGACGATGAAATAAGAGAGGGAAACCCGTCAAGGGCGACAACATATATCAGTGAAACCCGTCCAGGGCGACGAAATGTGAGAGGGAAACCCGTCAAGGGCGACGATATATGAAAGAGAAACTCATCCAGGTTGACGAAGTATGAGAGAGAGAAAGAAGTTCTGAGCGAAGAAATATAACGGGGAAACCCGCCAATAGCGACGAAGTAAGACAGGGAACCCCATCCAGGACGACAAAATATGACAAGAACACCTGTCCAGGGCGACGATATATATCATGGAAACCCGTACAGGGCGACGAATTATGACAGGAAAAATCCGTCCAGGGCGACGAAATATATCATGGAACCTTGTACAGGGCCACGAAATATTTCAGGAAAATCCGTCCAGGGCTACGAAATACATCAGGGAAACCCATACAATGCGACGATATATGACAGAAAAACCCGTCCAGGGCGACGATATATGTCAGGGAAACCCGTCCAGGGCGACGAGAAATGACAGGGAAACCCGTGCAGGTCGACGAAAAATGACAGGGAAACTCGTCCTGGGTGACGAAATATGACAGGGAAAGCCGTCCAGGGCGACTGAATGTGACAGGGAAAACCGTCCTGGGCGAAAAAAATATGACAGGGAAACCTGGCTATGGCGACGAAGAATGACAGGAAAACCCGTTCAAGTCGATGGAATATAACAGGGAAATCCCTCCAGGGGGATGGAATATGACGGGAAAACATATCCATTGTGACGAAATATGGCGAGGAAACCCGTCCAAGGCGACAGAATATGAGAGGGAAACCCGTCTAGGGCGACGGAATACGTCACGGAAACCCGGCTAGATCTATGGAATATGACAGGGCGATGGAATATGAGAAGGAAACCCAACTTGAGAAGCAAAAATATAGGAGTGACCTATGTAACACTGTGCAGAGGTCACCAATGAATGTAAATTGTCCCATAAATCTTGCACAAGATAAACTACACAAGTTTTGAAATTTCTAAGTTGATCGAATATGTCGTTCATGAATAATAAACAAAAATTGTGATAAAGCAAACGAAAGATCTGAAAATTGTTCCCAAAAATAGGAAAGTGTCCTCTGGTTAAATTTAAAAATGCCATAAATGGGCGGATTTATATTTTTAACAGTTTGTTTTTCACATTTACTGTGTTTATAATTCTATGAAATCCCATAAAAAATTTTAAACCTCAATTCGATAAAAATTGCAAAAAAAAAAAAATGGCAAATTGGCATCCAGACGGCTCAAAATTAATCCAAAAAACTTAAGATTGATTAATAATTGTGTTTGTGAGTTGATCAGAAGAGACATTCACTAGTTATTATATGGGAAGCAATTTACTTAATGAAATTGGGAAATTTAAACTTATATAAGATCAATGTTAAAGACAAACTGTGTTTTAATAAAGTTCATCAATGATAAAAGTTAAACGCATCAAAAAAAAAAAACAATCTGGAGTAACTGATCTGATTCCAAGTTTTTAAACTTTCATTAAAATTTCTAATTTTCATTTATTCAAAGTAAACAAATGTGTTATTATCTTTATTATACAATATATTGTTATTAATAATGTGAAGACAATCAGAAGGAACATTCATTAGTTATTGAAGGAAAAGTGAATATCATTATTCATTCAATAAAACTGATAAACCAGGATTTACGTCAACCAAAACAGTGTGAGCCGTTTGGTCGGAAAACCAAACCATTGGTAAAAATTTGAAGCCGATCTGATGAGTCATTCTATAGTATTTCACAGACTCCGAAGATTCCAATTTTTATATTATTAACAATTTTATTACCACGACAAATTTCTCTGCAGGTAAAGCGAAGTAATAAGTAATTTCCTCGACTTAAGATACATCGGCCATTAAATACTGAAGTTGTTCATAAAAGATAAATTGAAATTTATTTAATGTCATTTAAATGAAATAAAAAGGTGAAAATGTTTTACATAAAATGATGAAATCTGTTCCTACACATTGTTCCTACACATTGTTCCTACACATTGTTCCTACACATTGTTCCTACACATTGTTGCTACACATTGTTCCTACACATTGTTGCTACACATTGTTCCTACACATTGTTGCTACACATTGTTCCTACACATTGTTCCTACACATTGTTCCTACACATTGTTCCTACACATTGTTCCTACACATTGTTCCTACACATTGTTCCTACACATTGTTCCTACACATTGTTCCTACACATTGTTCCTACACATTGTTCCTACACATTGTTCCTACACATTGTTCCTACACATTGTTCCTACACATTGTTCCTACACATTGTTCCTACACATTGTTCCTACACATTGTTCCTACACATTGTTCCTACACATTGTTCCTACACATTGTTCCTACACAGTGTTCCACATACATTGTTGCTACACATTGTTCCTACACATTGTTCCTACACATTGTTCCTACACATTGTTCCTACACATTGTTCCTACACATTGTTCCTACACATTGTTCCTACACATTGTTCCTACACATTGTTCCTACACATTGTTCCTACACATTGTTCCTACACATTGTTCCTACACATTGTTCCTACACATTGTTCCTACACATTGTTCCTACACATTGTTCCTACACATTGTTCCTACACATTGTTCCCACACATTGTTCCTACACATTGTTCCTACACATTGTTCCTACACATTGTTCCTACACATTGTTCCTACACATTGTTCCTACACATTGTTCCTACACATTGTTCCTACACATTGTTCCTACACATTGTTCCTACACATTGTTCCTACACATTGTTCCTACACATTGTTCACACATTGTTCCTACACATTGTTCCTACACATTGTTCCTACACATTGTTCCTACACATTGTTCCTACACATTGTTCCTACACATTGTTCCTACACATTGTTCCTACACATTGTTCCTACACATTGTTCCTACACATTGTTCCTACACATTGTTCCTACACATTGTTCCTACACATTGTTCCTACACATTGTTCCTACACATTGTTCCTACACATTGTTCCTACACATTGTTCCTACACATTGTTCCTACACATTGTTCCTACACATTGTTCCTACACATTGCTTCTACACATTGTTCCTACACATTGTTCCTACACATTGTTCCTACACATTGTTCCTACACATTGTTCCTACACATTGTTCCTACACATTGTTCCTACACATTGTTCCTACACATTGTTCCTACACATTGTTCCTACACATTGTTCCTACACATTGTTCCTACACATTGTTCCTACACATTGTTCCTACACATTGTTCCTACACATTGTTCCTACACATTGTTCCTACACATTGTTCCTACACATTGTTCCTACACATTGTTCCTACACATTGTTCCTACACATTGTTCCTACACATTGTTCCTACACATTGTTCCTACACATTGTTCCTACACATTGTTCCTACACATTGTTCCTACACATTGTTCCTACACATTGTTCCTACACATTGTTCCTACACATTGTTCCTACACATTGTTCCTACACATTGTTCCTACACATTGTTCCTACACATTGTTCCTACACATTGTTCCTACACATTGTTCCTACACATTGTTCCTACACATTGTTCCTACACATTGTTCCTACACATTGTTCCTACACATTGTTCCTACACATTGTTCCTACACATTGTTCCTACACATTGTTCCGTCTCTGACATCGTCGTATTGTTTGTCGTCTTTAATGAACGTTCAAGATCCGTCACTGAGGAATCTGGAAGTTATCTGAGTTAGTCTGTGTTGCTGCCAAGAATTAAGTGACTTTGGTCATATGCTTCGTAAAAATATCAATTTTAAGCCAATTAGACGAAGAGTTCTGGAGTTAAGAAATAATGAAAATCGAAAAGTTTGAGAAGTAACAAAAATCAAGCAACTTTTTAAAGGTTCTCCTTCAGGGATACATAATTACTAAAGGTACTCCTTCAGGGATACATAATTACTAAAGGTAGTCCTTCAGGGATACATGATTACTGAAGGTAGTCCTTCAGGGATACATAATTACTAAAGGTAGTCCTTCAGGGTTACATAATTACTAAAGGTAGTCCTTCAGGGATACATAATTACTAAAGGTAGTCCTTCAGGGATAAATAATTACTAAAGGTAGTCCTTCAGGGATACATAATTACTAAAGGTAGTCCTTCAGGGATACATAATTACTAAAGGTAGTCCTTCAGGGATACATAATTACTAAAGGTAGTCCTTCAGGGATACATAATTACTAAAGGTAGTCCTTCAGGGATACATAATTACTAAAGGTAGTCCTTCAGAGATACATAATTACTAAAGGTACTCCTTCAGGGATACATAATTACTAAAGGTAGTCCTTCAGAGATACATAATTACTAAAGGTAGTCCTTCAGGGATACATAATTACTAAAGGTAGTCCTTCAGGGATACATAATTACTAAAGGTAGTCCTTCAGGGATACATAATTACTAAAGGTACTCCTTCAGGGATACATAATTACTAAAGGTACTCCTTCAGGGATACATAATTACTAAAGGTGCTCCTTCAGGGATACATAATTACTAAAGGTACTCCTTCAAGGATACATAATTACTAGAAAAAACTCAATAAAATTATTTGTTAAAAATAGAGAGGATAATTAAAAAAGGAAATAGCAGTGTCTTGAGTGAAGGTGCAAAATGAACTATGGTTGAGCGTGGAAAGTGAACTACAGGTGAAAGTGAACTACAGGTGAAAGTGAACTACAGGTGAAAGTGAACTACAGGTGAAAGTGAACTACAGGTGAAAGTGTAAGATGAAGTAAAAGTGAAAGTGTGTTAAACTGCAGGTGAAAGTTGATAATGAACTACAGGTGACGGAGTAATTTACCAATAATGGTACAAAAATAAAACACCAGGTAAAATTAAGTAAAAACAATGTAACGTAATCAACTGAATAAGACAACAATAATACTACAAATAATAATACAAATTATGGCATAAAAGTCGATATTGGAATATCAGTATCAGAATTAATTCTTGAGTCAGTGGTCAGCTGGACATCCTCAACACTAGTTATAACTTGAGTCAGTGGTCAGCTGGACATCCTCAACACTAGTTATAACTTGAGTCAGTGGTCAGCTGGACATCCTCAACACTAGTTATAACTTGAGTCAGTGGTCAGCTGGACATCCTCAACACTAGTTATAACTTGAGTCAGTGGTCAGCTGGACATCCTCAACACTAGTTATAACTTGAGTCAGTGGTCAGCTGGACATCCTCAACACTAGTTATAACTTGAGTCAGTGGTCAGCTGGACATCCTCAACACTAGTTATAACTTGAGTCAGTGGTCAGCTGGACATCCTCAACACTAGTTATAACTTGAGTCAGTGGTCAGCTGGACATCCTCAACACTAGTTATAACTTGAGTCAGTGGTCAGCTGGACATCCTCAACACTAGTTATAACTTGAGTCAGTGGTCAGCTGGACATCCTCAACACTAGTTATAACTTGAGTCAGTGGTCAGCTGGACATCCTCAACACTAGTTATAACTTGAGTCAGTGGTCAGCTGGACATCCTCAACACTAGTTATAACTTGAGTCAGTGGTCAGCTGGACATCCTCAACACTAGTTATAACTTGAGTCAGTGGTCAGCTGGACATCCTCAACACTAGTTATAACTTGAGTCAGTGGTCAGCTGGACATCCTCAACACTAGTTATAACTTGAGTCAGTGGTCAGCTGGACATCCTCAACACTAGTTATAACTTGAGTCAGTGGTCAGCTGGACATCCTCAACACTAGTTATAACTTGAGTCAGTGGTCAGCTGGACATCCTCAACACTAGTTATAACTTGAGTCAGTGGTCAGCTGGACATCCTCAACACTAGTTATAACTTGAGTCAGTGGTCAGCTGGACATCCTCAACACTAGTTATAACTTGAGTCAGTGGTCAGCTGGACATCCTCAACACTAGTTATAACTTGAGTCAGTGGTCAGCTGGACATCCTCAACACTAGTTATAACTTGAGTCAGTGGTCAGCTGGACATCCTCAACACTAGTTATAACTTGAGTCAGTGGTCAGCTGGACATCCTCAACACTAGTTATAACTTGAGTCAGTGGTCAGCTGGACATACTCAACACTAGTTATAACTTGAAACAGTGGTCAGCTGGACATCCTCAACACTAGTTATAACTTGAGTCAGTGGTCAGCTGGACATCCTCAACACTAGTTATAACTTGAGTCAGTGGTCAGCTGGACATCAACACTAGTTATAACTTGAGTCAGTGGTCAGCTGGACATCAACACTAGTTATAACTTGAGTCAGTGGTCAGCTGGACATCCTCAACACTAGTTATAACTTGAGTCAGTGGTCAGCTGGACATCAACACTAGTTATAACTTGAGTCAGTGGTCAGCTGGACATCCTCAACACTAGTTATAACTTGAGTCAGTGGTCAGCTGGACATCTTGAGTCAGTGGTCAGCTGGACATACTCAACACTAGTTATAACTTGAGTCAGTGGTCAGCTGGACATCCTCAACACTAGTTATAACTTGAGTCAGTGGTCAGCTGGACATCCTCAACACTAGTTATAACTTGAGTCAGTGGTCAGCTGGACATACTCAACACTAGTTATAACTTGAGTCAGTGGTCAGCTGGACATCAACACTAGTTATAACTTGAGTCAGTGGTCAGCTGAGTTATAACTTGAGTCAGTGGTCAGTGGTCAGCTGGACATCCTCAACACTAGTTATAACTTGAGTCAGTGGTCAGCTGAACATCCTCAACACTAGTTATAACTTGAGTCAGTGGTCAGCTGAACATCCTCAACACTAGTTATAACTTGAGTCAGTGGTCAGCTGAACATCCTCAACACTAGTTATAACTACTATTATATGTTGTTATTCAGTTAATAATTCTTCCATTTTACCTCATACAATATCTCTTGGAAAAGATACATATACAAAATAATTCAAAAACTTTCTACATGAAGGTATTGGAAATTTCTTTAAACAAAAAATGGAAGACGGGAAATTACTCTGGAGTTCTACCTGGTGATGTTAACACCAGCGGTAAATATGTCCTTGTCACCAGTAAATTAGTCTGGTGTTCTACCTGGTGATGTTAACACCAGCGGTAAATATGTCCTTGTCACCAGTAAATTAGTCTGGAGTTCTACCTGGTGATGTTAACACCAGCGGTAAATATGTCCTTGTTACCAGTAAATTAGTCTGGAGTTCTACCTGGTGATGTTAACACCAGCGGTAAATATGTCCTTGTTACCAGTAAATTAGTCTGTAGTTCTACCTGGTGATGTTAACACTAGCGGTAAATATGTCCTTGTCACCAGTAAATTAGTCTGGAGTTCTACCTGGTGATGTTAACACCAGCGGTAAATATGTCCTTGTTACCAGGAAATTAGTCTGTAGTTCTACCTGGTGATGTTAACACTAGCGGTAAATATGTCCTTGTTACCAGTAAACATCTACCTGGTGATGTTAACACCAGCGGTAAATATGTCCTTGTTACCAGGAAATTAGTCTGTAGTTCTACCTGGTGATGTTAACACTAGCGGTAAATATGTCCTTGTTACCAGTAAATTAGTCTGTAGTTCTACCTGGTGATGTTAACACCAGCGGTAAATATGTCCTTGTTACCAGTAAATTAGTCTGGTGTTCTACCTGGTGATGTTAACACCAGCGGTAAATATGTCCTTGTTACCAGTAAATTAGTCTGGTGTTCTACCTGGTGATGTTAACACCAGCGGTAAATATGTCCTTGTCACCAGTAAATTAGTCTGGTGTTCTACCTGGTGATGTTAACACCAGCGGTAAATATGTCCTTGTTACCAGTAAATTAGTCTGGAGTTCTACCTGGTGATGTTAACACCAGCGGTAAATATGTCCTTGTTACCAGTAAATTAGTCTGGAGTTCTACCTGGTGATGTTAACACCAGCGGTAAATATGTCCTTGTTACCAGTAAATTAGTCTGGAGTTCTACCTGGTGATGTTAACACCAGCGGTAAATATGTCCTTGTCACCAGTAAATTAGTCTGGAGTTCTACCTGGTGATGTTAACACCAGCGGTAAATATGTCCTTGTTACCAGGAAATTAGTCTGTAGTTCTACCTGGTGATGTTAACACTAGCGGTAAATATGTCCTTGTCACCAGTACCAGTAAACCAATGGTAGTCCTTGTACCAGTTCTACCTGGTGATGTTAACACCAGCGGTAAATATGTCCTTGTTACCAGTAAATTAGTCTGTAGTTCTACCTGGTGATGTTAACACTAGCGGTAAATATGTCCTTGTCACCAGTAAACTGGAGTTCTACCTGGTGATGTTAACACCAGCGGTAAATATGTCCTTGTCACCAGTAAATCTACCTGTCACCAGTGGTAAATATGTCCTTGTCTAAACATCTACCTGGTGATGTTAACACCAGCGGTAAATATGTCCTTGTCACCAGTAAATTAGTCTGGTGTTCTACCTGGTGATGTTAACACCAGCGGTAAATATGTCCTTGTCACCAGTAAACTGGAGTTCTACCTGGTGATGTTGACACCAGCGGTAAATATGTCCTTGTTACCAGTAAACATCTACCTGGTGATGTTAACACAAGCGGTAAATATGTCCTTGTTACCAGTAAACATCTACCTGGTGATGTTAACACCAGCGGTAAATATGTCCTTGTTACCAGTAAACATCTACCTGGTGATGTTAACACCGGCGGTAAATATGTCCTTGTTACCAGTAAACATCTACCTGGTGATGTTACACCAGTAAATATGTCTGGTGTAAACATCTACCTGGTGATGTTAACACAAGCGGTAAATATGTCCTTGTTACCAGTAAACATCTACCTGGTGATGTTAACACCAGCGGTAAATATGTCCTTGTTACCAGTAAACATCTAGTGATGTTAACACCAGCAGTGTCCTTGTCAGTAAACATCTACCTGGTGATGTTAACACCAGCGGTAAATATGTCCTTGTTACCAGTAAATTAGTCTGAAGTTCTACCTGGTGATGTTAACACCAGCGGTAAATATGTCCTTGTTACCAGTAAACATTAGTCTGAAGTTCTACCTGGTGATGTTAACACCAGCGGTAAATATGTCCTTGTTACCAGTAAATTAGTCTGGAGTTCTACCTGGTGATGTTAACACCAGCGGTAAATATGTCCTTGTTACCAGTAAATTAGTCTGGAGTTCTACCTGGTGATGTTAACACCAGCGGTAAATATGTCCTTGTTACCAGTAAACATTAGTCTGAAGTTCTACATCTGGTGATGTTAACACCAGCGGTAAATATGTCCTTGTTACCAGTAAATTAGTCTGGAGTTCTACCTGGTGATGTTAACACCAGCGGTAAATATGTCCTTGTCACCAGTAAACATCTACCTGGTGATGTTAACACCAGCGGTAAATATGTCCTTGTCACCAGTAAAATATGTCATTTGCGATGCCTTGTCACCAGTAAACATCTACCTGGTGATGTTAACACCAGTGGTAAATATGTCCTTGTCACCAGTAAACATCTACCTGGTGATGTTAACATACTTCACATTGTTATTGAACTATTACATCTGTCCTGGCATCTTTACAAATATATATCCATATTTACTAATTTTTTTCTCAGTTTTCCTGCTTCTCATTGAACATTGTATTATCATCTTCGTTTCGATTTTGTTTCACCTTTATATAAAATTGTGAGTGTATTCACCTATATGTACTCACCTATTTGTGGTTGCAGAGGTCGAGACTCAGCTCCTGGCCCCGCCTCTTCACTGATCGCTACTAGGTCCTGTCTCTCTCTGCTCCATGAGCTTTATCATACCTCGTCTTAAAGCTATGTATGGTAACTGCCTCCACTATCTCACTTACCAGACTATTCCACTTCTTGACTACTCTGTGACTGAAGAAATACTTCCTAACATCCCTTTGACTCATCTGAATCTTAAACTTCCAATTGTGACCCCTTGTTTCTGTGTCCCATCTCTGGAACATTCAGTCTCTTTCCACCTTATCTATTCCATGCAGTATCTTGTATGTCGTTATTATGTCTCCCCTGATCCTTCTGTCCTTCAGTGTCGTCAGTCCAATTTCCCTCAACCTTTTTTAAACCTTTGTACTTTCTCTAACTTCTTGACGTGTGTGTGTGTGTGTATGTGTGTGTGTGTGTGTGTGTGTGTGTGTGTGTGTGTGTGTGTGTGTGTGTGCGTGTGTGTGTGTGTGTGTGTGTGCTTGTGATTGCATTCATATTAGTGTAAGAGGTGATGAGTGTTTTTTATACATGTTTGTGTGTGCGTGCAGTTGCGTTGTTTTGTGTGTGTATGAATGATGGTGACCACGCAGGCTGCCGTTGCAGAAATGTGCAAATGACCGTGAAAATAAGAATCTGTGTAAGTTTATTTAGGTACAAATATACATAAATAGTTACACAAATGATCATGCACAGTAACATATGCGTAAATTACTCAGGATAACCTAAAAACATCAGACAAAATGATATATTTCCATTGTGTTCGGCGCTTGTAACTCACTGCACGTCTTGCAGATATATAGCATAAATAACCAAATGAAAATAAGAAGTTCAACGCTTATTACAGTTTTCGTGGAGGTGGACAAGCACACTAACAAACGAGCACTCACAAACATACACAAAAACATTCACAAACACATTTAAATTGCTAATTAAGTAAAAAATCTTATATTTAACGTAGAAAAACTGTATGATATAAATAGAACTTCCAAAATTCCATTGAGTGGCCAGGCCTTGGTGGCAGAACTGGACGGTAGCTTGGCTGCGTCTAGCTGATCTACGATCTAGACTGTCTTGGTGCGTGTAATTACAGGACGCAGATTTCTGCTTGTCCCCTCCTGTAATTCCACCCACCTGGACAGTCTCTACCGTAGACCAGCTAAACAAGGCCTCGTTCTCATCTGGCTAGATCACTGAGGGTGGCTGAGCTGACTTCGGGATACATAACCTGGGGAAGGCTGAGACTGGAAGATATCCTAAGGAAAGTGAGGAAGGGGAGACATCCGGGGGCCCACGGATGGATTCCTGGACACATGGACCTGGGAAAAGCGAGAACACCTTGGGGAAGTGGGGAAGGGGGAATATCTGAGGCGGACAGATGGACTCCTAGACACATGGACCTGGGAAAGGAGGAGATACTGGTTACAAAGGCAGACCTTGGGAAACTGGGGAAGGGAGAATGGCTGAGGCGGACAGATGGACTCCTGGACACATGGACCTGGGAAAGAAGGAGATACTGGTTACAAAGGCAGAACTTGGGAAAGTGGGGAAGAGAGAATATCTGAGGCGGACATATGGACTCCTGGACACATGGACCTGGGAAAGAAGGAGATACTGGTTACAAAGGCAGACCTTGGGAAAGTGGGGAAGGGAGAATGTCTGAGGCGGACAAATGGACTCCTGGACACATGGACCTGGGAAAGAAGGAGATACTGGTTGCTGAGGCAGACCTTGGGAAAGTGGGGATGGGAGAATATCTGAGGCGGACAGATGGACTCCTGGACACATGGACCTGGGAAAGAAAGAGATACTGGTTACAAAGGCAGACCTTGGGAAAGTGGGGAATGGAGAATATCTGAGGCGGACAGATGGACTCCTGGACACATGGACCTGGGAAAGAAGGAGATACTGGTTACAAAGGCAGACCTTAAGAAAGTGGGGAAGGGAGAATATCTAAGGGGACACAGATTGACTCCTGGACACATGGACCTGGGAAAGAAGGAGATACTGGTTACAAAAGCAGACCTTGGGTAAGTGGGGAAGGGAATATCTGAGGGGACACAGATTGACTCCTGGACACATGGACCTGGGAAAGGAGATGCTGGTTACAAAGGCAGACCTTGGGAAAGTGGGGAAGGGAGAATAAATGAGGTGACACAGATTGACTCCTGGACACATGGACCTGGGAAAGAAGGAGATACTGGTTGCTGAGGCAGACCTTGGGAAAGTGGGGAAGGGAGAATATCTGAGGCGGACAGATGGACTCCTGGACACATGGACCTGGGAAAGAAAGAGATACTGGTTACAAAGGCAGACCTTGGGAAAGTGGGGAATGGAGAATATCTGAGGCGGACAGATGGACTCCTGGACACATGGACCTGGGAAAGAAGGAGATACTGGTTACAAAGGCAGACCTTAAGAAAGTGGGGAAGGGAGAATATCTAAGGGGACACAGATTGACTCCTGGACACATGGACCTGGGAAAGAAGGAGATATTGGTTGCAAAAGCAGACCTTGGGTAAGGGGGGAAGGGAATATCTGAGGGGACACAGATTGACTCCTGGACACATGGACCTGGGAAAGACGGAGATGCTGGTTACAAAGGCTGACCTTGGGAAAGTGGGGAAGGGAGAATAAATGAGGTGACACAGATTGACTCCTGGACACATGGACCTGGGAAAGAAGGAGATACTGGTTGCAGAGGCAGACCTTGGGAAAGTGGGGAAGGGAGAATATCTGAGGCGGACAGATGGACTCCTGGACACCTGGACCTGGGAAAGAAGGAGATACTGGTTACAAAGGCAGACCTTGGGAAAGTGGGGAAGGGAGAATATCTGAGGCGGACAGATTGACTCCTGGACACCTGGACCTGGGAAAAAAGGAGATACTGGTTGCTGAGGTAGACCTTGGGAAAGTGGAGAAGGGAGAACATCTGAAGGGACACGGATGGACTCCTCAACACATGGACCTGAGGAAAGCATCAAAAACACAGTAAGTGGGTGGGTGGACTTTAAAGACTAACCACTGGCCTCCACGTGGCAAGGTCTGGCAACTCAGAGATAACTCTGAGGCTGACAGTGGTTGGAAATAATAATTAGATTTCTTATAAACTGACAAGTAATTATTTAACATTTAGCATTTTGGGAAGCTTTAAAAAGGAAGTGTTTTGGGCTCGACCCGGTTTATCAATTTATTAAAACATACTTATACTACCATCTAAAACATTTCAAGATTTTTTTTTTTTTTACATTTGAGCGATTATTATATAATGAAATCCGTATCAGCTGAGATGTTTGGGACTTGATTTCCTTTACTGTTTAGGAGTTATTACAATGACATAACTTTATTCTACCTACCTTTACTTCACTCTCGAGAGTTGTATTAAAAAAACAGCAAAAAGGAATGAACAGACCTGATGAGAGTGAGAACACCAGAGATCGTCAACACAATCTAGCTACAGTAACTCTGAGGGAGGGCTCGCTCGGTGAAGAGATCTTGATCCTCTTTCGAATCTGATTTCGTTCTATTCATCAACACATTTCATAATAATCTTCCCGATCAATAAACCTCAACCACCAGCTCTCACAAAGCAGTTAACACAAATAAAAAAAGCACTAATATATTTTTCTTATTTACCATGGCATTTAAATGAGGGTTAATGAATTGATCAACTGAGCTCAGAGAAACTCATGGACAATGATAAACTTCTCTCAAAACAACATGTAACAGACTTAAGCTGAATATATACTCCCAAATCACAAAATGATTCTTGTTCACACCGGCATATATGACCGTGAAAGATACGGAAAACAGTGTCGACGGTTGAAAAGTTAAGGTGACGCACTGTTGGACAGATGTAATGAATTGTGGATGAACCGAAGTGAATGGTTGAAAGTTAGTTGTAATGGTGTATGGATGATGGACATTTTAGGTCAGGGATGTGTTGCAACCCCTGAATGGGTTGCAATATATATATATAATGTATATTATGATTATGAATATAATGTATATTACCTTTTCATATAATTTTGTATTGCTTGTATTTGTGATAATAGCTAAATCGTAAATGTATTGCTTTATATTATTATTTGACTTACCTTCCTTTTGTTAGATAGGATGTAACATATTATGTGCTCAGTTCAAGTCTTGATTGTCTAACTACTGTAATTATCGCTATTTGCTCGTTATTCTGCCGGCTTCTGTTGCTGAGCTACAGCTGTCCACGGAGCTATCACGTTGTCGAGGGGGGGGGTGTCCTCACCTCGCCTGAAGTATTCAGTCTGGTCTAGACTCGCTGGGTGGTTGGACGTATTCCAGACAAAGTGCCTAAATCTCCCTTATAGGCCCTTGTTGGAAGATCGTCTCTTGTCTCATTATTGTTAGTTCTGGAGACTCTGTTCACAGAACATTGTATAGACTTAGTGATTTTCGACGTTGTACTGAGGTTGTGTGTCGCATTGACACTCTAAACAACTCAGCTCCTGAGCGGTAGCTTCTGACCTAACTTGTACTGGTATCTGTGTATTATCACAGTCGGGGTTTTCTTATGCTGAACTTAGATTCAGTAGTATGGGAGTTTTGTGACTTTTGTGGAGGATCTGCAGATGGTCCCTACTTAGTGTCGTTATGTTATCTCCTTGTTCCTGATTCTGTGTCGCAGTCGCTTGTTATATTGCTATTGGGCTTAGCATTCTTTTTATTGTTCAAGCAGACTGTTCTGATTGCCAGTTGGTCAAGAAGTTAGTTTATTTGAGGACTTTGTCAGTCACTTGTTTACGTCTAGTCGAGTCTTGAGACATAGCGAACTACTTAGAGCACTTACACACATACACAAACTTACTTGTACATATTTGTAATATCTTATTAAATGTTAATGTACCAGACGGTACTTAAGAATTATAAATGTGATATGTGCTTTCAGCACAATAATACTGTACACGAGAGAAGTGATTATTATTAATTTGTTTGAATTGATTAATTTAATTTAATTTGATGATATACCTCTAGACGATACTTAATAAATTTATTAAATTTTATTTTCTCTAGTTAGTAGCCTACCAGTTGTAATCCTGAAGCACTATTGAATCATACTGAATTCTAATGGATAATTGGACAAGGATACTGACTACTTGTTACGAAAACCCAGTAACAGGCTGGATGCTAGAAGGGCAGTCCTTTCTAGTATTCACTGGAGATCTCTAAGCTTTTAGAATCGCGTTTTTCGTAGCGCATGTAGAGTCAGCATAGCAGCAAGTAAGACTGTTCAGAGATAATTTACTCGCCAGTCTATTATTGAGTGTAATGAACTTAATTCCTTAACAAAACGTAGCCCCACTAAACACTTGTTCTGAATGTTGTGTCATCATACCCAAGATGAATGTTCATGTTTTTAGAAATCAACTTTAGCAAAAAATAAATAAAAACAAGAATTAGCCTCTCTAAAATTTTACAGTCGTGACTAAAATATTGTCAGTTAATTGAGTTATGTAGCTAACTTAATATATACCATGAAACTCTCCTTCGCTACATTTAAACTACATTATATATCCTACTACGCCAAGTTATATATTACTTTGCAATTAATTAACATACATAAAAGATGTATACACAAATAACCCGCACATAAAAGAGAGAAGCTTACGACGACGTTTCGGTCCGACTTGGACCATTGACAAAGTCACACTAACAGAGGTGGAGCAGGACGGCTATATATAGGCCTATATATAGCCGTCCTGCTCCACCTCTGTTAGTGTGACTTTGTCAATGGTCCAAGTCGGACCGAAACGTCGTCGTAAGCTTCTCTCTTTTATGTGCGGGTTATTTGTGTATCGTTCCAGTCACGGTATTGTGCCTTTTTGTTATTTATAAAAGATGTAATATTAATCAGTTGTTCTGGACAAATAAACTGACAACTTAATTCACGTAAGTAGCCAACACATCAGATTTAATATAATTTTGCACGTGAAGCGCTAAACCCATGGGAGATATGCAACTCCACACGGTGTGAAGGTACAATTCACTATCTATTTAGCTCTTTAGTATGACACTCAGTTCCTATTTGTATTTAACTTGAGGGAGAACCTCTGATGAAATTTCGGTAATTACTGAACTGTTATCATGCCACGAGAATAGGAAGAAAATCAGAAGACAGGTTGAGAGAGAGGAAGAAAATTAAAAAGACTGGACAAGTGATGAAAATAGCTTGTCTTGCTTATATTAGATGATTGGTTGATTAAGCTGCGCCACTACTTGCTCTTGTGTCTGACTGGAAGCTTGATGGACGGCTGGAAAAACTGCTGAAATAAGCAATGAGGACCATTCTAGGACGCTCTTGTACTGCCAAAATTTTAAATATGCGGAAAGAGCTGAATATTCCAAGCATCAGAAATCGTGTTACTGAAAGAAATAACCTAACTGGTGCTAATATGCTCAGGAAGGACAATTCAGATCCATGGACAGAAGCCCTCCAAACTTTCCTCAGCACTCGTGAACAACACTCCAGATGGTTCGAACAAATTGGAAGCGACATCCGCATGAACCAGATACATGATCTGTGTTAAGTAAGGCAACAGCGGCACCTCTCCGCTCCATGGGATATTACCCCATTCCAAACTACCATTCCTCCATTTCCCCCCAAAATACTTCTTCAATCACAACCAACACTTCGCCTTGAAGCCAAACATGATGCCTTAAGCTGTATTGATAACTTAGTCATACAGCACACTCTTACACAAATTATATTCGTTAATGGTTCTGTTCACCAATCCACTGGTGCAGCTGGTAGTGCTGCTGTTGTCACACAGAGTGATGGCTCTCATAAAGAAATTGGAGCACCCATCAATAACTGGGCCTCTACCTTTCAAACAGAACTGTTTGCCATACTCCTTGCACTGAAATGCGTCCATGTATCTAAGGTTGACACTTTAATTGTAACTGATTCTCTGTCATCCATAAATGCTCTCAACTCATTAAGTATAAATTGTGGTATGCTTGTGTCAGAAGCTAGACACAGTCATGGTAGGATTGTGGACAGTGGAGTCAGAGTGCACATGCTGTGGATTTCATCTCACATTGGTCTTCAGATGTATGACAGAACTGATAAACTGGCTAAGCTGTATGCTTTCAAAGAGTGGGTAGATTACAATCTTGGCTTGTCAGTTAGCAGTTTGAGAACAATAATACGAAAAGAACTTCAACTGAATTTTATTGACTTAAGACTCTGGGAGACTGACACAAGTCAGTCCATCCATCATCATTCTATCATGCAGGAGGAGCCACATGTCTATGGTGCATCCAACAAAATAAGCAGACTCCTGGATGTCACTACTGCCCGGCTCCGGCTGGGTTACAAGTATCTTTGGCAGGTTAAATCACCACCACCAGATGTAGGCCAAACGAAATATCTCACCCTGCGTCATTATGTACTGGAGTGTGATTAAATTAATGAATTCAGAGGCAATTCACTCAGAAATGTTCAAGATATGTCAAAATATTTTATCCACAGTGGTAAATTACAGACCATTCTGGAAAAATACTCTGATATGCACTCGGTAAATAAAGCATTACCACGTGTGTGTGTGTGTGTGTGTGTGTGTGTGTGTGTGTGTGTGTGTGTGTGTGTGTGTGTGTGTGTGTGTGTGTGTGCTTGTATGCTTGTTTGCGTGTGTATTTGTGTACTCATACATGCATGAGTGCGTGTGCTCGTGTGTGTATGTACGCTCGTGTGCGTGTGGACTCACCTATTTGTGTGTGTGTGTGTGTGTGGGTGTGACCCAACAATTAATATTTGCACTGAAAACTTATTACAGATGTGACCGGGTGTGGATATGTGAATTGCTCATTGATTTATAATTTGTTCATGACTGTAACCACGTGTGAACATAAGTAAGTAAATTTACTTACATGATTCATTATTTTTGTAACTTGTGAATTCATTACCTTTGTACCTTGTTCGGGTGTCAGAACTTTGGGGCTCAGTCCCTGGACACATTATGTACCTCTTTTGACTACCACGCACAGGATGGGAATTGAGTAGTGAAATGCGGCGGGTGCTGTCCGTAGACTTTGTCAGCGTTTTTCCTTAAATTAACATTCTTCATGATAGTCATACTGTTTTCTAGCGTGTTTACATGTCCGTTTCTAAACGATCGCAAACGATACCTGGAATTTTATATTCGTTATGTAACGTTTAACCTAGATTGTTCCTAATTAAATCTCAGTTAAGCGCAAATAACGAGATTAAATAATGTGAAGAGGAACAAGCAGCAACAGTGCAACGAACTACAGGTAGGCATTTTATCCTCAGACTAACAGTATCTGTATTCTTTCTACCAAGAAACTGTTCTAATTGTGTACCTGCCTCTGGTTATATATTTACATGCATGCATATTTCTAAATATATTTACATTTGTAAGTATAAAATTGTATAATTTTTGACAAATATTCTTCCGTAAATCTGTTTATTAATTATGGACTATTTTTATGAGAACCATCACCGACTAAATAATCTCACGTTTATGAAGCAAAACTCACACCCTGGAGCATTTGGGTGTGAGTTTCACCCCATAAAAGTTCTCGGATGAAACGTGTTGGTGGAAGTTGTTCCCTCGATGAATTCCACCACGGAAAGTCTGCTGGGCAGTTTCAGACACAAAAGTTCCATTATTGAACGACACAAAAATTTCATTATGGAACGTGTGATTAGTTTATTTTTCCATTTAATGTAGTAAAACAGGTTTCTGTTGCATTTGAAAACATTTTCCACAACTATAATCATGTGCCTCGTGAACACCAGGAAAGTCACTATTCCCTAGATTAACCAATAATTAAGTACCTCAGGTTTCAGCCATAGAGTTGTGGAACTTTAACAGTGTTTAATAAAGAGTGCTCAAAAGTGTTTAAAAACATTGTTCAGATTGTTTAAATAACAGTGTTCAGAGTGTTTAAATAACAGTGTTCAGAGTGTTTAAGTAAGTGTTCAGAGAGTCTAAATAACAGTGGTCAAAGTGTTTAAAAACCAGTGTTAGTTTAAGTTAGTTTAATATGTATATTATGCACCCCATACCCATCCTGTGGGCGGTAGTCAAAAGATTACAGAGGTACATAATTGGTCCAGGGACTGGACTCCAAAGTTTTGATAGCTGAGCAAGTTACAGAGGTAATGACCTCACAATTTCAAAGGTAATGAACTCCAGGTAGGTCTGGTCACAATCATGACAAGTTACAAAGATACGTAATGGGTCCAGGGACTGGGCCCCCAAAGTTTTGATAGCTGAACTAGGTACGAAGGTAATGAACTCACAAGTTACAAAGGTAATGAATCATGTAAGAATGGTTACTTACGTTTATACATTGCTACAATCATGAATAAATTATAGAGTAATGAGCAATTCACACTTCCACACCCGGTCACAACTGTAATGAGTTATTGGTGCAAATATTGCTTGTTGAGTCACACACACACACACACACACACACACACACACACACACACACACACACACACACACACGGGGCCAGGAGCTGAGTATCGACCCCTGCAACCACAATTAGGTGAGTACACACACACACACACATGAGCTTGGACTCGACCCCTGCAACCTCAACTTGGTGAGTACACACATACACACACGCACACACAAACACACACACAAACACAAACACACACAAACACACACAGTCACACACACACACATACACACACACACACACACACACACACACACACACACACACACACACACACACACACACACACGTGGTAATGCTTATTTACAGCTAGCAAAGTCAGGGTATTTCTCCAGAATGGTCTGCAATATACCACTGTGGATAAAATGCTTTGCCATTTCTTGAACATTTCTGAGTGAGTTGTCTCTAAATTCATTAATTTTATCGCACTCCAGTACATAATGACGCAGGGTGTGACAATAGTCCATCTGACAAAGTTTACATTTCGTTTGGTCTACATTTGGTGGTGGTGATTTAACCTGCCATAGATACTTGTAACCCAGCCGGAGCCGGGCGGCAGTTACATCCAAGAGTCTTCTTATTTTGTTGGATGCACCATAGACATGTGGCTCCTCCTGCATGATAGAATCTTGATAGATGGACTGACTGGTGTCAGTCTCCCTCAGTCTTAAGTCAATAAAATTCATTTGAAGTTCTTTTCGTATTATTGTTCTCAAACTACTACCTGACAAGCCAAGATTGTAATCTACTCCCTCTTTGAAAGCATACAGCTTAGCCAATTTATCAGTTATATCATGCATCTGAAGACCAATGTGAGATGGAATCCACAGCATGTGCACTCTGACTCCACTGTCCACAATCTTACCATACCTGTGTCTGGCTTCTGACACAAGCATGCCACAGTTTATGCTTAATGAGTTGAGAGCATTTATGGATGACAGAGAATCAGTTACAATTAAACTGTCAATCTTAGGTACATAGATGCATTTCAGTGCAAAGAGTATGGCAAACAGTTCTGTCTGAAGGGTAGAGGCCCAATTATTGATGCGTGCTCCAATTTCTTTAAGAGAGCCATCACTCTGTACGACAGCAGCACTACCAGCTGCACCAGTGGATTGGTGAACAGAACCATCAACGTAAATAATTTGCGAGAGTGTGTGCTGTGTGACTAAGTTATCAATACAGCTTAAGGCATCATGTTTGGCTTCAAGGCGAAGTTTTGGTTGTGATTTAAGAAGTAGTTTGGGGGGAAATGGAGGAATGGTAGTTTGGAATGGGGTAATATCCCATTAAGCGGAGAAGTGCCGCTGTTGCCTTACTTGACATAGATCATGTATCTGATTCATCCGGATGTCGGTTCCAGTTTTTTCGATCTATCTGGAGGAGTGTTCGCCAGTGCTGAGGAAAGTTTGGAGGGCTTCTGTGCAGGGGTTTGAATGGGCTTGCCTGAGCATATTAACCCCAATTAGGATATTTCTTTCAGTAACACGATCTCTGATACTTGGAATATCAAGTTCTTTTTGCCTATTTAAAATTTTGGCAGTACGAGGGCATCCTAAAATGATCCTCATTGCTTCGTTCAGCAGTTTTTCCAGCCCTCCAAGCTTCCAGTCAGACACAAGAGCAAGTAGTGGCGCAGCATAATCATGATCTAATATAAGCAAGATACATAATTTTCACAATTTTAACATTAGCTCCATACCTGGGGTGAAACCCAGCCACAACTCTAAGTGCTCTCAGTCTTTCTTTGTATTGGCGACAAAGTCTTGTTACAACAGGTCCAAGTAGTGGAACCTCAAAGCCTAGATATCAACCCCATGTCCTGACACGAGGCTAGTTCATGATTAAGAATGTTTTGGGTGTTGGAGAATCCGGTGGTGTGAATCATTATATCATCAGCAAAACTAATCATATAATGATGGGGCTGACTAGGCATAGCATTAAGTAAGGCATTAATTAGAATATTGAATAGTGTGGGACTGAGCACACCTTCCTGTGGGGTTCCTAATTCAAAGTCTTTAGTTACATTTCTATGTCCCTGGAACAACACAGACGACTTTCTGTTGGACAGGTAGCATTTAATCCAGCGGAGAAGCCATCCTCCAACATCCATTCTGGCAAGTTCACTAATGATTACATGTCGGTTGGCTACATCAAAAGCGGATTTAAGGTCAAGGAAGGTAGTGTATGAGCTGTCAGTGTGCAGGGTGAGAAAGGTGGCTATGCAATGATGCATACTCCTTCCATGCATGAAACCATGCAACCGGGGAGACAAGAATTGTTTGATTCTGTACATGAGACGATTAAGAATCATTCTCTCAAATGTTTTACACAAGCGGATAGTAAGAGATATTGGGCGAAATGCATTTTGTTGATTGGGCTTAGGAATTTGAATGATGAGGCTGTTGGTCCAAGATTGATGGAGCTCCCCAGTTACATAGCTCATGTTATATAATTCAAGTAATGGATTACCTGGTACTCGACACAGCAATCTGAGTATGTTGTAAGTAATACCATCCTCACCAGGCGACGTGGAGTTGCCCTTAGTTAGTGCTGCATCAAGTTTATAATTAGTGAAAGGAATGTTGCAGTCATCTGCCTTGCTGAGCATAAAGCAAACAAGTCTCTCCCTTGCATCTTATTTGTCGTTTAATTTTGCCTGTGTGGTACTGGGAAGATTGTCATAGCTAGATGTAGCAGCCCAAGCACTGACTAACTCATTCGCCCTATGCTTACCTGGAGTTTACCTGGAGAGAGTTCCGGGGGTCAACGCCCCCGCGGCCCGGTCTGTGACCAGGCCATGTAAGGGATGAGGGTGCGCGATTTGCCCAATTCTGTTACCCTTAATTCTATTTATGTCCCTCCATGCCCGGCTAAGTGGGGTGTGAGCATTAAGACCGTTGACAAATTGTTCCCAGTCTGTTTGCCGCAGTTCTGTCATACGGTCTCTGGCAGCAGCAAGGGCAGTTTGGAAGAGGCTCAGCATTCCAGGGGTACGATGTTGTCTATAGGCTAGGCCTAGTCTGCGAGCAGTACGTTTCAGTGTACGAAGTTTAGAATCATTGTAATAAGTATGGTTTTTAAAGGAGGTATGATTATTATGGAAGTTTGTTGGGTTTAGAGTACCAAGAGGTTTCAGTGGCGGCTCTAAGTAGTTCTGAATACTGCTCACAAGGTCATTGTTAAAGGTCTCTACAGAGGAACATTCATAGGAATTATACCAGTCAGTCACATGTGCAGCAAAGTCACGATGCTGATCTCTGGGAACATTAAAACGTTTCCGTTTGAATATCCTACCAGGAAGGATAGTATTACCAATATCTAGTGAGGTTATCCTAGGGAAATGATCAGACGCTATATCTGTTACAATGGAAGACTCAAAGCTGGCAGAAGTAATGTTGAAGCCCAGACACAGATCAAGGACGCCTCCATAGATATGTGTGGGTTCAAGGTCACCTACAATTTGCACATTATCATGACTGTTTAAGAGTGACAACAGTTGATTACCATTACGATTACCAAACTGTGAGTTTCCAATGCTTTTGTGTCTCGCATTATAATCGCCAATAATAAGAGTAGGTTCAGACTGAGCACAAGTTGGGAGCTCCAAGTAATTAAACTTATCAGCAGGAGCATACAAGTTAAATATGTTGAGAGCAGAGTTCCCAATATAAATCCTAACACCGTGATATTGTAGCCCCTCTGTTTTCTTATGTGCAAGAAGTTGATGGGGAAGTGATTTTTTAATATATAGAACACAAGAGTTAGTAGATTTGAGGTTATATGCAACAAATGATGGCAATTTAGGGGGTTGGGATTTTTCAGGGACTCTGCACTCTTGTAGACACACAACATCAATGGGTTCAGTGGTTACTTTATGGAGAAGGTCAGGAAGTCTTTTTCTAAGTGATGCAATATTCCAGCTTAATATAGAAAGTTTATACGAGTTTTGATCCATTATAGTAGTCCTGGGATCTTGTTGAGTTTCTCAGCATAATGAAAAAAATTTCATGTAAATAGCAGAGGTTATCAATGTCGACAGTGTTACCCTGGTCCATGAGTTTTTTAAGTGCACTTCCAGTTGTAAGGCCTCGTGGGAGTCTTTGTTTACTCAGAGCACGACGCTGTTCATGTGTGACTGTATGATAGGTGACACCACCACTTACATTCCCTCCTCCACTAACATTAGAAGTATCACTATAACTGTCATCACCAACACCACTACCAATATTGTGTTCATTACATTTATCAACAGTATTGTATTCAACAATAATGTCAATGTGGTTAACCTCATCACACTCTGCACCACCACTTATATATTCACGCTGCATCACTCAGCACCACCACTTACTAACATCTAACATAGACACCATTGCCTTCATTATGATGCTCACTGTAGTTATTAACACAAGTATTATATTCGTCATAACTGTAATTAAGAACACCACCACCACCACCTTGTTCAGCAGCCTTACACTTGCTTTCACAAATTGTGACAATCTTGTTATTGGTACACTCTACACATCTTTCCTTGTGTTGCTCAAGTTGTTGTTTCAGGAGAAATTGTTGTGTTTCCAGTACCCTTATGCGCGACATCAGGTTGTATACCACAGGAGCAAGACTTGGAACATCTGGAGACGTGAAGTCCCGGTCAGCTGAGCTCGTTGGCTGACTGTCAGCTGACTCAGCTAGGCTGGTATTGACAGCCGACGTGATGGAGGTCTGTTGACGTGCTCCCCAGGTGAGGTGCTCAACCTCATTGACTGAGGGCAGGCATGAGCCAGTATTCAGACTCGAAATACCTGGTAGTCCTGGGGGATCATAATGGGGGTACAGGGTGAGGTGCGGTTGGCTGTGATGTGGGCAGCCCTCACACTGCAGTCAGTATGAGCTGCTGTAACTCCTGAGGTCTTACAATTGATACATTATTTAGCAACAGTCTGTTGATGTTTGATAATATCATAACACCGTTCAGAAGGATGAGCGTTGGCACACACTGCACACCAGTGTGACTCAGCTGGGCATTTCCTGGCAATGTGGCCCCAGCGTTGACACTTATAACATAGACGTTGAGGAGGTCTGTACAATGCAGTGTAATAGCGTTTGTTGAGGGCTGCACGGGAGTGAATATAGCGTGGCAGAGTCCCCTTGCCAGTCCACTCAGCTAATATCAGACCGTTGGAAAGTCAACGAAGGCTTGCAACTTGCTCTGACACCAGATATTGAGGATTCAAGTGCTTGTTGACGTTGTAGATGACAATAAGCACTTTAGGTGCCCTTGGTGGGGCAGCTCGGAGTTTGATTTTCGCATATTCGTGAGTGAGAAGTTTGTCTATAAATGCTGAATCATTAGGCACAAATACGTAGTTATCCTCATCGTGGAGAAACTTAATCGTTTTCTCATGATTGTCTACACTAGCTTCGAAAAACCAGTTACACTTGGTCTCTTGATCAGTGTTGTTAGGGAAATCTAACCTGACAGCTTTGGGAGGGTGTTCGCCCACTGTATTGCATGCAGCAAGCTTTCTCTGGAAGCCTCCTTCCTTTTTCCGAGCCTGTTTACTAAAATATGTTTCAAATCTGCCTTCACCATCATCTACGTCAACACCATCAGCTATACTCATAGCTGACAGGAGTTTCACACTGGCGATGGGTTAAAGGATACCGGTGAATAGAAGGGACAAGGAAGGGATATTTACCTCGCTAGACACAGGCAATATGGGTGTAGTGGTCTGCGGGTCGCAGTGATATTTTCAAGGTCATTCACCTGGCCACAGTCATCTCGAGAGGTACCAACACTGCACTACTCGTTAATTATTCCAAACCCGCAGCACTTAACACAGCTAGCACACGTGAATTGGATTGACAGACAAATTTTCACTCTGTGGACAAACAAATCAGCACAAACTTACTATGTTTGTAGATGAACCTCTGGCATGTTACAGTTAAAAAGCCGTCTCCAAAGGAGTTACCAGGTACTGCAATGCTCGTTAAATTGTTCTTAACCACTCTTGTTCCAACTATGCAGCATTCCTCCCAGAAGCACTCAGTGCATAGAAGAATAACAGGTACATCTTCCTCAGTTAGAGATATAACACATTTTGTACAAGTGGCACAGTCTGATTCATCTGGCAGGCCTCAGTCAGGTCTGGATCACCAACTCACGCAGGATGGGAGATTCGTCCGTATTTCTCAGGTAGGCAGAGGTGACTAGCTGTGCGGAACTCAGATATTCGAGTACCAGCGGAGCAGCAAAATACGCCTCTACACTACACGTTGATAGAGGCGAACGGCTGAGTTTAAATGCAAGGAAGAGGGGTAGCTGATGAGGGGCAGCAGAGGCATCAAACGGAACGCTATTTCCAGTGTTACACTAAGTATATCACGAGTCACAACTCTCTCAAACCAGTGTTCAGAGTGTTTTAATAACTAACTCTCAGGGAGGTTCTTCTCCTGTTTATATCGAGAACACCAGTAATGGGATTTTGATGAGACTCAAATTGTCCTCCTTTTAAAGGACACATAGTAATCCATGGCTCTAATACTATTAAATTCAGTTTAATATTTATTATTTGTTTAAGGTTTTAGAAAAAAAAATAGTATCTGTTAAACGCCCTAAAAAAAAAAAAGGTGGTGAAGGTTTACTTGCTTAGTTGTTCAGAAGACTATGATAAGCCAAACAACTTTTTTTTACAAAATTCGCAAATTTATGCCGTAAATTTATGTCGAAAGTTTGTAACTGACTAGAAGAGCCATTCTCCAGCAGCTCTAATTATATTACCCATGTAATTATATTACCCACATTATTAAATTGGCAAGTTGGTAGGTAAAGAGCCCAAAGTCCATCTGACCAGACTCAAAGTCCATCTGACCAGACTCAAAGTCCATCTGACCAGACTCAAAGTCCATCTGACCAGACTCAAAGTCCATCTGACCAGACTCAAAGTCCATCTGACCAGACTCAAAGTCCATCTGACCAGACTCAAAGTCCATCTGACCAGACTCAAAGTCCATCTGACCAGACTCAAAGTCCATCTGACCAGACACAAAGTCCATCTGACCAGACACAAAGTCCATCTGACCAGACACAAAGTCCATCTGACCAGACTCACCTCTAAGATACACCAGAGATAAAGTTGGAAGACAATAAGAGAAGACATTCACTTGGTCTTAAAAGAAAATCAATGTCACAAAGAAAATGTGAACCTTCCAGGGAACAAAACACTGGTACTAAAATTGTACAAAAAAGGCACAATACCTTGACTGGAACAATACACAAATAGGACCGAAACGTCGTCGTCAACTCCTCTTATCTATGTGCGGGTTATTTGTGCATGTATTAAAAAATTTGAAGCTGACAATAAGAGGCGTTCTCCAGATATAGTTTCCATTTTTAGCATTTTTTTTTTCTTCAGTTTTACAGGTTCACAGTCAGTTAGTGCAGGAATCATCCTTCTCATCAGCAGCATCAGTGTTAAAGTTGTGAAGGTGATCACAAGAAACATTCTCACATTGTTAAGTGGAAATCATTATCACAATCTGTTTACCATAATGGCTCAATAACAAGATCAACTTTCCATCCAGAAAAACATCAGCGCTAAGAATTTGAAGGTGATCAAAAGAGACGACCTTCAGTTACAGCAGGAAATATCTTGATTCCAATGTTTCTAGCTTTGCTATTACTGAGGCATAATGAAAGTTTAAAACCCGTCGGAAGAAGCTTTCTCAATACACAACCCGCACATAGAAGAGATGAGCTTATGACGACGTTTCGGTCGTTTCTTGCTCTCCCTCTGTGGGCACCTAGCTCCCTTGCAGTGCTCCCCTTTCTTTGTATTTGACTGGCTCCTCCTCCTTACTTCCCTATTATTTCTTCCTTCCTTCTCCGTCATTACTACTACCACTTCTACCACTACTGCCACTACTACTACTACTACTACTACTACTACTACTACTACTACTACTACCACTACTACTACTACCACTACTACTACTACCACTACCTCTTCCTGTCTATATATACCCGTCCTGCTCTACTTCTCGTTAGTGTGACTTTGTAAATGGTCCAAGTCGGACCGAAACGTCGTCGTAAGCTCCTCTCTTCTATGTGCGGGTTATTTGTGTATCGTTCCAGTCACGGTATTGTGCTTTTTTTTATTATTTTGTTGAGCTTTCTCAAGTTGTCATATAGAGATCATAACTGGGAATTGTCTTTACAAAATTACCCAGTGTGTACCTGCATGTAACAATACTTGCAGTGTGTACCTGCATGTACTAATACTTGCAATGGGTACCTGCATGTACTAATACTTGCAATGGGTACCTGCATGTACTAATACTTGCAATGGGTACCTGCATGTACTAATACTTGCAATGGGTACCTGCATGTACTAATACTTGCAATGGGTACCTGCATGTACTAATACTTGCAGTGGGTACCTGCATGTACTAATACTTGCAATGGGTACCTGCATGTACTAATACTTGCATCAACCTTTACAGCACAACAAGACCGAAAATTTGAAGCTAATTGGATGATGTTCTCAGATTATAAACTAAATCTTTCTAGGAAGAAAAATGGATCGACTCAGACAACCACTGTCAGGTACACCTTCACCATACCAACCACTGTCAGGTACACCTTCACCATACCAACCACTGTCAGGTACACCTTCACGATACCGCCCACTGTCAGGTACACCTTCACGATACCAACCACTGTCAGGTACACCTTCACGATACCAACCACTGTCAGGTACACCTTCACGATACCAACCACTGTCAGGTACACCTTCACGATACCAACCACTGTCAGGTACACCTTCACGATACCAACCACTGTCAGGTACACCTTCACGATACTAAATATAATAATAATATAATCATAACATCGTCATCGATATTATAAACATTTCCACTGTGGTTGTGTTTATTCATTCCGAGTGTTTAAGACCACTGTAAACCAATTTTTACTTCAATGACAGGGAGATTTTCTTTTTTTGTCAAGATATACTCTGACCAAGCAATGACTGTCTATGAGCAGAAAAGTTAACACAACACTATGTTTGAAGCACAAAAGAAAGAACACAATATTGACTCTCCATAATGCACATGTGAGTCCTCATCTTGAATATGACATCCAGTTTTGGTCTCCAAATTACGTACAGAGAAAACCTACCAAACTCCTGCCATCACTCAGAAGCAAAAAATAAAAAAAAATAGAATCATTCAGCCTTTTATTCTTTTAAAAAATGGAGACTGAGAGATCTCATTAAAACTTTTAAGATATTGAAAGTTTAAGCCTTTCATATGAAAGAAAGAAATATATTGTTGCAGTTTTCAACCTCTTACATATGTCAGCAAACTTTTTCTTATTTAACAAATATCAAGAACTAAGACAGAAATCGTCTCCTTTCAGTTGATGATGAAATCCGTGTGTGTTTATCTGTGTGTGTTTATCCGTGTGTTTATCTGTGTGTGTTTATCTAATGTTCGACCCAGAATTAAGTATTTATGTACCAAACAACAACCACAGGTTCCACATTGGAAAATCAAATTTAATTATCCAATTTTTCTTCAAAAATAACATATTTGTTCATTTGACATTATGTCTTGATTTATCTTATGTCTTTTCAACATTGTCAATAAACAGTTAAATTATTGCAGTAGTTATTATCTGTTTTCGTTCTGTTTACATGTGTTATATATGATATTAGTTTTTATGTTTATTTTCTTTTTGTTTACAGATAGAGTTAATTTTTTTGAGTGCATTATAAACCATCGAACGAAATTTCTTAAACAAGCAGGTTGATTTCAGTTATTTTATTTTTACATTGTCAACAAACTTGAGAAAAGCTAAGTATAGTGAGATGTGTCATAGTCATATTGAGGTCATAGTTTAGGTAATGTCATGGTCATAGTGAGGTGTGGTCATAGTCAGATATGGTTCATGTTTCCAGGTCTCCATCCGTGGGTTCACGGATGTCAACACTTACAGTTGTTTTGGTGCATTCCTTAGTTCCGTGTCAACAGATGTCTGTGTCCCCTCAGATGCATTCCCAGGAGTGGTCATATACAGTGATGTGTGGTCGTAGTGAGGTGTGGTTGTAGTGAGGTGTGGTCATAGTGAGGTGTGGTCATAGTGATGTGTGGTCGTAGTGAGGTGTGGTTGTAGTGAGGTGTGGTCATAGTGAGGTGTGGTCATAGTGAGGTGTGGTCGTAGTGAGATTTGGTCTTAGTGATGTGTGGTTATAGTTAGGTGAGGTCATAGTAAGGTGTGGTCATAGTCAGGTGTGGTCATAGTCAGGTGTGGTTTATGCTTCCAGGTCTCCATCCGTGGGCCCCCGGATGTCAACCCTTCCACACTTCCCACTCCCGGTTGTTTTGGTACTTTCCCTAGTTCCGTGTGTCCAGAAGTCCATCTGTGTCCCCTCAGATGAATTCCCTCACTTTCCCAGGTGGGTAAGTGGCGGGGTAGTTGGCTGGGTGTGCGGGTGTTTGTGTGCGCACTCAATGAATTGTGGTTGCAGGGGTCGAGACACAGCTCCTGGCCCCGCCTCTTCACTGATCGCTACTAGCTCCTCTTTCTCCATGCTCCATAAGCTTAATCATACCTCGTCTTAAAGCTTTGTATGGTTCCTGCCTCCACTACCTCAGTATTCCACTTCGTGACAACTCTATGACTGAAGAAATACTTCCTAACATCCCTTTGATTCATCCGAGTCTTCAACTTCCAATTGAGACCCCTTATTTATGGGTACCCTCTCTGTAACAGCCTGTCTCTGTCCACTTTATCTATTCCACGCAGTATTTTGTATGTCGTTATCAGATCTCCCCTAAACCTCCTGTCCTCCAGTGTGGCCAGGCCGATTTCCCTTGTTGCAAATCTTTTGCACTTTCTCTAATTTCTTGACGTGCTTGACCAGATGTGGGTTCCAAACTAGTGCTGCATACTCCAGTATGGGCCTGACTAAGGTATCGGAATGTTATTCTCAGGTTTACCAGGCGCCCATATGCTGCAGCAGTTATCTGGTTGAAGTGTGCTTCCGGAGACGTGCTCGGTGTTATACTCACCCCAAGATCTTTCTCCTTGAGCGAGGTTTCCAGTTTTTCGCCACCTAGCCTGTACTCTGACTGCGGTCTTCTTTGCCCTTCCCCGATCTTCATGACTTTGCATTTGGCGGGGTTACATTCGAGAAGCTAGTTGCTGGACCACGTGTTCAACCTGTCCAGGTCTCTTTGAAGTCCTTCTTCTTCTTATGACCAGAGCTTTGGTAAGATGGGTAAGGAAGAAGGATGGGTAAGGATGGAAATATTGGAAAAGGGTGGGAGGGGGGAGAGAGGTAGGATATAAAAGGTAAGTGGCCCAACCACTTTGGTGTAATTTAAAAAGTGTATGCGAAATGTTAAGATATTCTTTAAGGGGTATAAGACTAACCCATCAGAGTCACATAGATATAACACATATATAAGTACATGACTCTGAATTGGAAGTAATTATACAAGTTGCAATTGTTTTTTTTTTTTTTTTTTTTTTTTTTTTTTTTTTTTTTTTTTTTTTGCGATTGCACAACTGATATTTATGCGACAATGAAGGCAATAATTTTCTGGCCAGTTTATAGAATTACGTGACAATGGCTTCTTACAGGTGGTGTCCAGCCATGGTAAATAGCATAATTTTTACATTATATTGTTATATAAGATGTCTCCCTAATTGGGGGCGATGATTTTCTCAGTATACATAGAAGGGTTCTGGTGGTACCCAATCTTCTTCATCAGGGAGGTTGCTCAATATCATGGGTCGATGGTAATCATCTTCATGTATAAAACGACGGACCCTCTGTGGGAGAGTCATTCTTTGAGTCCTGTGAGGAGGAGTATTGATGATATAATCCGTGGTATTTACCACTTGTATAGGATGTTCTCTATCTGGCATGTATAGTTCTTGCATTGAATAGAGTTGTTTCTTTTTTAGAGTGTCGAGGCGTACATTTATGGCAGTAATATCTTGTTGTATGTGTAAATCTGCCATTTTAACTCTGTCTCTCCTCCTGGTATCGGTAATGAAGCGAAGAGCTCTATTCTGGACCCTTTGTAGCCGTAGCATGTTGGTCTTTGTTGTTAATGACATTGGGACACAAGGGTATTCGAGTATTGGTCTTATTATCATTTTATACAGATGTTTTTTGGCATGTTGAGGGGCTTGATTGAGTCGAAAGAGACTGCTAAGACCGGCTTTGGCTATGTTGATCTTTTTAGTTACATGAGATGTTGAGTGGAGCAGCCTGTCTATTTCATATCCCAAAATCTTGTTTGGGTTTCTAATGGCTACAGGTGTACCTCTGATGGAGATACCCCCTTTATCTTCAATTGTTGATGCAAAACATCCTATCGTGCTAACAAGGACCTTGAGGTATTACATATTTTGTTTGAGGTGCTCCAGTTCCGTCTGAGATGCTGTACGAAGTGTCCCATTCCATCTAAGGTGCTACAGTTCCCTCGGGGGAACTCCATTTCCCACCGAGGTGCTACATTTTTGTCTAAGGTGGTTCATTTTCTACTGAGGCACTTCATTTCCGTCTGATATGCTGCGCTTCCGTCTGAGATGATGCCCACTATGACTACACAATGAAGCAGAGATGATGCCCACTATGACTACAAGTAGTGTAGTTTTCTACAGAGCGCCGTATCAAAGGGTGCCGCCTTTTCACACCTATGTGCTAATGACCTTGACCCTATGATAATGACCCTTCCGGGCACGTGCCGGCTTTTCACACCTATGTGCTAATGACCTTTTTCACACCTATGTGCTAATAACCTTGACCCCCCCCACCACCCCCACCCACGACCCCACACCCGCGTCCCCCGCGCCCCCACCCGCGCCCCCCACCCGCGCCCGTCGCGCCGACCCACCGGCCCCGCCGCGCCCTCGCGCCCCGCCCGCGCCTTCTGCTGCGCCTTCTGCAGCGTCGTCCGGATCGCCCCCGCGCCCCGAATTTCATTTTCTTATGATCTCCTTGGATCAAGGTTTTTGGATTCTCCCCTATGGGGTTTCGAATTTTTTTTGAATTTCTTGTGCTCTCCTCGAATCAAGTTTTCTCGATAATACAAAGACTCCATCTCCTCCAGTTTTTTGGATTGCCCCTCCCACTTTCACCCCCATCCCAAATTTTTTCGAATTTTTTTTTTCTCGAAATCAAAGTCTCCATCTCCTTGGATCAAGATTTTCTCGATAATACCACGTCTCCATCTCCTTGGATCAAGTTTTTGAATTCCCCCCCTATGGCGTTTCGAAATTCTTATGATCTCCTTGGATCAAGTTATCTCGATAATACCAAGACTCCATCTCCTAGGATCGAAGTTTTGGATTCCCCCCCTATGGGGTTTCGAAATTCTTATGATCTCCTCGGATCAAAGTTTTTTTTTTTGGATTCCCCCTCTAGGGGTAAGCATTCAAATGAACTCCTCCTATGGGGCATGGTACTTTCTCTTACTACAGGTCTAAACAAGTATTCCTCTCATTAAGTTAAATGAAGTAAAAAGGGTGTTTATTCGGCGGTCAGTGACGTCACATGATGACCTCACACATACAGGCTCAATCTTGTCGACTTCCCCCTATGTCAATGACGTCACGTGATGACCCCGCACACAGGCTGAATCTTGTCGACTTCTCCCCCTACACATTTCATATACAACATAGGGAAAACATTTCACTCTTAACCCAGGTTAATCCAAATAATTTCACATTTTTTTCGTTAATACCCACAACAATCCACAATTTCTTTACAACACAAGTCTAGACATTTTTTCTCGTTTTAACTATTTCATCTCAGGTCACTCCCCACGAAGTAACCTACCTCCTCCCCACCCTCCCGAACCCTCACACTCCAACCAACACCTCACAATTTTCACTCATAACCCCCAATTTTTCTCGTTTTAACTATTTCATCAGAAAGTCACCACAACACTTATAACCACTTTTCGATAAATTCACTAGTCACAATTTTACATATTACGAAGTTAATACGCACACACACCTCACTTTGAACACCCATAAGTACTCTTGCACATCATTTGAATACTCACAAAAATACCTTTGAACATTTCCAAACAACACTGAAACACTTCCAAGACAACATTTTGAATACTCCCAAATAAGATTTGACAGCTCTAATTTATCTACACTTACACATTTCATTAAATTACAACTCATCCCCCCAAACTCCTCCCTCAGTCACAACACACTCACAACACACAGGCATTAGAGGACTAAGTAAACAAATGAAATTTTTGACCAACAGATGGCACCAGCTTCACTCTGTTTCCTGTATTGTTTCTTAATATTAACTTTTGTACACAAAATGTAGCACACAAATATGAGAGAGAGAGAGAGAGAGAAAGGGAGGGAGAGGGAGGGAGCGGGGGAGAATGAAAGGATTAGAGCTCAAAATAGAATAGAAGAGAAAGAGATGAGGGACAATGGCAGGAAAGCTCTCAAAGGGAGACAATGTGTCGAGAGGAATGAGATGAAAGACTAATTTTAGGGGTGTATGATGCTGGGTGTCTCCTAGCCAGGGGCACCAGCCATCCAGCCAGGGACACCAGCACCCAGCCAGGGACACCAGCACCCAGCCAGGGGCACCAGCCATCCAGCCTGGGACACCAGCACCCAGCCAGGGACACCAGCACCCAGCCAGGGGCACCAGCCATCCAGCCAGGGACACCAGCACCCAGCCAGGGACACCAGCACCCAGCCAGGGGCACCAGCCATCCAGCCAGGGACACCAGCACCCAGCCAGGGACACCAGCACCCAGCCAGGGGCACCAGCCATCCAGCCTGGGACACCAGCACCCAGCCAGGGACACCAGCACCCAGCCAGGGACACCAGCACCCAGCCAGGGGCACCAGCCATCCAGCCAGGGACACCAGCACCCAGCCAGGGACACCAGCACCCAGCCAGGGGCACCAGCCATCCAGCCTGGGACACCAGCACCCAGCCAGGGACACCAGCACCCAGCCAGGGGCACCAGCCATCCAGCCTGGGACACCAGCACCCAGCCAGGGACACCAGCACCCAGCCAGGGACACCAGCACCCAGCCAGGGACACCAGCACCCAGCCAGGGACACCAACCACCCAACCAAGGACACCAGCCACCCAGCCAGGAACACCAGCACCTAGCCAGGAACACCAGCACCCAGCCAGGGACATCAGCCACCCAGCCAGGGACACCAGCCACCCAGCCAGGGACACTCAAGAAAAGAGAAATGTTGGATTTTCTATGTAGAAAAGTATAGTGAAACAAAAAAATAGGCCACAAATAATTTTTTAAATAATTCCAATCTGAAAGAAGCAGAAAAAACTAACTATAGGTAACATAAACACAGAAATGACTCCTCAGCCTGGAGCAGTGTATGCAGGGACGCAGCTGAGATGTATGTAGCTGTACTTCTAACTGCAGTCTCCTGAATTGTTGTTTCACAACAGGTGGAACACAGTACTTCTTTGCACGTTGGTACTAAAAGAGTTCCAGAGTCCAGTGCAAGTGGTAGATAAAATGTTAGCAGCTTCCTGTTAGTACAGTGGATGAGCGGAGATCCGGAGTGGCCTTCACGGTCGTTCAGACACCAGCGTAACTAGTTTCATAGCCATACAGACGATGACTCTGGCCAGAAAAACACTTCGACATGTAAACTGTGCCTGTCATTACAGCAAATACCCATTCCCGTTCAGCTCTCACTTCATGGATCCTCACATTGAGGATTGTAAGAGGGGAAACAAGAGGTTAAATGCACTGAGGTCTGTGGTTCGATCCCCGGCACTGGTGAAAGCAATGGGGGGCATGCTTCCTTAAGATACCTGCTGTCCCTGTTCACCTAGCAGTAAGCAGGCACCTGAGTGTTAGCCGACTGGTGTGAGTCGCATCCTGGGGACAAAATTAACCTATTTTGCCCGAAATGCTCTGCATAGCCAGGGGCTTTCTATACAGTATGTTATTTGATGCCATCTAGGACTGTATAAGTTGTATCAAGTACTGTAGAAATAAAGATTTTTATTGTGAAGTTGAAAGCTAAATCGTAAGACAGTACTTAACAAATGAAATAATTAACTTCTCGGAGCCTTCGACACAGAAGAGAATAATCCCAAAATCAAATAAACACGACATGTGTAGGTGAAGTGAGGAGGCAAGAGGTACTTCCTTTGAAGGAAGAAAAACGAGAAGAAATAAAAAGAAACCCTTAAGAATGGAGAGAAAAGAAGATAGATGAAGAAACATAGAAAAAAACAAAGAATCCCTCCACTAGATGGAGCCATATACGGTCCTTCCTGGGAGAACTGGAGATCTTAATAACCCAACCACAGTCACTCAGAGATGAGTCAGAGATGCCAGCGGCTGAGCCAGGGAACCAGGGACATCTGGCTGAACCACAAAGTTGTATTTTAATTTATTATTATTAATTGTAATTTATAATGAATATGTAATACTAACAGCAACATCAGTAATAGGACTAGTAGCAGTAGTAGTACTAGTAGGTGGTAGTAACAATACTATTACTAGTAGTAGTAGTAATAGTACTAGTAGCAGTAGTAGTAGTAGTAGTAGTAATAATAGTAGTAGTAGTAGAAGTAGTAAGTAATAACTGTCATATTAGAAGTAATAGTGGTAGAAAGAGGTGCCTCGTAACTCCGTGAAAAGTGTCTTTGGTTCACATCGAAAAGCCAGATTTCGGTCATGGAGCTAGTGGATTATTATTATAATCATGGGGATCGCTAAACTCGTAGGATTATACAGCACATGTCGGGGGAGGGGGGAGGATGGAAGGTATTCAGACTCAATTCAGGGAACCGGAGCACAGATCCAATTCCCTAGATCAAGAGCCCCTCACCAGCATCAAGGAACCTCCCTTGAGGGGCGAAGCTAGTGCAGACGCTGAACATAATTCCTTATATTTGTTCCCCTGTGTGTTAGCTCATTGTTGTTGGTGGTATCCTGGGAGGGTGGTAGTATACCTCAGGTTGGGCTGGGCTTTAAGATGAGTTAAAGTAGGGTAACAGCCCTTAGCCTGTACAGTGTAAAGACAATACTAGTAGAATTAACAGTAATGGAAGCAGAAATAGTATAAGTAGGTTGGTAGCATTTATTGCCATTACTATTGCAGCCTTAACGACTGTTGTGGCTGTAACATTATTAATACGGGTTATGGTAGTTGTAGTAGTAGTAGCAGTGGTGCTGATGGTAGTGTTGGTGGCTACTATTACTGTTACTAAGACACGTGTGCAACAGTTATGTATCCTGATTGCACAGTTATGTATCCTTGTTGCTGAAACGTTTCACCTACTGTTATATATGTCTTGCTCGTCAACTTGTTGGCATTTTATACCATTTTCAACATAGTGTTACTAACATCAGATGATATTTCTGCAACATTTACTGTAATATCAGAGCCATTTTATAATTAACATCGTAATCATCAAAATAATTATCATTATTGCCGCGAAAACCACTAAATTACTCACAACATCTAGAGGGGTAACACAGAAACAACAAAATTAATTTACGGTTTTATTCGTACAGAGAAAGTAATGGCCAATGCTTCTGTGTTAGTGTTAATAGCATAGGCTATTTACCCCTGGCCTGCCTGTGGATCATTCTGCTGGAATTGGCTTGATGTACTGACAAATCACTTAAAAAAGTCCCAGTGACGACGTTTCACTCCGTCCTGGACCTGTGTCAAGTATCGCTCTCACTCGACCCGCTGGCAAAATGAAGTTTGGAACTCACACAATGAGTTCTGCGCCTCATCACAAAACGAGTGGGACTCAAATCCTTGGCAGACAACTTCTAAGCTTCACCGGCTTCCTCAGTAGTGACGTGGACTTCCTCAGTGGTGACGCGGACTTCCTTCTGTGAAGACGTGACTGGTGAGTTCTTCGTTCTTAGCTACCTGAGACTGTGATGATGGCTTTACTCTACTATGAGCACCTACATCTTCAGATTAAAGCAGAATTAACGGAGGCAAGAAGAGAAATTCAACGACCAAAGGGTAAGTGCAAGGATGATCCTCGGAACAACGTCGTCGATGATCGGACCAACGACTGGATGCTTGCTGGAACTGAAGGGACGAAGCTGAAGCTGAAAAAGGATACAGGAGAATGCTGTGAAGACCAGCAACTCTTTTTCTTTGTTATCAGGTGAATGTGAATAGGCCATCCAGGACCTTCCAATGAAGACCATTTCAACAGGGATCACTGTTAACTACACAATGAAGACAGCCAGTGAAGACATCCCAGCAAAGACCATCCCTACAAAGACCGTCACGACGAACACAGCCAGTGAAGGTAAGAACATTGTTTTAGTTAGGGACAGTCAGGTTAAGTTTATGGATAGTGCGTTTTGTCTTAGAGACAGGAAGAGGAGACAGAGGGTGTATATTCCTGGGGCTGTGATGGAGGATATTGTTAGCCGTCTGAACGACATCGTGAGAGGTAATTGGAGTAATCCTATTATCTCAGTGCTGGAGGCAACGATGTTGGCAGGCATAGAAGTATGAACTTGATTTGCAGGTATAGGTCAGCAATAGACATGATTAGGAAGAAGGGAGGGCGCCCTGCAATATGTGGCATTTTGCCAAGGAGAGGAGTTGGAAATGAGTCGTTGTCCAGGGCAATTTTTGTTAATTACTCCCTGGACAAATACTGTTAAGACAATGTAGTACCATTTATAGACAACTGGGACCTCTTCTATGGCAGAAATGACATGTATGTCAGAGACGGGGTTCATTTATCTAGATCCGGGGTGGGGACACTTGCCAGTGCAGTGGAGGGCACTATTAGAGCTTTAAACTAGAAATAGTGCTATGGGTTTTTGTGGGAAAGCAATGAACTATGATACAGTAGAAATGGGCAGGACTAATTCTCAGTGTAGCGATATTGTTAGCTTTAGGGAAACCAGTTATAGGCAGACTGAGGTAGAGTTATTGATAAATATTGGAAAGCCAATGTCTCTAGGTGATAAGGACAATAATAGAGATAGTGGGGGAGCAGGAATGAGCAGGAAGGGGAAAAGAGAAGAGAGGGGTTCCTCAACATATATTAAGCAAGGTGAATATTAAAATGGTGTACAGTACCGACAGGTTGGTAAGTAAGACACATGTGCAACAAATGTGTTTATGTATCTTACCACAGAACAGAAAACACCTTGGACAACTTTTTCAAGTGAGAATGATTGGATTTGAGGATGTAACCTCTCAATGAAAACATTCTTTCTTCCACTAGCGGACTACACCTCTCCTTCTGTAGTTTGAACTTCACAGTGTTTCAGACTATGGAAAAACTCTTCTCCAGGCTGAAGGACTGACCACCTCGAAACTACGTCTTCAAGGGTGACGGACTGATTACATCGTCTTTACATCTCTACTGTTTCTGCTAACTTTTCTGTACTCGACTGAAGAAGCCTACTGTGCAGGCGAAACGTTTCCAAATAAAGATACCTAACTGTTACACATGTGTCTTACTTACCCCCCCCCCCCATCCATATATTATACAAATAGTCGTAGCACTAGAAACAAGACGAACGAGTTGAGATTAGTTGCAAGTGCGGGTAATACTGACGTATTTGCCATAGCTGTGTTGTGGTTTGATTTGAAGAATCGGGACATACCTGCTGAATGTCACATTCAGGATTTTAAGTTATTCCACGTTGATAGAAGAAGCGGAAGGTGTATGGGGTGGCGCTGTATGTCAGAGAACACTTAAATTACTGCATAAATACGAGTGTTAAAATTGAAAGAACAGAAATTGAGTCTGTCTGGGTAGAATTTTCGGAAGGGCGTGATGAACTTGGATAGGGACCACTTTAGGAAGAAATTGTTAAGGCTACAAGGCACGATAACATAGTAATTCAAGGAGACTTTAGTCAAATAGATTGGAATTCATTGACTTGGAATCTTGAGTAAAACGACTTTCTGGAGGTGGTTCAAGATTGTTTTTTGGAGCAGTTTGGGTTCAAGATTGTTTTTTGGAGCAGTTTGTGACAGATCCAACGAGGGGAAATAACCTGGTTGATATGGGTCCGGCTACCTAGAATAACCTTGTTAATAGTCTTGAGATTACAGAGGAGCTTGGCGCAAACGACCACAAATCGATTACCATTAGTATCGATTGGAAATATGACAGTACGTATAATTTAGTAACAGTCCCAGATTTTCGCTTAGCAGATTACAATGGGCTTAGAGAACACTTACCATCTGTGGACTAGGGTACTGAAGAGAACTATCATTGCGACAGTTTTCTAAACATTATACCCTGCCCAAAGAACGTTTATTCCATTTAGTGAAATGAGATCAAATAGAAATAATCCGAAATGGATGAACAATTCGCTCAAACATCTTTAAGGAAAGAAGAAGGGAATGAACATGGATTTACGAGGGGCCTTTCCTGTCTAACTAATTTACTGACTTTCCTCAGTAAAGCTTCTGAAACAGTTGATAATGACAAAGAATACGATATTATTTATTTGGATTTTAGTAAAGCTTTTGATAGAGTACCACACCAAAGACTTTTAAAGAAAGTGGCAGCACATGGTACTGAGGAAAAAGTCCTGTCATGGATCGAGGCATGGGTCACCAACAGGAAGCAGAGAATCTTCATAAATGGGGTGAAATCTGATTAGGGATCAGTCACAAGTGGCGTTCCACAAGGATCAGTTTTAGGCCCCTTGTTGTTTATAATAAACATTAATGACCTTGACGAGGAAAGAACAAGTGATATGAGCAAATTCTCTGACGATACAAAAATAGGCAGGATTATTGATTCAGAGGAAGGTGCCACCGTATTTCAGCAGGATTTAAACAAGCTCATGTCATGGTCTGAAAATGTAAAGTCCTAAAGCTCTGGAATGTAAATAAACCTAGCACCTACAAATTAAATAATATAAAGTTTGGCCATACAGAATGCGAAAAGGACTTGGGAGAACCTGAAGCCATGACACCAGTGCCTAAACGTACGAAATAAGGCAAGCAGATTACTGGGATTCATATCAAGAGGTATTAGCTACAGGAGTCCAGAGGTCATACTACAGCTCTACACATTATTAGTAAGGCCTCACTTAGATTATGCAGCTCAGTTCTGGTCTCCATGTTACAGAATGAAATTACCGAAAATGATATAAAATGCCGACAAGTTGAAGATTAAGACACATGTTCAGTAGTTGAGTATCTTTATTGATGAAACGTTTCGCCTGCACAGTAGGCTTCTTCAGTCAAATACAGAGGAAACAGTAGTAATGAAATAAAGATGGTGTAATCAGTTTATCAACTTCGGAGAAAAAGTATTTGAAGTAATCAGTCCCTCAGCCTGGAGAAGAGTTCAGCTCTATGGAGCTGAACTCTTCTCAAGGCTGAGGGACTGATTACCTCAAACTCCTTCTGATCTTCGCCATTCTTCTTTGTATAGGACTGATGAAGCCACTGTGTGGCGAAACGTTTCCTCAATAAAGATATGTCTAATATATGTTTATGGTTGTGTTTTATTTGTAAGTTTGTATGTGACGTCACTTCCGCCTTCGTCCTTTGTATCCCATTCCATCTTTTCACTTCCTCCTTTGTATCTCACTTCATCTTTCCTTCTTCCTTATCTACCTTCGCGTTCTCTCGCCATCCTCCTCCTCATCCTCTCTCTTTTCCCTTTTCCTTGTTCTTATCTCTCTACGAAGTTCACTCCTGCTCCTCCTGCTCCTCCTGCTCCTCCTCCTCCTGCTCCTCCTGCTCCTCCTCCTCCTGCTCCTCCTCCTGCTCCTCCTCCTGCTCCTCCTCCTGCTCCTCCTCCTGCTCCTCCTCCTGCTCGTCCTCCTGCTCCTCCTCCTGCTCCTCCTCCTGCTCCTCCTCCTGCTCCTCCTCCTGCTCCTCCTCCTGCTCGTCCTCCTCCTCCTCCTGCTCGTCCTCCTGCTCGTCCTCCTGCTCCTCCTCCTGCTCGTCCTCCTGCTCCTCCTCCTGCTCCTCCTCCTGCTCCTCCTCCTGCTCCTCCTCCTGCTCCTCCTCCTGCTCCTCCTCCTGCTCCTCCTCCTGCTCCTCCTGCTCCTCCTCCTCCTGCTCCTCCTCCTCCTGCTCCTCCTCCTGCTCCTCCTCCTGCTCCTCCTCCTGCTCCTCCTCCTCCTGCTCCTCCTGCTCCTCCTCCTGCTCCTCCTCCTGCTCCTCCTCCTGCTCCTCCTCCTGCTCCTCCTCCTGCTCCTCCTCCTGCTCCTCCTCCTGCTCCCCCTCCTGCTCCTCCTCCTGCTCCTCCTCCTGCTCCTCCTCCTGCTCCTCCTCCTGCTCCTCCTCCTCCTGCTCCTCCTCCTGCTCCTCCTCCTGCTCCTCCTCCTGCTCCTCCTCCTGCTCCTCCTGCTCCTCCTCCTGCTCCTCCTCCTCCTGCTCCTCCTCCTGCTCCTCCTCCTGCTCCTCCTCCTGCTCCTCCTCCTGCTCCTCCTCCTGCTCCTCCTCCTGCTCCTCCTCCTGCTCCTCCTCCTGCTCGTCCTCCTCCTTCTGCTCCTCCTTCTGCTTCTCCTCCTGCTCCTCCTCCTGCTCCTCCTCCTGCTCCTCCTCCTGCTCCTCCTCCTGCTCCTCCTCCTGCTCCTCCTCCTGCTCCTCCTCCTCCTGCTCCTCCTCCTGCTCCTCCTCCTGCTCCTCCTGCTCTCCTCCTGCTCCTCCTCCTGCTCCTCCTCCTGCTCCTCCTCCTGCTCCTCCTCCTGCTCCTCCTCCTGCTCCTCCTCCTCCTTCTGCTCCTCCTTCTGCTCCTCCTCCTGCTCGTCCTCCTGCTTCTCCTCCTGCTCCTCCTCCTGCTCCTCCTCCTGCTCCTCCTCCTGCTCCTCCTCCTGCTCCTCCTCCTGCTCCTCCTCCTGCTCCTCCTCCTGCTCCTCCTTCTGCTGCTCCTCCTTCTGCTGCTCCTCCTCCTGCTCCTCCTCCTGCTCCTCCTCCTGCTCCTCTTCCTGCTCCTGCTCCTCCTCCTGCTCCTCCTCCTGCTCCTCCTCCTGCTCCTCCTGCTCCTCCTCCTGCTCCTGCTCCTCCTCCTGCTCCTGCTCCTCCTCCTGCTCCTCCTCCTGCTCCTCCTCCTGCTCCTCCTCCTGCTCCTCCTCCTGCTCCTCCTCCTGCTCCTCCTCCTGCTCCTCCTCCTGCTCCTCCTCCTGCTCCTCCTCCTGCTCCTCCTCCTGCTCCTCCTCCTGCTCCTCCTCCTGCTCCTCCTCCTGCTCCTCCTCCTGCTCCTCCTCCTGCTCCTCCTCCTGCTCCTCCTCCTGCTCCTCCTCCTGCTCCTCCTCCTGCTCCTCCTCCTGCTCCTCCTCACAACAATCACTCAGGAACCTCCTAATATCCCGCACAGTAAACACGCTCCCTCCAAAAAAAAATTGTGTCATTGAAACGCAGCCGTTATTAAACTTTTCTTTTTATGTGTGTGTGGCTCTGTCGATACAGTTGGGAGTATATTCCTTCCAGGGATTTTTCCCCTTTCTCTCTCTCTCTCTCTCTCTCTCTCTCTCTCCATCATGCTCTTTACTCCTATAGACAAACAAATCCGGTGACACCATAATTACATACTTGTAATATTCGACAATCGCGGACAAAGAGGAAGGGATCAACGACCTTTCTACAGCTTCCACGATCCCCCTTCGAAACCATCCTCTTTTTTTCCCCTTCATTATTATTTGCGGGAGACTTCGGTGTCAACTTTGATCCTCCCATATCACGTTTGCTGTTGAGATGAGAGGGTGCGATACGCGGACACCGATGACTTCCTCTTCCATTGCTATCAAGTGGAGTGAAGAGGCAGAGGGAGGGATATCTGGGCATTTGTATCGGCCTTTATGTAACTCTTAACAGATTATAATCTCTCGGGTTGCGGCTCTCCATGTGTGTGTGTGTGTGTGTGTGTGTGTGTGTGTGTGTGTGTGTGTGTGTGTGTGTGTGCATTCACCGATTTGTATTTACCGAATTTTCTTGTTAGTCTCAGGTCATCAGAGGAGAATGACATGTTTCAGTCCCGTCTCGCAGGTCATTTACACATAATAAGAAGAGCAATGGGTCTAGTATTGATCCTTGGGGAACCCCATTTGCTCCACTTTCCCATTTTGAAACGTCTACCCGTACCATTACTCTTCATGCAGTTTCTTGAGAGCAAAAGGACAAGGAAGGTGAGTGAGAGACAAATGAGATTAATGGAATCGAGGTTACCACATCTCCAGCATTTATCTCTTCCTCTGCTGCATATTAAATTCTACTGTTTTTTCACCGTTGCTACGTGATAATATACCTCAGTCTACCGCACTCTGACAACCTGCTAGCTCAGTCTACCGCACACTGCCAACCTGCTAGTTCAGTCTACCGCACTCTGACAACCTGCTAGTTCAGTCTACCGCACTCTGACAACCTGCTAGCTCAGTCTACCGCACACTGCCAACCTGCTAGTTCAGTCTACCGCACCCTGACAACCTGCTAGCTCAGTCTACCGCACACTGCCAACCTGCTAGTTCAGTCTACCGCACTCTGACAACCTGCTAGCTCAGTCTACCGCACTCTGACAACCTGCTAGTTCAGTCTACCGCACTCTGACAACCTGCTAGCTCAGTCTACCTCACTCTGACGTTGAGAAAACTTGGGTTTCTTGTTTACCATCGCAGGATCTTTGTTTACCTGCAGACTGAAGCTTGAAACAACACTGTATTGAATATTATAAGCGCAGAAACATCAGTAAACGTATAATAATAGTAATAATAATAATAATAATAATAATAATAATAATAATAATAATAATAATATAATAATAATAATAATAATAATAATAATAATAATAATAATAAAATAATCATAATGTAATAACAATATGTACACATGAAGAACATGTGTACATTGTATCTCCGTGTGTTCATCTTCGACTGATAATGTGACTATAATGTTCTTGTACGTTCTTTAAGTGTTGACATTGTATATAAAATATAGAGGACATTGTTTGCTTATTATTTTTCAATATTTAGCGATTATTTTCAACATTAGTAAAATTTGATGCCATTGAAGAAAATTACTGAAAGGTAAATATCAGGTAAATGTAATTGAAATTTGTTATTTTTCTTCTGATTAATTGTAATTGAAAATCTGGTGAAAAGTAATTGAGATTGTAATTGACTTTCGGTTATGTAATTAATACAAGTATGATCACTATGACGACCGTCACTATCATCACCATCACCACCGTCACTATCATCACCACCATCATGATCATCACCACCACCACCAGCATCATCACCACCATCATCATCACCATCATCACCACCACTATCACCATCATCACCACCATCATCACCATCATCACTATCATCATCATCACCATCACCACCACCACCACCACCACCACCATCACCCTCATCATCACCATCATCATCATCACCATCACCACCATGATCACTATCATCACCATCATCTCTATCATCACCACCATCATCACTATCATCACCATCACCACCATCATCACTATCATCACCATCACCACCATCATCACCATCATCATCATCACCACCACCACCACCACCACCACCACCATCACCCCCGTCATCACCATCATCACTATCATCACCACCATCATCACTATCATCACCACCATCATCACTATCATCACCATCATCATCATCACCATCATCACCATCATCATCATCACCATCACCACCATCATCACTATCATCACCATCATCACAAATTCAACAATTTACATCATTTTCATTTTGGTTCTCTTCTTTCCTGTGATCCTTGTGGGTTTAGAGCATCGTTTTGATTATAATACTAATCTTCTTTCCTTCTCTACTTTTCCCCTTTCTTCTCACCTCTTTTATCATCTCTCTTATCCATCTTCTTCCTTAAATCATCTTTTTCTTTTCCTTCTCTTTTAAATATCTTTCTCTTCCCTTCTCTCTCAATCCTCTGTATTCCTCCTTCCCTATTTCTTATTGTTTCTTCCTTGATTCCTTTTTCTTTCATTTTTTTTACTCTTTCTTCTCCAACGGCTCTCTTTTTCTTGCTCCCTTTCTCGTCCTCTTCTTCATTCCACCGTTCTTTCTCTCTCTCTCTCTCTCTCTCTCTTCACATTTTGTCAACACTGGAGAGCAAATGCCGTCGAGTTTGTTTACAAAGTCTAATAATAATAATAATAATAATATTATTATTATTATTATTATTATTATTATTATTATTATCATCATCAACATCATCGTCGTCGTCATTATTCAAAATAAATTTATTACTGTGTCTTCAATGTAACTGCGTAAATAAAAAATACGTAAATTACGCAGTAAATCAGTTGCACTCTTTTATCTCCTAAGTGATTCTACAACAATAATTACACGGACCAGTGCACCAGGAGTCTATGTTGTGTCTTGTTTAATAGATAAGTCTGCCGAGTGAGACAGACACCATGATGTATGTATGTCTCAGGGTACTGCTGGGGCATGTTAGCTGAAGGTATGTTTTGATATATGTGGGTATGTGCCCGGCGGTAGTGTTGGGAAGGGGTGGATACGTTCGCTGGAGGTTTGACCGACGCTCGGAACATTTAATGGGACTGGGAATATGATGAGAAAATGTTTCTGTACCTTGTGATGTTTAATTGTATGTGGGAGGGTTTGGTGGGTGGCGTGGTTGATGGGAGATGGGGGTGTAGTTGAGGGTGGATAGTGTGGTTGTTGGGGGTGGAAGAGACGTATTTGTTGCCAAACTTGACCAATAACGCGATAGTAGGAGGAACTGCGTATCTGCGCCTGACACGAGACTTCGCAGCGACTTCTAGATATTAAAACCAGCGGTGGCCGTCGGGGAAGTTAACTTCAGTAAAGAGAAACGCGAAATCAGTCATTTTTGAGATAAAAATGTTAAATATGTATATAAAATATCAAGCAACTCGCTAGCCAAGGAAAAAAGAAGAGAAAGACCCTGAAGTGGTCATTAGCAATGAGCTCAGGTGCCCAAAACATCGTCTTGATGAGAGCAACAATATTTGCTTATTGTGCATCCCATCAGACCAGGATTTAAGTCTGTAGACCATAGGTATTCCCATAATTATAAGTCCCAAACGTACTTAACAAACAAACTTGGACCTAGACATTGTATACAATATAAAGGCTTCAGTAAGACCTATATATTGCTTGAAAAGGCAAATAATTCAATAGAAAATTATTAAGTTGTATTTTAATTTTTCATGTCATAGTTTTGAATCGTCTGAGATTTTTTTAGGCCTAAATCTTTTATGGTAGGCACAAGGTACTATCCACTGTGTATCCATAGGTGCGCTCCTTGTCCACTGGATGGACAAAAAGCACACTTACGGATACACAATGATATTTGCTTTCGTTATGTTAAATCTGATTTCCACTAATTGATAGCAAAAACAAATTTTCACTCTATTGTATTTTGAAATTGATGTCACCAGATTACATAAAAGGTGAAGTTAGACTGGAAGACGTGCAGAGAACTTTCATTAACTTTCACTGAAAAAAATGAACTTCCTGAAGAAAGAATGAAAGTACTAAACCTGTTTTCACTTAAGAATGTGGCACTTCACCAGCTGACACTTGGAAAGATGGCACTTAGAAAACTTACATTCATGAATATGAGTAGGAATTTCTTTTTTTTTTTTGTTGCCATCCTTATTATGAAGCATTTGAGAGCATTCGTGATGTTGTAACACAATGGAACAAACTGTCCAATGATGCTGAAACCACTGGAACAATCTTCTGATGTTTAAAAGCACTGGAACAAAGTTCCCTCCTGTGCTACAAGCATCAACACAGTGCAATCGCTTAAGAAACAGGTGACCAAGAGCTTACTGAACATCGGATACAAGGAAAGACGCACTACAAAGGATGACGTCCCTCAGGGTGGGAACAGTTATAGGGATGATAATTCAGGGAAATGGATATAATCTCCATTTCTATGGAAAAAGACTGAATGTCTCCCATTCCTCCGCAGGCTGTATTAGCCAAACTTATTTAACATTTTCCCGCGAAAATATTAATGTAATAATAATAATAATAATAATAATAATAATAATAATAATAATAATAATAATAATATATATTATTATTATTATTATTATTATTATTGTTATTATTGTTATTATTACTAATTCAAATATTAATACTAATATTACTAGCACGACAATAAGAAAAACTACTACTACTATTACTACTACTACTACTACTACTACTAATAATAATAATAATAATACCAATGATAATAACAATAAGTATAAATTTCTGTATTAAAATAGATCCCAGAATAAGGGATCTGTCTGTCTGTCTGTCTGTGTCTCTCTCTCGCTCTGTCTCTCTCTGTCAGTCTTTCTCTCTCTCTCTCTCTCTCTCTCTCTCTCTCTCTCTCTCCCTCCAGTATGTTCGTCGTATAATATTGTGGCGTGACAGTTACAGCATAATAAACACGGAATAATCCTTAATGAGAAGGATTTCATGACAAGAGGAGGGAAGTGTGTGTGTGTGTGTGTGTGTGTGTGTGTGTGTGTGTGTGTGTGTGCGCGCGTGTGTGTGTACTCACCTAATTGTGGTTGCAGGGGTCGACTCTTAGCTCCTGGCCCCGCCTCTTCAATGGTTGCTACTGGGTCCTCTCTCTCCCTGCTCCATGAGCTTCATCAAACCTCGTCTTAAAACTATGTATGGTTCCCGCCTCCACTACGTCACTTTCTAGGCTATTCCACTGCCTGACAACTCTATGACTGAAGAAATACTTCCTGTGTGTGTGTGTGTGTGTGTGTGTGTGTGTGTGTGTGTGTGTGTGTGTGTGTGTTTGTGTGTGTGTGTGGCGTAAATGAACGATTAAGACATTAGGAAACACATTTTCAGTACGAGCGAGGGCGTGAGCCCTGCAGGAAACTTAAGAGTGTTAGTCAGTGCACTAGTTGGTCAGGTAGTGAGTGCACTAGGGAGCCAGGTAGTGCACTAGTTAGTCAGGTAGTGAGTGCACTAGGGAGCCAGGTAGTGCACTAGTTAGTCAGGTAGTGAGTGCACTAGGGAGCCAGGTAGTGCACTAGTTAGTCAGGTAGTAAGTGCACTAGGGAGTCAGGTAGTGCACTAGTTAGTCAGGTAGTGAGTGCACTAGGGAGCCAGGTAGTGCACTTGTTAGTCAGGTAGTGCACTAGTTAGTCAGGTAGTGAGTGCACTAGGGAGTCAGGTAGTGCACTAGTTAGTCAGGTAGTGAGTGCACTAGGGAGCCAGGTAGTGCACTAGTTAGTCAGGTAGTGAGTGCACTAGGGAGCCAGGTAGTGCACTAGTTAGTCAGGTAGTGAGTGCACTAGGGAGTCAGGTAGTGCACTAGTTAGTCAGGTAGTGAGTGCACTAGGGAGCCAGGTAGTGCACTAGTTAGTCAAGTAGGGAGTGCACTAGAGAGTCAGGTAGTGCACTAGTTACTCAGGTAGTGAGTGCACTAGGGAGCCAGGTAGTGCACTAGTTAGTCAGGTAGTGAGTGCACTAGGGAGCCAGGTAGTGCACTACTTAGTCAGGTAGTAAGTGCACTAGGGAGTCAGGTAGTGCACTAGTTAGTCAGGTAGTGAGTGCACTAGGAAGTCAGGTAGTGCACTAGTTAGTCAGGTAGTGAGTGCACTAGGGAGCCAGGTAGTGCACTAGTTACTCAGGTAGTGCACTAGTCAGTCAGGTAGTGAGTGCACTAGGGAGTCAGGTAGTGCACTAGTTAGTCAGGTAGTGAGTGCACTAGGGAGCCAGGTAGTGCACTAGTTAGTCAGGTAGTGAGTGCACTAGGGAGTCAGGTAGTGCACTAGTTAGTCAGGTAGTGAGTGCACTAGGGAGCCAGGTAGTGCACTAGTTACTCAGGTAGTGCACTAGTCAGTCAGGTAGTGAGTGCACTAGGGAGTGAGGTAGTGCACTAGTTAGTCAGGTAGTGAGTGCACTAGGGAGCCAGGTAGTGCACTAGTTAGTCAGGTAGTGAGTGCACTAGGGAGCCAGGTAGTGCACTAGTTAGTCAGGTAGTGAGTGCACTAGGGAGCCAGGTAGTGCACTAGTTAGTCAGGTAGTGAGTGCACTAGGGAGCCAGGTAGTGCACTAGTTAGTCAGGTAGTGAGTGCACTAGGGAGCCAGGTAGTGCACTATTTAGTCAGGTAGTGAGTGCACTAGGGAGTCAGGTAGTGCACTAGTTAGTCAGGTAGTGCACTAGTTAGTCAGGTAGTGCACTAGTTAGTCAGGTTGTGAGTGCACTAGGGAGCCAGGTAGTGCACTAGTCAGTCAGGTAGTGAGTGCACTAGGGAGTCAGGTAGTGCACTAGTTAGTCAGGTAGTGAGTGCACTAGGGAGCCAGGTAGTGCACTAGTTAGTCAGGTAGTGAGTGCACTAGGGAGCCAAGTAGTGCACTAGTTAGTCAGGTAGTGAGTGCACTAGGGAGTCAGGTAGTGCACTAGTTAGTAGTGAGTGCACTAGGGAGCCAGGTAGTGCACTAGTCAGGTAGTGAGTGCACTAGGGAGTCAGGTAGTGCACTAGTTAGTCAGGTAGTGAGTGCACTAGGGAGCCAGGTAGTGCACTAGTTAGTCAGGTAGTGAGTGCACTAGGGAGTCAGGTAGTTCACTAGGGAATCAGGTACTAATTTTGCACCTGGAAAGGAATTGTACCATCAACGATCAACACATGTTCACGGACTGTAAGAAAGTACGCGGGATTGTACCTCCCATGATATACTAATCCACAAGCTAAAAGACGGCAATAAGAAATTAATAAAATTGAAGCAAACGGGGTAATGGATCCGGAGGAATCTATACTTATTTATGAACCTAAAATAACCGGTGAGACAGACTCGTACGAATTCCTGCTCACACACCCTCAGAAGCTCATGAAATAACGGGTAATAGGAAAATAAACCTTTCGCCGATATCCTGATCGGTCAGATGAGTAGTTACTGGTTTTCAGAACGAATAGGCGACCGAGATAATAATAATCAAAGAACGCGCAGACTGAAAATGGAGTAGAGTCCTTAGGAACAGAATCGACGAGTGTTACAGAAGCGGAAAAGATATGTAAACATTTGTATTTCGTCGGAGCAGCTCTGCAACGCGGTTTAGCTCTGTGTAGAGCTCTGTCATTGCCTTGATAAATCTCTAAGCAGGGTGAAATGTTTGTCCCAATGGAATCTTGTACACGAACGTGTGATTTTTCTTCACTGTTACAGGCACTGCGAAGTTCTGATCCAACCGAGGAGTCTTCAGCACAACCGGAGACTTTGTAAATAATATTAAGGAGCGTCAGTAAAAAATTCATTCAGAAGTATAAATGCAGTTGATGTCAGATGTATTATATTGTACCGGGAAGTTCAAGAAGTTGAAGAGCATCCAGAGCTTCACTACTAGACTTGAACCGAAGAGTGAAAAATACTGAAGGAAAGTGAACCTTACAACACTGGAAAAAGAGAGAACCGAGAATCAGGAACCAAACCTAGAGTACACACACACACACACACACACACACACACACACACACATTTGAATGATTTTATTCACACAAGAAATAGAAGATTATCTGTTATGTAGACTACTGCATTATTGTAATAACTGTATAAATAATGTCAACCCATTCATGACTGTGTATTAGAATGGTTAGTTGGACACTTATTGGATGGTGATGTCATTTGTTTACTCTTGAAAATCGACAAAAATTGAACATTTTCGCTACTTTGAGCTCAATTTCAAGGTCCTTTTCATTGTGAAATCAATGAAAATCATCCCTATTTCTGTAATATATCTTTCATTCTATCAAATAAGACCAAGAAAATGATTTCGACAAAAACTGAAGGAATATTACCCGTAAGAAATAATGTGAATCCAATTAATCTGTTCCAGACACCCAAAAGTATTAACAAAAATATGTTTTATAGAGAATATAGTTTTACATACAGTTAACAATGAGAAGTAAATATAACGGACTATTGAATTGGATAAATGAACATTTAACATCACTTTAACCTTTATAGACGACTCTTGTTGGCGTATGGAAGACGATGAGGAGAGGAGAGGGCAGATAAGTTATCTCTACCACCATCACTACCCCCTTCTAGCCTGACTGACTCAGAATGCTTGAGATGCTTTGTTTGAGTGTGGGCGGACATGTTCGGTATGGCGGACCACTGTCAACTCAATGAAAACCAAGCTGATAAACGAAAACTAGGACAAAATTTTGACAAAAAAAGTCATATAAAACCGAATTCGATGAAAACCAGGGCAGACAGAAAGCAAAGCTCCACTGTATATATTCTTTTATGGTAATAAATATAGGTATATATAGAATATGAGCAGCTCTCAGCTATCTTGTATGACTTAGTATGAAGTAACAACAACAGTCTTACAAGACACCCAGAACTCACCACGTGGAGGTGGCTGCTTACCAGAGTTCCGTTTTTTTTTTTTTTTTTTTTTTTTTTTTTTTTTTTTTTTTTTTTTTTTTTTTTTTTTTTTTTTTTTTTTTTAACCCCTTTCCCCTTTTGTCACAGTTTCAGTCCCCTCTTGAACCCTGTAGCTCAATGCTTTTTCTTCTTGTTCAGGACAGCATTTTTTGTTTTTTTGTTTTTCACATTATTTACAGTGGAATTATCTTTATTTTGATTCTTTTTGGTCTTATTTTTCTTGTTCTTTTTAGGTTGTTCAACAGGAACGTCCTTGGTAGTCAAGTTAGTGGGAACTTGGTTTGGCTTGTAATCTGGCTTAAATTCAAGCCATTTAGGGTCAGGGATCTCCTGGTAGATGATCTGTCTTTCTGGTTCTTGTTTAGTGGTGGATTGAGATAGATTATTTTTCTTTGGAAATCTGAGCCTCTGTGATGGACGCCGAAGTCGTGGGAATCTCCCGGCGGCCACAACACATCCGCTCTCCTCCTCTCTCAAACCGTTCTCTTCAAATTTCATTTTTGCTTTATACTATAGTGATTTTGTTGAAGATCACTACATAGACAACCAGTGAACATATCATAAATTGTATTTCATCACTGACCTCACCACTATAACAACAAAATAAAAAAATAGTTACCCTCGAATTATGAGCAGTAAGGGTAGTGTTGATAGTTCTGGTGATAGTCATAAGTTTGCTGGGGGGGTTTTTCACCCTTTTTCCCTTTTTTCACATTCCTTGAGTCCACCATTACTTGAGTCCACCATTACTTGAGTCCACCATTACTTGAGACCACAATTCGTTGAGACCACTAATCATTGAGTCTACCATCCATTGAGTCTACCATTCACTGAGACCATTCTTGAGTACTCCAATCATTGAGACCACCATTCCTTAAGACCACTGTTCCTTGAGACCATTGTTCCTTGAGACTATTATTCCTTGAGTACACTGTTCCCTAAGACAACCATTCCACTAAAACCCAGGATGTAACTCATACCTGTCAACTAACACAGGATGTAAACCACACCAGTTTGCTAATACCCAGGATACGACCCACACCAATCCACTAACACCAAGGATGCAAACCACACCAGTCTACTAACACCCAGGATGCTACCCACACCAGTCCACTAACACCCTGGATGGGACCCACACCAATCCACTGAAAACCAGGATGTGACCAACACCATTCCACTAGCATGCAGGTTGTGACCCACACCAATCTACTAACAAGCAGAATGTGACCCCTCACCAGTCTACTAACACCCAGGAAGTGACCCAAACCAGTTCACTAACACCTAGGGTATGAACCACACCATTCCACTAACACTCAGGAACTGACCCACACAAGTTTACTAACACATAGGATGTGACCCACACCATTCCACTAGCATACAGGATGTGACCCACACCAGTCCAATAACAAGCAGAATGTGACCCTTACCAGTCTACTAACACCCAGGAAGTGACCAACACCATTCCACTAACAATCAGAATGTGTTGCGCACCTCTCAAATAACACCGAGGATACCATCAACACCAATCCACTAACACCCATGATGACACCCAAACCAGTCTAATAACACCCAGGATGCCACCCACACTAGTCGACTAACACCCAGGCTTTAACCCGCACCAGTCCACTAACACCCAGGATGTGACCATTACCTCTCCGCTAATTCCCAAGATGCGATCTCCACCAATCCACTAACACTCAGGATGACAACCACACCAGTCCACTAACACCCAGAATGTGACACACACCAGTGCACTAACACCCAGGATGCCACCTACACCTGTCCACTAACCCACAAGATGCCATCTGCACAAGTCTATCATCTTGGATGTCACACACATCAGTCCTCTAACACAAAGGATGTGGCCCTCACCAATCCACTAACACCCAGGATGCCACCCACACCAGTTTGCTAACACCTAGGATGTGACCCACACCAGTCCACTAACACACAGGATGCTATGTACACCAGTCCATTAATTCCCAGGATGCCACCTACTCAAGTCCACTAACACCCAGGATGCCACCCACACTAGTGCACTAACATGCAGGATACCACCTACACTACTCCAGTAACACCCAGGATGCCACCCACACTAGTTCACTAACACCGAGGATGCCACCCACATCAGTCCACTAACACCCTGGATGCCACCCACATCAGTCCACTAACACCAATCATTGGACACACACGAGTCCACTGACACCCAGGATATGACCCACACCAGTCCACTAACACCCAGGATGTGTCCCACACTAGTCCACTAACACTCAGGATGCCACCCACACCAGTCCACTAACACCCAGGATGCCACCCACACCAGTGCACTATCACCCAGGATGCCAACCACATCAGTCCACTAACACCAAGAATGGGACCCACACAAGTCTACTAACACCCAGGATGTGTTCCACACCAGTCTACTAACACCCAGGAAGTGACTCAGACCAGCCAACTATCACCCAGGATGAGACAGATACCAGTCTACTAATACTCAGGAAGTGAGGCACACCATTCCACTAGCATGCAGGATGTGACCCACACCAGTTCACTAACATCCAGGATCTCATGCACATCAGTTCAATAACACCCAGGATGCCACCCTCACCAGTATACTAACACCCATGATGAAACTCACACCGGTCCACTAACACCCAGGATGCCAATCACACCAATCCAATAACACCCAAGATGCCATCAACACCAATCTACTAACACCCAGGATGTGACCCACACCAATCAACTAACACCCAGGATGTAACCCACACCAGTCTACTAACATAGGGTGTGACCTACACCATTCCACTAGCACCCAAGATGCCACCCACACCAGCCCAATAGCACCGAAGATGCCATCTGCGCCTGTCTACTAACATCTTGTATGTTACCAATACCAGTACACTAACACCCAGGGCATGACCCACACCTGTCCACTAATTCCCAGGATGCCACCTATACCAGTCCTCTAACACCTAGATTGTCACCCACATAAGTCCACTAACACCTAGAATGTCACCTACAAAAGTCCACTAACACACAGGATATGGCCCATACCAGTCCACTAACACACAGGATGTGGCCCACACAAGTCCACTAACACCCAGGATGCCTCCTGCGCCAGTCCACTAACATGCAGCATGCCACTCACACCAGTCCACTAATTCCAAGGCTGCAACACACACTAGTCCACTAGCACTCAGGATGCCACCAACACAAGTCTTCTAACACCCAGGATGTAACACACGACAGTCCAGTAACACCCAGGGTGCCACCTTCACCAGTCCACTAATGCCTTGGTTGCCACCCACTCTAGTCCACTAACACCCTGGATGCCACCCATACCATTACACTAACTCCTAGGATGTGTCCCACACCACTTGAGGAACACGCAGGGTTCCACACACACCAGTCCAGTAACACCCAGGATTTGACCCATATCAGTCTACTAACACTCAGGATGCCACTTACACCAGTCCACTAACACCCAGGATGCCACCCACATAAGTGAACTATCACCCAGGATGCCACCCACACCAGTGCACTATCACACAGGATGGCAACTACACCAGTCCACTAACACCCAGGATGCCACCCACACCAGTGCACTATCACCCAGGATGCCAACCACATCAGTCCACTAACACCCAGGATGCCAACCACACCAGTCCACTAACACCAAGAATGGGACCCACACAAGTCTGCTAACACCCAGGATGTGTCCCACACCATTCCACTTACATGCAGGATGTGACCCACACCAGTCCACTAACACAGTGTGTGACGTACACCATTCCACTAACACCCAAGATGCCACCCACACCAGCCCAATAACACCGAAGATGCCACCTGCACCTGTCTACTAACATCTAGGATGTTGCCAACACCAGTACGCTAACACCCAGGACATGACCCACACCTGTCCACTAATTCCCAGGATGCCACCTATACCAGTCCTCTAACACCTAGATTGTCACCCACATAACTCCACTAACACCTAGAATGTCACCCACATAAGTCCATTAACACACAGGATGTGGCCCACACCAGTCCACTAACACCCAGGATGCCTCCTACACCAGTCCACTAACATGCAGCATGCCACTCACACCAGTCCACTAATTCCAAGGCTGTCACACACACTAGTCCACTAGCACCCAGGATGCCACCAATACAAGTCTTCTAACACTCAGGATGTGACACACGCCAGTCCAGTAACACCCAGGGTGCCACCTTCACCAGTCCACTAATTCCTTGGTTGTCACCCACTCTAGTTCACTAACACCCTGGATGCCACCCATACCATTACACTAACTCCTAGGATGTGTCCCACACCACTTGAGGAACACCCTGGGTTCCTCACACATCAGTCCAGTAACACCCAGGATTTGACCCATATCAGTCTACTAACACCCAGAATGCCACCCACACCAGTCCACTAACACCCAGGAATGCACTTACACCAGTCCACTAACACCCAGGATGCCACCCACGCCAGTGTACTAACACCCAGGATGCCATCCACATCAGTCCATTAACACCCAGGATGCCACCCACATCAGTCCACTAACACGCAAGATGCCACCCACACCAGTCCATTAACACTCAGGATATTACCCACACCAGTCCACTAATACCCAGGATGCCACCCACATCAGTCCACTAACACCCAAGATGCCACCCACATCAGTCCACTAACACCCAGGATACCACCCACACCAGTCCACTAACATCCATGATGCCACCCACTTCAGTCCACTAGCACCCAAGATGCCACCCACATCAGTCCACTAATACCCAGGATACCACCCACACCAGTCCACTAACACCCAGGATGCCACCCACCTCAGTCCACTAACACCCAAGATGCCACCCACATCAGTCCACTAACACCCAAGATGCCACCCACACCAGTCCATTAACACTCAGGATGTTACCTACACCAGTCCACTAATACCCAGGATGCCACCCACATCAGTCCACTAACACCCAAGATGCCACCCACATCAGTCCACTAACACCCAAGATGCCACCCACACCAGTCCATTAACACTCAGGATGTTACCTACACCAGTCCACTAATACCCAGGATGCCACCCACATCAGTCCACTAACACCCAGGATGCCACCTACATCAGTCCACTAACACCCAGGATGCCACCCACATCAGTCCACTAACACCCAGGATGCCACCCACATCAGTCCACTAATACCCAGGATGCCACCCACATCAGTCCACTATCACCCAGGATGCCACCCACATCAGTCCACTAACACCCAGGATGCTACCCACATCAGTCCACTATCACCCAGGATGCCACCCACATCAGTCCACTAACTCCCAGGATGCCACCCACATCAGTCCACTAACACCCAAGATGCCACCTACATCAGTCCACTAACACCCAGGATGCCACCCACATCAGTCCACTAACACCCAGGATGTCACCCACATCAGTCCACTAACACCCAGGATGCCACCCACATCAGTCCACTAACACCCAGGATGCCACCCACACCAGTCCACTAATAACCAGGATGCCAACCACATCAGTCCACTAACACCCAGGTAGTCAGTAAATGTGGGGCTGATAGGGCTGTCCTGGTAGACAGTAATGGTGAAGCTGGAGGTGGAAACATAAACTCATATGCAGTTTAATGTGATCCTTTATTGACAACGTTTCACCCACACAGTGGGCTTTTTCAAGTCAGACACAGATCTACCTGGGGTGGAATGTACGGGAGTACAGGTAGATCTGTGTGTGACTTGAAAAAGCCCACTGTGTGGGTGGAACGTTGTCAATAAAGGATCACATTAAACTGGATCACATTAAACTGCATATGTGTTTATGTTTCCATTGTGTCGGAATTTTATACCATTTATTTTCATCGAAGCTGGAGGTGCTGTCCTGGGAGACAGTAATGGTGAAGCTGGAGATTTTGTCCAGGTAGTCAGGAAATATACGCAGTAGCGAATGCATATAAATGACCTCATGGGAGACAGGAGCTGTAGTGGGGAAACAAGTGTAGTCAAGGACAAGATAAAACCAATATTACAAACTAGTAGTACCACAGGAAATAGCAAACAAGAGGACTCCACTAGCAATAGTGAGAATATATTACCAAAAACAACTGGTGAGAGCTCCATTGTTGGTGCTAGTGAGGATAGGAATAAGGCAGATAAACATGCACCAACAGGGAATACAGTCACAGAAACCCAAGGCAAACGGAAACCAAGCCTCTGCACATACTATGCACTTGGTATCTGCAGGCATGGGAAATCTGGAAAAACAGATGGGACGTGCAACTATGACCACCCTAGAAAATGCCGTGCCCATATGACAACAGGAAAATGCAAACTCCCTTCCTGTAAGCTTTTTCACCCTGAAATGTGTCCCTCTTCAGTACAGGAAAGACTGTGCTATAACTTAAATTGCCAGGCACACCATCTAAAGGGGACAAAAGATACAAAACATCCAGGCCATGGGAAAACCTCGGTAGCCACAGCCACTCAAGAGGGAGAGGTTTTTTAGTGTCAGGAAGGAAAAAAAACTGGCAGGAAATGGCAGAAATTGTACACCAAATCCAGTCATTCCTGGAGTGGAACCACAGTCGATGGCCTCCACTCCAAACCAACAGATACAGATACTAATGCCAGAAAAAAAGTCCCCCCTCCCAGTACCAACAATGCCACCAGTCCAATGACATTCTTCTTTGCAAATATACAGGGTCTAAAGCCAGCAACGATCAACAAAATACCTTTCATCCGTGGACTGCTTGCAGAGGCCAATGCAATGTTCGTGGTTTTCAGAGACCCACATAAAGGATCACTTGGACAACGAAATATGGATCCCAGGTTACAACCTATACAGATGCGACAGAGTGAACAGGCAAAAAGGGGAAGGGGGTTGGCCTGTACATCGCAGAGTCACTTGTTTGCACAGAACTGATTAATGCCTCAAATGATGTAATGGAAGTTTTAGCAGTAAAGATCGAGAACCAAAACCTAGTCATTGTGGTAGTCTACAAGCCTCCTGATGCAACGTCCCAGCAATTCCAGGGACAGCTGTTAAAAATTGACCACTGTCTGGAAAACCTGCCAGCTCCTGCCCCCAACATCTTGCTCCTCGGGGATTTCAACTTAAGGCACCTAAAATGGAGGAATATAGCAAATAATGTTGTTGCAGTGATAACACCAGGAGGCAGCTCTGACGAGAACTCACACACACACTAGCTTTTAAATCTCTGCACAAAATTAAATTTAAACCAGCAAATAATAGAGCCTACTAGACTGGAGAATACACTAGACCTCATCTTCACTAACAATGATGATCTGATATGGAATGTCACCATATCAAAAGCAATATACTCATATCACAACATAATCGAGGTTCAGACATGTATGCACGGAGCCCCAGACCGACATAATGAGATTAGTCACGAGGGGGCATTCACTAAATTCAACTTCAATAACAAAAACATAAAGTGGGACCAAGTAAACCAAGTCTTAACCGATATAAGCCGGGAAGATATACTAAGCAACACAGACCCCAACTTATGCCTAGAACAGATTAACTCGGTGGCACTCGATGTATGCACAAGGCTTATTCCTCTAAGAAAAAGGAGGAGTAGATGTAAAATAGAAAGAGACAGGCACTCCCTTTACAGGCGACGGAAAAGAATAACAGAGCGGCTAAAAGAGGCCAGTATATCTGAAATGCGTAGGGAGTCACTGGTCAGAGAAATAGCAAACATTGAACTTAAGCTATAGGAATCTTATAGGAGTCAGGAATCGCGGGAAGAACTAAAAGCCATAAATGAAATTGAAAGAAACCCAAAGTATTTCTTTTCCTATGCCAAATCAAAGTCGAGAACAACGTCCAGTATTGGGCCCCTACTTAAACAAGATGGGTCCTTCACAGATGACAGCAAGGAAATGAGTGAGCTACTCAAGTCCCAATATGAGTCAGTTTTTAACAAGCCACTAACCAGACTGAGAGTCGAAGATCAAAATGATTTTTTTATGAGAGAGCCACAGAATTTGGTTAACACAAGCCTATCTGATGTTATCCTGATGCCAAATGACTTCGAACAGGTGATTAATGACATGCCTATGCACTCTGCCCCAGGGCCAGACTCATGGAACTCCGTGTTCATCAAAAACTGCAAGAAGCCCCTATCACGAGCTTTTACCATCCTATGGAGAGGGAGCATGGACACGGGGGTCGTTCCACAGTTACTAAAAACAACAGACATAGCCCCACTCCATAAAGGGGGCAGTAAAGCAATAGCAATGAACTACAGACCAATAGCACTAACATCCCATATCATAAAAATCTTTGAAAGGGTCCTAAGAAGCAAGATTGCCACCCATCTAGAAACCCATCAATTACACAACCCAGGGCAACATAGGTTTAAAACAGGTCGCTCCTGTCTGTGTCAACTATTGGATCACTACGACAAGGTCCTAGATGCACTAGACGACAAAAAGAATGCAGATGTAATATATACAGACTTTGCAAAAGCCTTCGACAAGTGTGACCATGGTGTAATAGTGCGCAAAATGCATGCTGAAGGAATAACAGCTATGGTGAAAAACTCTGTTCCACAAGGCACAGTACTCGCTCCCATCTTGTTTCTCATCCTCATATCTGACATAGACAAGGATGTCAGCCACAGCACCATGTCTTCCTTTGCAGATGACACCCGAACCTGCATGACAGTGTCTTCCATTGCAGACACTGCAAGGCTCCAGGCGGACATCAACCAAAAATTTCAGTGGGCTGCAGAAAACAATATGAAGTTCAACGATGAGAAATTTCAATTACTCAGATATGGTAAACACGAGAAAATTAAAATTTCATCAGAGTACAAAACAAATTCTGGCCACAAAATAGAGCGAAACACCAGCATCAAAGACCTGGTAGTGATCATGTCGGAGGATCTCACCTTCAAGGACCATAACATTGTATCAATCGCAGCTGCTAGAAAAATGACAGGATGGATAATGAGAACCTTCAAAGCTAGGGATGCCAAGCCCATGATGACACTCTTCAGGTCACTTGTTCAATCTAGGCTGGAATATTGCTGCACACTAACAGCACCTTTCAAGGCAGGTGAAATTGCTGATCTAGAAAATGTACAGAGAACCTTCACGGCACGCATAACGGAGATAAAACACCTCAGTTACTGGGAGCGCTTGAAGTTCCTGAACCTGTATTCCTTGGAACACAGGCAGGAGAGATACATGATTATATACACCTGGAAAATCCTAGAGGGACTAGTACCGAACTTGCACACGAAAATCACTCACTACGAAAGCAAAAGACTTGGCAGACGATGCAACATCCCCCCAATGAAAAACAGGGGTGTCACTAGCACGTTAAGAGACCATACAATAAGTGTCAGGGGCCCGAGACTGTTCAACTGCCTCCCAGCATACATAAGGGGGATTACCAATAGACCCCTGGCAGTCTCATGCTGGCACTGGACAAGCACCTAAAGTCGGCACCTGACCAGCAGGGCTGTGGCTCGTACGTTGGTTTGCGTGCAGCCAGCAGTAACAGCCTGGTTGATCAGGCTCTGATCCACCAGGAGGCCTGGTCATAGACCGGGTCGCGGGGGCGTTGACCCCCAGACCTCTCTCCAGGTAAACTCCAGGTATATATACTTTTTATTTTTCCTGCCTTCAAATTTGGCACGATTGGCCCGAGATACCTTGTCAGCATAGAATGGGTCCTAACACTCAGTGTGCGTTTTATTAAAATAATGTGGGACCACTCAGTACCTTGTGGGAGCGCCAGCTAGAGCAAACAGTGCGGCAAACACCAAGGATTCACTGATGTAATGTCTCATTAACACTCCTCTTTTAAGAGGAAAGTGATGTTAACCCCAAGTTTAGGATCTGTCTATCTCTTTCTATCTCTATCTCTGTCTATCTCTTTCTATCTGTCTGTCTATCTCTGTCTCACAGGTACACATAAATACATGTATACGTAGTATAAATTACCTAGGATAACCCAAAAAATCCAGACAAAGTTCTATACTCTGCTTGAAGATGTGAGTAAAGGTGATGATGCGGTCTTGTGGCTCTCTCTGAGACAGAGAGCTAGACGGATAGACAGATAGACAGGGAGCTTGACATACAGAAAAATAGACAGAGAGACATGTTTTTGTACCAGCGTTTTCGCTGGTACAAAAACATGTCTCTCTGTCTATTTTTCTGTAAGTCAAGCTCCCTGTCTATCTGTCTATCCGTCTAGCTCTCTGTCAGCTCTTATCAGATGTTATCTCAGCTTATCATGTCACTGTCAGGGGTGGACTTGGTTTTTCATTCTTCAAGGGAACATATTACGTATTATTATTATTACATATTATTCTTCTCCTCCTCCTTCTCCTACTCCTCCTTCTTCTCCTCCTCCTCCTATTACTCCTTCTATTACTCCTCCTCCTCCTCCTCCTCTGCCTCCTCCACCTCCTCATCCTCCTTCTCCTCCTCCTCTGCCTCTGCCCCGTCCTCCTCCTCCTCCTCTGCCTCCTCCTCCTCCTCCTCCTCCTTATCTTCCTCCTCCTTATCCTCCTCCTCCTTATCCTCCTCCTCCTTATCCTCTTTCTCCTTATCCTCTTTTTCCTTATCTTCTTCCTTCCTATCCTCTTCCTCCTTATCCTCTTCCTCCTTATCCTCTTCCTCCTTATCCTCTTCCTCCTTATCCTCTTCCTCCTTATCCTCTTCCTCCTTATCCTCTTCCTCCTTATCCTCTTCCTCCTTATCCTCTTCCTCCTTATCCTCTTCCTCCTTATCCTCTTCCTCTTTCTCCTCTTCCTCTTTCTCCTCCTCCTTTTCCCCCTCCTCCTTCTCCTCCTCCTCCATCTCCTCCTCCTCCATCTCCTCCTCCTTCTCTTTCCCCTTCTCCTCCTCCTCCTCCTCATTGTTATTATATACTTCCATATATCCAAAACATTGCTGGGACATATAAATACTTCGTATATATTCCAAGACAATAGTAAATTACCAAGGCAGGTGTAAATGTCTACCTGTCACTGTGTTTGTAACAATCTGAGTACAATTTTAGTACCTAATACTAGTGTCAGAACAAAGATTGGTTATGAAATGACAAGAACTATTATAAATTGTAATTATCAGAACATAAAAATTACATAAAATAATATTAAAAATAGAAAAAAAGGTATATTGGCAACACTTTTGCAAGCGGCAGGACTCCATGTTGCCGTCACATGAGCATCCAGTGCCAACTTCTTGGCCTCATATCTCCGTAAGTACTGACCCTAATTTTTTTTATTCTAAAACATGTCAAAAAGTGTGTTCTTTTTTCTATAATTTTTTTTTTTTTTTCAAAATATTCGGGGCGCTGCGCGATATATACGTTTGGACCATTTAAGGGTTGACATAAGCTTGGATAGGTTAAGAAGATAAGGTGTTTTTTTAACTGTAGTTTTAAAAATGCTAGTTGAGTCAGTGGTTCTGGAGATTTCTGGCAGAGTTCCAGATTTTAGGCCCTTTTATGCACACTGAGTTTCTGAAAAGATTTAGCCTGATAAGGGGAATGTTATAGAGATTTTTATGGTTAGCATTATTTCTATGGGTCCTATTGCAACTGTCAAGAAAGTACTTCAGATCGGGATTAATGTTAGAATTTAGTGTTGTGCAAATGTAGGTTGCTAAGTAGTACGAGTGAATGTTTTGTATACCGGGAAGGTTTAACTCTTTGAGGAGTGAGGAGGAGGGGGTGTTGTCTAGCAGTGGATTGTGTGATCATTTACACTGCAGGTTTTTGTTGGATTATTATTGGTTTTAGGTGATTTTTTATTGTGGAGCCCCAGGCACAAATAGCATAGTTGAGGTATAGTACTGTCTGTGGTACATAGTAATTGTTATGCAGAAATATGGGATAGCTGGGGGCTTGAGCCTTGTCTAAGGGCAAAGGTAAAAGTTACACAATAGTCAAGCATAAACAGGCCACCCAGGGCTATCCCAGTCAAACCAGAAAGCGCTAAACCAGTATGTGTTACTTCAATGGGTTGGTTAACAGATTGTTAGGCAAAAATCCCAGTTAGGAAAATATATCTATTTATTCAACATAACACTATATACACACTCTAGAAACACCTTAATCTTAAACACCAAAATGAGGGTACACAAGAACAGCTGGCTGGAGGTCCAGCCACCATAACCACTAGGCCTAGTCAGCACCAGGCCGTCACTACTCCACTACCAACCCCATTTCTTAATTCCTGACTCATCCCACAGCCATCTGACCATGAGCCTAGGTGGGCATACAGGTAAGCCATAGAAGAGCCTATGGCTTGGGTTAACTAAACAAAAGGAGTACACAACTACAAACTTAGCTTAAATATACAGCATCTCCGACGCCAGCCTCCACACCATGCTGACTCCACGTGACTGCCCCCAGCCACGCTTACCCCGACGCCAGCCTCCACACCATGCTGACTCCACCTGACTGCCCCCAGCCACGCTTACCCCGTGTACCCAAACACAGTTGGAAAATAACTACCTAGCAGGATTTCTTTATAATTACACTTAGAGTACTTTACAGTGCCCCCAAATGCACATTATGAATTATAAAATTATTATTTACAATTATAACAGTCATACTATTATGGCACACTTTTCAATTCAATTCAATTCAAGTTTATTCTCTATAAGGGTTACAATGTGGGGTTTACAGGTTTTGGGTATTGTGTGGTTTACATGTTATAAAATACTAATTACAGAGGGGGCCACTAGGACACCTAGCATGGCTAGGCATTTCGGGCAGACTTAGATTAATTCTTAACATTAAATCCTTACAGATTATGGTATTAAGGCTAAGTGACTACATCATAATTTATGAGTTTAGCAATGTGAATGCTTTTGTTTTGGCACAATACAAAGTGTCTATATTGGAGTATCATAGGCAAACTTATGATTAGTTAGGATTTATTATTTTAAGATTAAAATTAGTATTTCTGGGTTTATAGTCAGTGGGTGAGTGAGTGTAATTGTGAACCACCAGGTGGTTATCATGTTGTTAGTTGTCGGGGTGTATCAGGAAGATAAGATGTTTTCTAACTGTAATTTTGAAAGTGATGAATGTGTCTGCAGTTCTAGAGTTTTCAGGTAGGGTGTTCTAGATTTTAGGTCCTTTGAAATACATTGAATTTTTGTAAAGGTTTAGTTAAATACGGGGAATGTCATAGAGATGTTTGTGTCTGGTGTTATTCCTGTGGATCCTGTCACAACTATCAAGAAAGCGTTTTAGGTCAAGGTTAATATTGGAATTTAAGGTCCTGTAGATATAGATTGCACAGTAGTAAGTGTGGATGTTCTGAACAGGGAGTAAGTTTAGATCTATGAAGATTGGGGGGGGGGGTGTTGCCAGGGATGGGATGTAGTGATTATTCTTACTGCAGCTTTTTGTTGGGTTATTATTGGCTTCAGGTGTGTTGCTGCAGTTGATCCCCAAGCACAGATAGTATAGGTGAGGTACAGATATGTAAGTGAATGGTTTAGTGTGAGAAGGGCAGTTTGTGGCACGTAGTATATCGTATCTTGGAGAGGATCCCCACCGTTTTGGATACTTTTTTTGTTATGTGCTGGATATGGGTGCTGAAATTTAGGTTGTTGTTGAGGTATAGGCCAAGGAATTTGCCCTCATTATGTCTGGAAATTAGAGTGCTGTCAATCTTAATGTTAAGTTGCGCAACACCTGCTTTGCTACCAAACATAATACAGTAGGTTTTGCCAGTGTTAAGTGTAAGTTTATTGGCTGTCATCCAAGTCGATATTTTGAGCAGCTCCTCGTTAACAATGGCGTTGAGGGTCGCAAGATTAGGGTGGGAGATGACATAAGTCATGTCGTCAGCAAAGAGAATGGGTTTCATGTGTTGGGATATGTTTGGAAGATCATTGATGTAAATGAGGAAGAGCAGGGGTCCAAGGACACTTCCCTGCGGAACTCCACTATCAAGTGGCCGTATTGATGAGGCTGTGTCTTTAATGGTGACATACTGATACCTATTAGAAAGGTAGGATTTGAAATATGCAAGCGCATGGCCTCTTATACCATAGTGGTCAAGTTTGTGGAGTAGGATGCCGTGGTCTACGGTATCAAACGCTTTTCTTAGGTCAATAGAAATTCCTAGCGGATATTCCTTATTTTCCAATGCTGTGTAAAGCAGGTCTAGCATTTTTATAATTGCATCATTAGTGCTTTTATTTTTCCTGAATCCAAATTGGCAGGGGTTGAGTATGTTTTGTGACGTTATAAATGAATATAGTCTCCTGTGCACGAGTTTCTTGAAGATTTTTGAGAGCAATGGTAAGTTTGATATTAGCCTATAGTTGTTTACGTCTGTAGGGTCACCACCTTTATGTATTGGTGTAACCCTTGCTGTCTTGAGTAGTGTCGGGAAAGTGCTAGTTTCTAGTGACTTGTTAAAAAGTAATGTAATAGCATGCGAAAGGACATGGGCCGTTCGCTTGTACAATAATGGTGGGACGTGAGACAGATTCCCCGAGTTATTTTTAAGTGACTTTATGATCACGGTGACTTCCGTGGGCTCAGTTGGTACAAGATAGAAGGAATTTGGGAAATTCCCATCTAGGTAGTCCCCGGCACGGGTATTGGTACGTGGGATTTTACAGGCGAGATTAGATCCTATGTTTGAGAAGAAGTCGTTTATCTTGTTAGCTGTATCAGTGGGATGTAGTGGTGTTTCATGCAGGTTGAGTTAGAACAATATTTTTTTTTTCAGTTTGTGGGTCCCCAGAATCTGGGAAAGTGTTTTCCAGGTCTTTTTTATATCTCCTCTTGTGTCAGTGAATCTGCTGGAGTAGTACAGTTGTTTGGCTTTCTTTATTAATTTGGTGAGTTCTGTTGAATATTGTTTAAGACTGTCTTTGAGTATTAAGCCCTGTCTATATTGCTTTTCATATTGGTGTTTCTTATCAATGGATTTCAGAATGCTGCTGGTTAGCCAAGGGCAACCAAGCCGGTTATTCGTGATCTGTTTAGTTTTTATAGGACAATGTTTGTTGTATAGTCTAAGTATTTTGTTAAGAAAAATGTCTGTCCAATCGTCAATACTATTGGCATTGGAGAATTCTGTAGGCCAGTCAACAGTCTCTAGGTCTGCTGTGAAATTCCTTATTGAGGCCTCGTCATGGAGTCTAAATAAAACTTTGTTGTATTTGAGTGGTGGCTTACTAATGTTTGTTAAGAGGAAGGTTGGGTAGTGGTCAGTAGTGCTGTCTGTGATTATCCCTGATTTAAGGGGGGCTAGTATATTGGTCCATATGTGGTGTATTATGGTTGCACTTGTCTCAGTCAGCCTGGTTGGTTTAGTTATTGTTCTCCACTATATGTACATTACAATGTCATGCAGAACCCTGCATAACAGTAATGTATCTTTGGGAGTATGCCAGCTGTTTTTAATAGTTTTTTTTTTGTTATGTGTTGGATATGGGTGTTGAATTTCATGTTATTGTAAAGATGTAGACCCAGTAATTTTCCCCTCATTATGTTTAGCAATAAGGATGTTGTTAAACATAATGTTTAGTTGGACCTCACTGTCTCTACTCCCAAACATAATGTAGAAGGTTTTGTCTATATTAATTGTAAGTTTATTGATAGTCATCCAGGTTGCTATTTTTTGCAGTCATCCAGTCATCCAGGTTACTATTTTTGCAGTCATCATTGTTGACAGTCATCCAGGGTACTAGTTAACAATAGTGTTAACCCTTTCAGCATCCAAGAAATTTTGAAAAAAAAAAATATATTTTTTCTTACAGAATTAAAGATATTTTTATGAATGCAATGAAATAAAAACAAAAAAATTTCTGATGAGTACTTACCAAGATACAGCAGCGGGAAGTTGACCCAAAATGACCGGGTGGTAGCAACATCAGCGACTTCCGCAAAATCGCATTTTTTATTTTATGCTTTTTATACTATTTTCTTTTCTTTTCTAATTTTTTTCTTTTTCTACTTCTTCAGGAGGAAAATAGGAGGCAAATATAAGCAATATAAAATTATATGAAAAGGTAATATACATTATATACATTGTGACCCATTCAGGGGTTGCAACGTTTATATGTCACAGTTCATCTAATATGACATAACAAACAATATGAATAACATAGAAACATGATATATACTCTAGAATGAATAAAAATATGTATTCATGTAGTGGTATGGGCGGTGTCGGCGGTGGACGAGAGTTTGTCTGGAGACTGGGCAAAATACTTTATGAATAATTTCGGTATTATCATCTATACAGCTTACTTATATATCACAGTTCATCTAATATTACACAACAAACAATAAAAATAACATAGAAACATGATATATACTCTAGAATGAATAAAATATGTCATTATGTAACAGGTGGAGACAGCCACAACCACTCCCTCTTTGTTGTGATAAACACTGCCATCTATTGAAGCCGTCTATTATAATTGTTATATGAAGTACATTATTATTATATATGTATTATTATTATACATATTATATTATTATTATTATTATTATTATTATTAAGTTAGTTAAGTTAAAGATTAGCCGGTTTTCTCCCGGCCCGGGCCTTTTCCAAGTGGTGGCCCGGCCTTGGCTCCCTCTTTAGGGAGTGTCCGAGACATAAGTCTCCCATGGGAGGAGGCACAAGTACCTCCTCATCTTTGGGACCAACTGTCCCCAGGCCTAGCCACAAGCTAGGCCTCTCTGGTCTGCCATCCCCGCCCCAAGGGGGCAAATGGGAATGACAGTCTTATGAGCTAAAGGCTCGGGCTCAGGCACCTACCCTACCCTAGAAGGGTTAGGCATGGTGTCGATCTATTATTATTATTATTATTATTATTATTATTATTATTATTATTATTATTATATTATATTATTATACTATTATTATTATATGTATTATTATTATACATATTATTATAATTATTATTATTATTATTATTATTATATAAATAATTTGTAAATTTTATTCACACAAAAAATATAAGATTTGTTGTTATTCCTTATTGCAATAATTGTATAAATAATGTCAACTCATTCATGACTGCATATTGGAATGGACAGTGACGTCATTTGTTTACTATGAAACAGCCAAACAATGGACCATTTGTCCTAGGTTGAGCTCTATTTCAAGGTACTTTTCATCAAGAAAGCAATTAAAATCATATCTATTTCTGTAATATATCTTCCATTCTATCAAATGAGACCAAACAAACGATAATACAACCATAAAAACCATTTGAAATTATCGCTAATTGCTGAAAAGTGAACTCCATTATTTATGCTTAGATTTCTTTCATTTTTTTCATTTCTTTTTTCATTTCTTTCATTATTTATGCTTAGATTTCTTTCATTTTGGCAATGTATGATGGATCATACATTGCCCAAGTTTCAGTAAGATAGTCCAACAAACAAATGGGATACAATTCCCGAGATCAAGAGCAAGAGCCCCTCACCAGTGTCCAGGAATCTGCCTTGAGGTCTGCTTTCTTGTGGAAATTTTGCTCGGGTATGGAAGCAAAAAATCGACCCATCGACTGCTCGTATTTGGAAAAACTCACACGTGGACACGCTCGCAAGTAGAGGTCCCACTGTACGTGTAAAGATACACAACATATCCCTCCAAACTGCTAATATCCCGAAACCCCTCCTTTAGAATACAGGCATTGTACTTCCCATTTCCAGGGATCAAGTCTGGCTATATAAAAATAACCAGTTTCCCTGAATCCCTTCACTAAATATTACCCTGCTCACACTCCAACAGATCATCAGGTCCCAAATACCATTGATCTCCATTCACTCCTATCAAACACGCTCACACACGCCTGCTGGAAGTCCAGGCCCCTTGCCCACAAAACCTCCCTTACCCCTTCCAATCTTTTTGAGGATGACCCCTACCCCGCCTTTCTTCCTCTACGGATTTAAATGCTCTCCATGTCATTCTACTTTGATCTATTCTCTCTAAATGACCAAACCACCTCAAAACCCCTCTTCAGCCCTCTAACTAATACTTTTATTAACTCCACACCTTCTCCTAATTTCCACACTCCAAATTTTCTGCATAATATTTACACCACACATTGCCCTTAGACAGGACATCTCCACTGCCTCCAACCGCCTCCTCGCTACTGCATTCACAACCCAAGCTTCACACCCATATAAGAGTGTTGGTACTACTATACTTTCATGCATTCCCTTCTTTGCCTCCATAGATAATGTTTTTTTTCTCCACATATACCTCAATGCACCACTCACATTTTTTCCCTCATCAGTTCTATGATTAACCTCATCCTTCATAAATCCATCCACCGACACGTTAACTCCCAAGTATCTCAAAGCATTCACTTCTTCCATACTTCTCTTCCCCAATTTGATATCCAATTTTTCTTTATCTAAATCATTTGATACCCTCATCACCTTACTCTTTTCTATGTTCACTTTCAACTTTCTACCTTTACACTCAATTTCACTCAAATTAAAAATGATGCCAGTTTCAGAATAGGGTCCAGAATAAACAATGCAGACAATCATGGCACCAAAATAACATTTTTCCTGTTCATTAGTCACATGCTTAGGCCCCTCTTGCTTTCTATTTGAATTTTTATTCACACAAGAAATAGAAGATTATCTGTTATGTAGACTACTGCATTATTGTAATAACTGTATAAATAATGTCAACCCATTCATGACTGTGTATTAGAATGGTTAGTTGGACACTTATTGGATGGTGATGTCATTTGTTTACTCTTGAAAATCGACAAAAATTGAACATTTTCGCTACTTTGAGCTCAATTTCAAGGTCCTTTTCATTGTGAAATCAATGAAAATCATCCCTATTTCTGTAGTATATCTTTCATTCTATCAAATAAGACCAAGAAAATTATTTCGACAAAAACTGAAGGAATATTACCCGTAAGAAATAATGTGAATCCAATTAATCTGTTCCAGACACCCAAAAGTATTAACAAAATATACATTTTATAGAGAATATAGTTTTACATACAGAAAACAATGAGAAACAAATATAAAGGACTATTAAATTGGATAAATGAACATTTAACATCACTTTAACCTTTATAGACGACTCTTGTTGGCGTATGGAAGACGGTGAGGAGAGGAGAGGGCAGATAAGTTATCTCTACCACCATCACTACCCCCTTCTAGCCTGACTGACTCAGAATGCTTGAGATGCTTTGTTTGAGTGTGGGCGGACATGTTCGGTATGGCGGACCACTGTCAACTCAATGAAAACCAAGCTGATAAACGAAAACTAGGACAAAATTTTGACAAAAAAAGTCATATAAACCGAATTCGATGAAAACCAGGGCAGACAGAAAGCAAAGCTCCACTGTATATATTCTTTCATGATAGTCAATATATATATAGAATATGAGCAGCTCTCAGCTATCTTGTATGACTTAGTATGAAGTAACAACAACAGTCTTACAAGACACCCAGAACTCACCACGTGGAGGTGGCTGCTTACCAGAGTTCCGTGTTTTTTTTTTTTTTTTTTTTTTTTTTTTTTTTTTTTTTTTTTTTTTTTTTTTTTTTTTTTTTTTTTTTTTTAACCCCTTTCCCCTTTTGTCACAGTTTCAGTCCCCTCTTGAATCCTGTAGCTCAATGCTTTTTCTTCTTGTTCAGGACAGCATTTTTTGTTTTTTTGTTTTTCACATTATTTACAGTGGAATTATCTTTATTTTGATTCTTTTTGGTCTTATTTTTCTTGTTCTTTTTAGGTTGTTCAACAGGAACGTCCTTGGTAGTCAAGTTAGTGGGAACTTGGTTTGGCTTGTAATCTGGCTTAAATTCAAGCCATTTAGGGTCAGGGATCTCCTGGTAGATGATCTGTCTTTCTGGTTCTTGTTTAGTGGTGGATTGAGATAGATTATTTTTCTTTGGAAATCTGAGCCTCTGTGATGGACGCCGAAGTCGTGGGAATCTCCCGGCGGCCACAACACATCCGCTCTCCTCCTCTCTCAAACCGTTCTCTTCAAATTTCATTTTTGCTTTATACTATAGTGATTTTGTTGAAGATCACTACATAGACAACCAGTGAACATATCATAAATTGTATTTCATCACTGACCTCACCACTATAACAACAAAATAAAAAAATAGTTACCCTCGAATTATGAGCAGTAAGGGTAGTGTTGATAGTTCTGGTGATAGTCATAAGTTTGCTGGGTTTTTTTTTTTACCCTTTTTCCCTTTTTTCACATTCCTTGAGTCCACCATTCCTTGAGTCCACCATTCCTTGAGTCCACCATTACTTGAGTCCACCATTACTTGAGACCACAATTCGTTGAGACCACTAATCATTGAGTCTACCATCCATTGAGTCTACCATTCACTGAGACCATTCTTGAGTACTCCATTCATTGAGACCACCATTCCTTAAGACCACTGTTCCTTGAGACCATTGTTCCTTGAGACTACTATTCCTTGAGTACACTGTTCCCTAAGACAACCATTCCACTAAAACCCAGGATGTAACTCATACCTGTCAACTAACACAGGATGTAAACCACACCAGTTTGCTAATACCCAGGATACGACCCACACCAATCCACTAACACCAAGGATGCAAACCACACCAGTCTACTAACACCCAGGATGCTACCCACACCAGTCCACTAACACCCTGGATGGGACCCACACCAATCCACTGAAAACCAGGATGTGACCAACACCATTCCACTAGCATGCAGGTTGTGACCCACACCAATCTACTAACAAGCAGAATGTGACCCCTCACCAGTCTACTAACACCCAGGAAGTGACCCAAACCAGTTCACTAACACCTAGGGTATGAACCACACCATTCCACTAACACTCAGGAACTGACCCACACAAGTTTACTAACACATAGGATGTGACCCACACCATTCCACTAGCATACAGGATGTGACCCACACCAGTCCAATAACAAGCAGAATGTGACCCTTACCAGTCTACTAACACCCAGGAAGTGACCCACACCATTCCACTAACAATCAGAATGTGTTGCGCACCTCTCAAATAACACCGAGGATACCATCAACACCAATCCACTAACACCCATGATGACACCCACACCAGTCTACTAACACCCAGGATGCCACCCACACTAGTCGACTAACACCCAGGCTTTAACCCGCACCAGTCCACTAACACCCAGGATGTGACCATTACCTCTCCGCTAATTCCCAAGATGCGATCTCCACCAATCCACTAACACTCAGGATGACAACCACACCAGTCCACTAACACCCAGAATGTGACACACACCATTCCACTAACACCCAGGATGTAACCCACACCAGTCCACTAACCCACAAGATGCCATCTGCACAAGTCTAACATCTTGGATGTCACACACATCAGTCCTCTAACACAAAGGATGTGGCCCTCACCAATCCACTAACACCCAGGATGCCACCCACACCAGTTTGCTAACACCTAGGATGTGACCCACACCAGTCCACTAACACACAGGATGCTATGTACACCAGTCCATTAATTCCCAGGATGCCACCTACTCAAGTCCACTAACACCCAGGATGCCACCCACACTAGTGCACTAACATGCAGGATACCACCTACACTAGTCCAGTAACACCCAGGATGCCACCCACACTAGTTCACTAACACCGAGGATGCCACCCACATCAGTCCACTAACACCCTGGATGCCACCCACATCAGTCCACTAACACCCATCATTGGACACACACGAGTCCACTGACACCCAGGATATGACCCACACCAGTCCACTAACACCCAGGATGTGTCCCACACTAGTCCACTAACACTCAGGATGCCACCCACACCAGTCCACTAACACCCAGGATGCCACCCACACCAGTGCACTATCACCCAGGATGCCAACCACATCAGTCCACTAACACCCAGGATGCCAACCACACCAGTCCACTAACACCAAGAATGGGACCCACACAAGTCTACTAACACCCAGGATGTGTTCCACACCAGTCTACTAACACCCAGGAAGTGACTCAGACCAGCCAACTATCACCCAGGATGTGACAGATACCAGTCTACTAATACTCAGGAAGTGAGGCACACCATTCCACTAGCATGCAGGATGTGACCCACACCAGTTCACTAACATCCAGGATCTCATGCACATCAGTTCAATAACACCCAGGATGCCACCCTCACCAGTATACTAACACCCATGATGAAACCCACACCGGTCCACTAACACCCAGGATGCCAATCACACCAATCCACTAACACCCAAGATGCCATCAACACCAATCTACTAACACCCAGGATGTGACCCACACCAATCAACTAACACCCAGGATGTAACCCACACCAGTCTACTAACATAGGGTGTGACCTACACCATTCCACTAGCACCCAAGATGCCACCCACACCAGCCCAATAGCACCGAAGATGCCATCTGCACCTGTCTACTAACATCTTGTATGTTACCAATACCAGTACACTAACACCCAGGGCATGACCCACACCTGTCCACTAATTCCCAGGATGCCACCTATACCAGTCCTCTAACACCTAGATTGTCACCTACAAAAGTCCACTAACATCTAGAATGTCACCTACAAAAGTCCACTAACACACAGGATATGGCCCATACCAGTCCACTAACACACAGGATGTGGCCCACACAAGTCCACTAACACCCAGGATGCCTCCTGCGCCAGTCCACTAACATGCAGCATGCCACTCACACCAGTCCACTAATTCCAAGGCTGCAACACACACTAGTCCACTAGCACTCAGGATGCCACCAACACAAGTCTTCTAACACCCAGGATGTAACACACGACAGTCCAGTAACACCCAGGGTGCCACCTTCACCAGTCCACTAATGCCTTGGTTGCCACCCACTCTAGTCCACTAACACCCTGGATGCCACCCATACCATTACACTAACTCCTAGGATGTGTCCCACACCACTTGAGGAACACGTAGGGTTCCACACACACCAGTCAAGGAACACCCAGGATTTGACCCATATCAGTCTACTAACACTCAGGATGCCACTTACACCAGTCCACTAACACCCAGGATGCCACCCACATCAGTGCACTATCACCCAGGATGCCAACCACATCAGTCCACTAACACCCAGCATGGGACCCACACAAGTCTGCTAACACCCAGGATGTGTCCCACACCAGTCCACTATCACCCAGGATGCCAACCACACCAGTCCACTAACACCCAGGATGTGAACACACACCAGTCCACTAACACTCAGGAAGTGACTCAGGCCAACTAACACACACATACCAGTCTACTAATACTCTGGAAGTGAGGCTAAACATGCAGGATGTGACCCACACCAGTCCACTAACCTGCAGGATGTAACCCACACCAGTCCAATAACATCCAGGATCTCATGCACATCAGTCCAATAACACCCAGGATGCCACCTACACCAATCAACTAACACCCAGGATGTAACCCACACCAGTCCACTAACACAGGGTGTGACGTACACCATTCCACTAACACCCAAGATGCCACCCACACCAGCCCAATAACACCGAAGATGCCACCTGCACCTGTCTACTAACATCTAGGATGTTACCAACACCAGTACGCTAACACCCAGGACATGACCCACACCTGTCCACTAATTCCCAGGATGCCACCTATACCAGTCCTCTAACACCTAGATTGTCACCCACATAACTCCACTAACACCTAGAATGTCACCCACATAAGTCCATTAACACACAGGATGTGGCCCACACCAGTCCACTAACACCCAGGATGCCTCCTACACCAGTCCACTAACATGCAGCATGCCACTCACACCAGTCCACTAATTCCAAGGCTGTCACACACACTAGTCCACTAGCACCCAGGATGCCACCAATACAAGTCTTCTAACACTCAGGATGTGACACACGCCAGTCCAGTAACACCCAGGGTGCCACCTTCACCAGTCCACTAATTCCTTGGTTGTCACCCACTCTAGTTCACTAACACCCTGGATGCCACCCATACCATTACACTAACTCCTAGGATGTGTCCCACACCACTTGAGGAACACCCTGGGTTCCTCACACATCAGTCCAGTAACACCCAGGATTTGACCCATATCAGTCTACTAACACCCAGAATGCCACCCACACCAGTCCACTAACACCCAGGAATGCACTTACACCAGTCCACTAACACCCAGGATGCCACCCACACTAGTTCACTAACACCCAGGCTCCCACCCATGCCAGTCCACTAACACCCAGGATGCCATCCACATCAATCCACTAACACTCAGGATGCCATCCACACTAATCCACTAACACCCAGGATACCACCCACACCAGTCCATTAACACCCAGGATGCCACCCACATCAGTCCACCAACACCAAGATGCCACCCACACCAGTCCATTAACACTCAGGATGTTACCTACACTGGTCCACTAACACCCAGGATGCCACCCACACTAATCCACTAACACCCAGGATTCCACCCACATCAGTCCACTAACACCCAAGAAGCCACCCACACCAGTCCATTAACACTCAGGATGTTACCTATACCAGTCCACTAATACCCAGGATGCCACCCACATCAGTCCACTAACACCCAGGATGCCACCCACATCAGTCCACTAACACCCAGGATGCCACCCACACCAGTCCACTAACACCCAGGATGCCACCCACATCAGTCCACTAACACCCAGGATGCCACCCACATCAGTCCACTAATACCCAGGATGCCACCCACATCAGTCCACTAACACCCAGGATGCCACCCACACCAGTCCACTAACACCCAGGATGCCACCCACATCAGTCCACTAACACCCAGGATGCCACCCACATCAGTCCTCTAACACCCAGGATGCCACCCACATCAGTCCTCTAACACCCAGGATGCCACCCACATCAGTCCTCTAACACCCAGGATGCCACCCACATCAGTCCTCTAACACCCAGGATGCCACCCACATCAGTCCTCTAACACCCAGGATGCCACCCACATCAGTCCACTAATACCCAGGATGCCACCCACATCAGTCCACTAACACCCAGGATGCCACCCACATCAGTCCACTAACACCCAGGATGCCACCCACATCAGTCCACTAACACCCAGGATGCCACCCACATCAGTCCACTAACACCCAGGATGCCACCCACATCAGTCCACTAACACCCAGGATGCCACCCACATCAGTCCACTAACACCCAGGATGCCACCCACACCAATCCACTAACACCCAGGATGCCATCCACATCAGTCCACTAACACCCAGGATGCCACCCACTTCAGTCCACTAACACCCAGGATGCCACCACATCAGTCCACTAACACCCAGGATGCCACCCACATCAGTCCAGTAACACCCAGGATGCCACCCACATCAGTCCACTAACACCCAGGATGCCACCCACATCAGTCCACTAACACCCAGGATGCCACCCACATCAGTCCAGTAACACCCAGGATGCCACCCACATCAGTCCAGTAACACCCAGGATGCCACCCACATCAGTCCACTAACACCCAGGATGCCACCCACATCAGTCCACTAACTCCCAGGATGCCACCCACATCAGTCCACTAACACCCAGGATGCCACCTACATCAGTCCAGTAACACCCAGGATGCCACCAACATCAGTCCACTAACACCCAGGATGCCATCCACATCAGTCCAGTAACACCCAGGATGCCACCTACATCAGTCCACTAACACCCAGGATGCCACCCACATCAGTCCACTAACTCCCAGGATGCCACCCACATCAGTCCACTAACACCCAGGATGCCACCTACATCAGTCCACTAACACCCAGGATGCCACCCACATCAGCCCTGTAACACCCAGGATGCCACCCACATCAGTCCAGTAACACCCAGGATGCCACCCACATCAGTCCACTATTACCCAGGATGCCACCCACATCAGTCCAGTAACACCCAGGATGCCACCCACATCAGTCCAGTAACACCCAGGATGCCACCCACATTTGTCCACTAACACCCAGGATGCCACCCACATCAGTCCACTAACACCCAGGGTGCCACCCATGTTGCAACCCCTGAATGGGTTGCAATGATTATTATGTATATATATAATTATTACCTTTTCATTTAATTTTATATTGCTTATATTTGCGATAATAGCTAAATCGTAAGTGTATTGCTTTATATTGTTATTTGACGTAGCTTCCTTTGTTAGGTAGGATGTAACATATTATGTGCTCAGTTCAAGTCTTGATTGTCTAACTACTGTAATTATCGCTCTTTGCTCGTTATTGTACCGGCTTCTGTTGCTGGGCAGTACTGTCCACGGAGCTATCACGTGATCGAGGGGGGGTGTCCTCACCTCGCCTGAAGTATTCAGTCTGGTCTAGACTCTCTTGGTGGTCGGACAGATTGTCTGTCTCATTATTCTTGTTAGTTCTGTAGAACTCTGTTCACAGAACATTGTATAGACTTAGTGATTTTCGACGTTGTACTGAGGTTGTGTGTCACATACACTCGAAACATCTCAGGTCCTGCCCTATAGCTTCTGACCTAATTTGTACTGGTTTCTGTGTATTATCACAGTCGGGGATTTTCTTATGCTGAACTTAGATTCAGTAGTATGGGAGTTTTTTGACTTTTGTGGAGGATCTGCAGATGGTCCCTACTTAGTGTCATTATATTATCTCCTTGTTCCTGATTCTTTGTCGCAGTTGCTTGTTATATTGCTATTGGGCTTAGCATTCTTTTTATTGTTCTACCAGACTGTTCTGGTTGCCAGTCGGTCAAGAAGTTAGTTTATGTGAGGACTTTGTCAGTCACTTGTTTAAGTCTAGTCGAGTCTTGAGACATAACGAACTACTTAGAGCACTTACACACATACACAAACTTGTACATATTTGTAATATCTTATTAAATGTTAATGTACCAGACGGTACTTAAGAATTATAAATGTGATATGTGCTTTCAGCACTATAATATTGTACTCGAGAGAAGTGATATTATTTTGATTACTGTGATTAATTTAATTTAATTTAATTTGATAATATACCTCTAAACTTAATAAATTTAATAAATTTTAATTTCTCTAGTTAGTAGCCTACCAATTGTAATCCTTAAGCACTATTAATGAATCATACTGAATTCTAATGGATAATTGGACAAGGATACTGACTAATTGTTACGATAACCCAGTAACAGGCTGGATGCTAGAAGGGCAGTCCTTTCTAGTATTTACTGGAGATCTCTAAGCTTTTAGAATCGCGTTTTTTGTAACAAATGGGGGCCTGTCCGGGAGGCTCTTGATCCAAGGTGTTGGAGAAGTTGTCCGGTTTGATATACTAGTAACTCTATTACCTGGAGTTTACCTGGAGAGAGTTCCGGGGGTCAACGCCCCCGCGGCCCGGTCTGTGACCAGGCCTCCTGGTGGTTCAGAGCCTGATCAACCAGGCTGTTGCTGCTGGCTGCACGCAAACCAACGTACGAGCCACAGCCCGGCTGGTCAGGAACCGACTTTAGGTGCTTGTCCAGTGCCAGCTTGAAGACTGCCAGGGGTCTGTTGGTAATCCCCCTTATGTATGCTGGGAGGCAGTTGAACAGTCTTGGGCCCCTGACACTTATTGTATGGTCTCTTAACGTGCTAGTGACACCCCTGCTTTTCATTGGGGGGATGTTGCATCGTCTGCCAAGTCTTTTGCTTTCGTAGTGAGTGATTTTCGTGTGCAAGTTCGGTACTAGTCCCTCTAGGATTTTCCAGGTGTATATAATCATGTATCTCTCCCGCCTGCGTTCCAGGGAATACAGGTTCAGGAACCTCAAGCGCTCCCAGTAATTGAGGTGTTTTATCTCCGTTATGCGCGCCGTGAAGGTTCTCTGTTCATTTTCTAGGTCAGCAATTTCACCTGCCTTGAAAGGTGCTGTTAGTGTGCAGCAAACACTCTGAGTACTTTCCTAATCTGAAGACTTTGAGTTTTGTCTTGTACAACATACCAGGTGGATGTATGTACCTGACTGAGTCTCTTGATCCAAGGAGATGGAAATACTGTTGATGAGTTCTAGCTCTAAGACAACCAACACTAAAATTCCTATTAGGAATATAGTTTCCAATAATCACTCTCTCGTAGTACAATTATTTTCGTGATGTATGCCAAAGTGAAACAGTTAATTGATACTCTGACTTTGTCTGAGTTAAGTACATTAAAACTTTAGACGTGTTGGCGAGTAGCCAAATATCTCGGTGTGACGTATAACAAGAATTTCACCGCAGAAACTGTCAGAGCATTAATTAAAGATATATTGTTTCCTGCTCATACAGAAATGTCTGATTATGATTCAGATTCAGAAAGCTTAGTGTCACAATTAGGAAGTATGACTCTATTTGATGACTTAAAAGAAAGAGCAACTACGGCAGAAGTGTCTGAGCCTAGTGAACCTTCGCTCACACCTTCCCGCCTCACTGACACAATAGTACAGAGTATAGCTGGTTGGATGACTCAGCCTAATACTAGTACAGTGTATGCTACACCTGTATATACTTATCCTAGACCAGATCTAGACTCTCTAGAGACGGCTGGACGAAGTCCGACCTAAGAACCGTCCAGACCATGTTAATTTCCTTACTCCTCCATTACCCACTGGTCCTATCTCTCAGGAACAGTTTGAGAGGTATGAACACCTCATTATGTTGCAGACTACACAAATAGAGGCACAGAGGAAATTAAACGAAGATTTCCAAAGAGAAAATGTTCGTCTGGGAAGACAACAGACTGATAGATCACAGGACCCATTTAATGTGCAGAAAGCTGCATCAATGGTTCCTAAGTTTTTTGAGAGTGACTTAGACACCTATTTTGATGTGTTTGAGAACCAGGCTCGTGCTATGGACTGGCCACGTAAGCACTGGGCTACAGTGTTGCATACAGCTTTGACAGGAAGAGCTCAAACTTGTACTGCTGCTTTACCATTTGCCAAGTACATTAGTTATGACACTGTCAAACAAACTATTCTAGAGACATATAACTTGTTGCCTGTAAGTTATCAAAGCGCATTTCATACATTACAACGACGACAAGATCAAACTTGTGTAGAGTTTGCTCGTGAGAAAAAAGTTGCATTTGAGAGGTGGTGTAGGTCTGCCAAGTGTGACAACTACGACAGCCTTGTTCAGTTGTTACTACACGAAGAGTTTAACAACTGTATGTCTGCTGACATACAAGAATATCTGATCGATCATACTACCTCGGATATTCTGGAAACTGCAGCATTAGGAGACAATTACGAGATTTCTCACAAACTTGTACGTACTAAAACACAGAGAAACAAGGTAACTAAAAATTGTCCTAGAAGCTGGCAACCTAAATCAGCTGCTCATTGCCGGCCTGATGTACCTGCTACTGTAACTTCTCGTACCTTTACCAGGAAAACTCACAATCCTGAATCTGTCTCTGTGGCTAGACAGAAATCTGATATCGAGAAGAAGAAAGTTAAATGTACATATTGTAACAAAAAAGGACATGCTAGAGAGTATTGCTATAAGTTAGAAAGAGATGCGAGAGACAGTCGTGCGGCTGGCGCCCCCACACAAGTCGTATCCTCTTCCGAGCAACAAAGGCACCAAAATCCTAGTAATACCTCTGATCTTACTGTTTTAGATAATGTTACTCAGGATAGATGACTAGCGTCAGAAAGTGTATCTGACGAAAAGATTCGTTCAGCGATGAGTCCTTACTTTTCAAGAGGTAGAATAGGATTTGACGAATCACATCTGAGATAATTACTTTCAGAGACACTGGCAGTTATCTCACGTTATTAAGAGAAGATGTACTGCCCATAACTGACGATACCTATTGCAAGATAGATGTATTGTTAGAAGCCTATGGAGGGGCTGTTATAAAAGTGCCTCTGCACAAAGTATACATTGAAACAAGCTATTATACTGGTTATATTTCAATGGGTATATCCAGTGGTGTATTTCCCATCAGGTCAGTGGACTTGTTGATAGGGAACGATATCCTTCATGCTGGTATATGTAAAGAACCACTTGTGATTGATAATAACACTGTTGATAATTATGCCATTGAAGCTTGTAAAGAGAAACCTATTTTATTTCCTCTCAGCGCAATTACTAGAGCTATGTCAAAGATACAACAACCATCCTTGTCTCCTGTTGAGTTAGTGGATGTCAATGATTTGGGGTTGAATATGTTGTTTAGTGACGCTCTGCGCCCAGGATCATTAACACTGACTCCCCCCAGTCATCAACCTAGTCAGGACTCAACTGACGTTAAATTTCTTACTCATGATGATTTAATCAAGGATCAGTTTGTTGATCAGTCACTGGAAAGACTGAGAGATATAGCAGTTACTGAGAGTGAAGCAAAGGATCTCGATAATTGTTACTATTATAGTAACGGTGTACTGATGGAGAAAAATACATGTAAGTTGTCAGCTGATAGTGTTTCCACCACAATCAAGCATCTCATAGTGTTACCAGTTACATTTCGTGAACAAGCCATTGATTTTGCTCACAATAGTCCCATTGGAGGATATTTGGGTGTCAAGAAAACACTCGGTAAACCCGACGAATGTGAGTCGACTACTGGGAACGTCACGACGAACGACACCAAGGAAGGTAAGAATATTGTTGTTGTTGGGGATAGCCAAGTTAGGTACATGGATAGGGCATTCTGCTTGAAGGACAGGAGTAGGAGACAGAGGGTTTGCTTTCCTGGGGCTGGGATGGAGGATATTGTTAGCCGTCTGGATCACATCATGAAAGGTAATGGGAGCAATCCTATTATCTGTCTCAGTGCTGGAGGCAATGATGTTGGCAGACGTATGAGTGAGGACCTGATTAGCAGGTATAGGTCAGCAATAGAAATAATTAGGAGGAAGGGTGGGAACCCTGTCATATGTGGTATTTTGCCAAGGAGAGGAGTTGGAAATGAATGGTTGTCCAGGGCAATTGGTGTCAAATGCTGGCTGGACAAATACTGTAAGGAGAATGCGGTAACATTCATTGACAACTGGGACCGCTTCTATGGCAGAAATGACATGTATGCCAGGGAGAGGGTTCACTTATCTAGGTCTGGGGTGGGGGCACTGGCAACTGCAGTGGAGGGAGCTGTTAGGACTTTAAACTAGGAATAGTTAGTGATATGGATTTTGGCAGGAAAACAGTGAAGTCCTAGTGTAGTAATATTATGAGTTCTAGGGGAACTAGTAATAAGTGGAACGAGGTAGATATTGAAAAGCCAGTGACACTAGGTGATAAGGTCAGTAATAGTTTTAGAAAAAAACAGAAATGAGCACGAAAGGTAAAGAGAAAGGAGAGTCTTTCAATGTATATTATGCTAATAGCCATAGTGCTAGGAATAAGATGGACAAATTGAGATTAGTTGCTAGTGCAGTTAACATTGATGTATTTGCCATAACTGAGGCGTGGTTTAATTCAAGAAGTCGGGACATGCCTGCGGAATGTCACATTCATGGTTTTAAATTGTTCCAAGTAGATAGAAGTATCGGGAAGGGGGGTGGGGTGGCATTGTATGTCCGAGATCGCTTGAACTGTTGCATAAAAAACGGGTATTAAGTCTGAAGTAACACATCCAGAGTCTGTTTGGATAGAATTTTCAGAGGGGCATGAAAAATTTATTTTAGGTGTGATATACCGTCCCCCAAACTTAGATAGGGACCAAGGTAGACTACTATGGGAGGAAATTGTTAGGGCCACAAGGCACGATAATGTAGTAATTCTAGGAGACTTTAACTTTAGTCATATTGATTGGAATTTCTTGACTGGGAATTTAGAATCATACGACTTCTTAGAAGTAGTTCAGGATTGTTTTTTGAAGCAGTTTTGTGACAGAACCTACAAGGGGAAATAACCTGGAAATATTAACACAAATGCAGTATAATGTGATCCTTTATTGACAACGTTTCACCCACACAGTGGGCTTTTTCAAGTCACACACGGATCTACCTGGGGTTGGAAGGTACGAGAGTATTTATAGTCATGTTCAGAATGTTGAGGTCAGGTGGAGAATGCTGCATCTGATGATCTACCGGGTGGGGTTATAGAGTCTTGGGTAGCTTGGCAGGGGTATTGGAGAAGTTGTAGACCTTCTGCAGTGTTCTATGTTCTTATGTGGGATAGCGATGAAGAAGTTTCTTGGCGAGTGGTTCAGCTATGTTATAGAAGCCATTGTTCTGGTTGAAATTGTTGGTTATAGAGATAAGCGATGATTCCAGGATTCTTCTGTATTGAGTGTTGTCTTCTGTGGCTATAAGTCTTGAGTTTCTGTAGTTAATTAAATGGTTGTGTGAATTGCGATGTTGTACACAGGCATTCCTTGTATCGTCAGTCCTGCTTGCATATTGGTGTTCTGAAATGCGTGTTTGGAGGTCTCTTGATGTTTCGCCCACATATAATTTGTTGCAGTCATAACCTGCTTGGCTTAGTTCTGGCAAACAAGGAATCCCTTGTTAATAATTTAGAAATTTCAGAGGAACTTGGTGCTAGCGACCACAAATCAATTACTGTTGCAACCACTGAATGGGTCACAACGTATATGATGTATATTATGTATATGTATATAATGTGTATTACCTTTTCATATAATTTTACATTGGTTATATTTGCGATAATAGCTAAATCGTAAATATATTGCTTTATATTATTATTTGTTTTAGTTACTTTGGTTAGGTAGGATGTAACGTATTATTATGTGCTCATAGTTCAAGTCTTGATTGTCTAACTACTGTAATTATCGCTCATTGCTCGTTTCCCTGCCGGCTTCTGTGTTGCTGAGCAGCGACTGTCCACGGAGGTATCATGTGATCGAGGGGGGGGGGTGTGATCACACCTCCCCTGAAGTATTCAGTCTGCTTTAGACTCTCTTGGTGGTTGGACGTATTCCTGACAAGTGCCTAACTCTCCCTTATTGGCCCTTGTTGGAAGATCGTCTCTGTAGTTTTCTTGTTGTTTCTGTAGAAATCTGTTCACAGAACATTGTTTAGACTTAGTGATTTTCGACGTTGTACTGAGGTTGTGTCGCATAGACACTGAGCAACTCAGGTCCTGAGCTGTAGCTTCTGACCTAACTTGTACTGGTATCTGTGTACTGTCACAGTCGGGGATTTTCAGTAGTAAGGGAGTTTTTTGACTTTTGTGGAGGATCTGCTGATGGTCCCTATTTAGTGTCGTTATATTATCTCCTTGTTCCTGATTCTGTGTCACTTTTGCTTGTTATATTGCTATTGGGCTTAGCATTCTTTTTATTGTTCAAGCAGACTGTTCTGACTGCCAGTTGGTCAAGAAGTTAGTTTATGTGAGGACTTTGTCAGTCACTTGTTTAAGTCTACTCGAGTCGTGAGACATAGTGAGCTACTTAGAGCACTTACACACATACACACAAACTTACTTGTACCTATTTGTAATATCTTATTAAATGTTAATGTACCAGACGGTACTTAAGACATAAATATGTGATATGTGCTTTCAGCGCAATAATACTGTACACGAGAGAAGTGATTAATATTATTTTGATTACTGTGATTAATTTAATTTAATTTGATATACGCCTAGACAACTTAATTAATAAATTTTTAAAATTTTAATTTCTCTAGTTAGTAGTCTACCAGTTGTAATCCTGAAGCAATATTAATTCTTATTGAATTCTAATGGATAATTGGACAAGGATACTGACTAATTGTTACGAAAACCCAGTAACAGGCTGGATGCTAGAAGGGCAGTCCTTTCTAGTATTCACTGGAGATCTCTAAGCTTATTAGAAATCGCGTTTTTTGTAACAATTACCTTAAGCATTGAATGGAAGTATGATAGTAGGGATAACTCAGTAACAATCCCAGATTTTCGCTTAGCAGATTACGATGGGCTTAGAGAACACTTATCATCTGTTGACTGGGGTAACGAAGAGAGCTATCAATATGACAGTTTTCTGAACACTATACATGCTGCTCTAAGAACGTTTATCCCGTACAAAGAAATTAGATCAAATAGAAATGACCCAAAATGGATGAATAATAGGCTCAAATATCTACTAGGGCATAAGAAGGGAATTTATAGGCGTATCAAAAGAGGTGGGGGTCATCTTATGAATGAGTATGTTGACATTAAAGGGACATTAAAAAGGGGATAAGAAAAGCTAAAAGGGACTATGAAATTAAAGTTGCTAGGGATTCTAAAACTAACCCAAAAAGTTTTTCCAGGTCTATAGAACAAAAGTTAGAAATAACTATGGGCATCTTACTGACAAAGAGAATGAAATGTGCTCGATTTTGAATAATTATTTTCTCTCGGTTTTTACACAGGAAGACACTAACAATATTCCAGTAATTAATTTTTATAGTGGGCCTGAAGAAGATAAATTATGTAACATCACAGTCACTAGTGAAATGGTTGTGAAGCAGATAGACAGACTGAAGCAAAATAAGTGGCCGGGTCCTGATGAGGTTTTTTCAAGGGTTCTTAAGGAATGCAAAATGGAACTCTGTGAGCCACTAACTAATATTTTTAATTTATCTCTTCAAACAGGTGTAGTGTCTGTTAGGTAAGACACATATGCAACAGTTAGGTATCTTTATTTCGAAACGTTTCGCCTACACAGTAGGCTTCTTCAGTCGAGTACAGAAAGTTGATTGAAGCAGAAGATACTTGAAGACGATGTAATCAGTCCATCACCCTTGAAGTTTTGAGGTGGTCAGTCCCTCAGTCTGGAGAAGAGTATTGTTCCATAGTCTGAAACAATATGGAGTTGAAGTGACAGGATGGAGCCTTATATAACGCCAGGAGGTGAGATGTAGGCCACTAGTAGAGGTAAGAATGTCGTTGGGAGGTCAGGTCCCTCTCAAATCCAGCCATTCTCACTAGTAAAAGTTGTCCAAGTTGATTTCAGGTCCGTACCAAGATACCCTTGTGTTGCAGTGTCTGACAAAGTGAACATTAAAATGGTATAAAATACCGACAGGTTGTAACAACCTGTCTAAGCCCATTGTAATCTGCTAAGCGAAAATCTGGAACTGTTACTGAGTTGTCCCTACTATCATACTTCCATTCTAATTTCTAAATTATTAACAAGGGTTTCCTTGTTCGCCAGAACCAAATCAAGAAGGTTATTTCCCCTTGTAGGTTCTGTCACAAACTGCTTCAAAAAACATTCCTGAACTACTTCTGAGAAGTCATTTGAGTCTAAATTCCCAGTCAAGAAATTCCAATCAATGTGACTAAAGTTAAAGTCCCCTAGAATTACTACATTATCGTGCCTTGTGGCCTTAACAATTTCCTCCCACAGTAATTTCCCTTGGTCCCTATCTAAGTTTGGTGGACGGTATATCACTCCTAGAATCAATTTTTATGCCCCTCTGAAAATTCTATCCAGACTCTGTATGTGTTACCTCAGACTTAAGACCCGTTTTTATGCAACAGTTCAAGTGATCTCGGACATACAATGCTACCCCACCTCCCTTACCGATATTTCTATCTACTTGGAACAATTTAAAACCCTGAATGTGACATTCCGAAGGCATGTCCCGACTTTTGGAATTACATCTATGTTACCTGCACTAGCAACTAATCTCAACTCATCCATCTTATTCCTAGCACTACGGCTATTAGCATAATATAATTTTAAAGACCCTCCTTTCTCTTTACCCTTCCTGCTCATAACTGTTTTTTCACTAAACCTATTACTGTCCTTGTCGCCTAGTGCCCACCTCATTCTTTCTATTACTAGTTCCCCTAGAACTCATAGTTTTACTATACTGGGACTTCTCTGTATTTTCGTCAAAACCCATACCACTATATATTCCTAGTTTAAAGACCTAACAGCTCCCTCCACTGCATTTGCCAGTGCCCCCACCCCAGATCTAGATAAGTGAACCCCATCCCTGGCATACATATCATTTCTGCCATAGAAGAGGTCCCAGTTGTCAATAAATGTTACAGCATTCTCCTTACAGTATTTGTCCAGCCAGCAATTGACATCAATTGCCCTGGACAACCATTCGTTTCCAACTCCTCTCCTTGGCAAAATACCACATATGACAGGGTTCCCACCCCTCTTCCTAATTATCTCTATTGCTGACCTATACTTGCTTATCAGGTCCTCACTCCTACTTCTGCCAACATCGTTGCCTCCCGCACTGAGGCAGATAATAGGATTGCTCCCATTACCTTTCATGATGTCGTCCAGACGGCTAACAATATCCCCCAGCCCCAGGAAAACATACCCTGAGCCTCCTCTTCCTGTCTCTAAGACAAAAGGCCCTATCCATAAACTTAACCTGTCTCCAACTAAAACAATGTTCTTACCTTCATTTGTGGAATTTGCCATGACGTTCTTGATGGTCTTCACTAGGGTATCAAAGGATGTTTCACTCATATCTGCCAATGCTCCCTTGGTGCTCGTTGTGACGTTCCCAGTAGACAACCCACATTCGTCTGGTAACACCGAAAATGGGTTGGAAGTCTCCACAGCAATCTTCTGGATCTTCGTTGTTTCCGCCACTCCAACAGACTTCTTGATTTTCAGCTTTGTTCCATGTTGGCCGGCCACTGACCAGGTTCCTCTCTTGACCTGAGGACTCACAACAGGAGGATTACTTCGAATCCTCTTGTTTTCCTCCGTCAGTTGCCGTATCTCAAGCTTAGCAACCCTAACCTCCTCTTTCAGCTGCTGGTACAGTTGCTCAAGGGAGGACATCTTGGTTTTAGATTACTGCTAACCAGAACTCCTAAATCCTTTTGGCAATCAGTAGTATTAAGATCTAGATTATTTAGTTTATATGTCGCATGGTTATTTTCCTGTCCAAAATTTAGAACTTTGCATTTGTCAATATTAAACTGCATCTGCCACTTCTCCGACGACTGCATCAGTCTATTCAAATCATCCTGGAGTGCTCTAGTGTCCTCATTAGAATGAAATAGACGGCCTATTTTGGTGTCATCAGCAAATTTGCTTATGTCGCTATTAATTTCCTCATCTATGTCGATTATGAAAATTGTGAACAACAAGGGGCCCAAAACTGACCCCTGTGGAACACTGCTTGTGACTTGCCCCCATTCTGATTTCTCCCCATTTATGGAAACTCTCTGCTGCCTATTTGTCAGCCATGCCTCTACCCAGGAAAAAAATTCTCCTATTCCGTGTGCCTTAAGTTTCCTCAATAGCCTCTGGTGTGGAACTCTATCGAAAGCCTTACTGAAGTCCATATACACAATATATATAGATATATATATATATATATATATATATATATATATATATATATATATATATATATATATATTTATTATCATACTTAACATCTTCACTACACTGCATCATAAACATCTTCACTACACTACATCACAAACATCTTCACTACACTACATCATAAACATCTTCACTACACTTCATAAACATCTTCACTACACTTCATCATAAACATCTTCACTACAATTCATCATAAACATCTTCACTACACTTCATCATAAACATCTTCACTCCACTACATCATAAACATCTTCACTACTCTGCATCATAAACATCTTCACTACACTTCATAAACATCTTCACTACACTCCATCATAAACATCTTCACTACACTTCATAAACATCTTCACTACACTTCATCATAAACATCTTCACTACACTTCATAAACATCTTCACTACACTACATCATAAACATCTTCACTACACTTCATCATAAACATCTTCACTACACTACATCATAAACATCTTCACTACACTTCATCATAAATATCTTCACTACACTACATCATAAACATCTTCACTACACTTCATCATAAACATCTTCACTACACTACATCATAAACATCTTCACTACACTTCATCATAAATATCTTCACTACACTACATCATAAACATCTTCACAACACTACATCATAAACATCTTCACAACACTCCATCATAAATATCTTCACTACACTACATCATAAACATCTTCACTACACTTCATAAACATCTTCAGTACACTACATCATAAACATCTTCACTACACTTCATAAACATCTTCACTACACTACATCATAAACATCTTCACTACACTACATCATAAACATCTTCACTACACTACATCATAAACATCTTCACTACACTACATCATAAACATCTTCACTACACTACATCATAAACATCTTCACTACACTACATCATAAACATCTACACAACACTACATCATAAACATCTTCACTACACTACATCATAAACATCTTCACTACACTACATCATAAACATCTTCACAACACTCCATCATAAATATCTTCACTACACTACATCATAAACATCTTCACAACACTACATCATAAACATCTTCACTACACTACATCATAAACATCTTCACTACACTCCATCATAAACATCTTCACTACACTACATCATAAACATCTTCAGTACAATACATCATAAATATCTTCACTACACTGCATCATAAACATCTTCACTACACTACATCATAAACATCTTCACTACACTACATCATAAACATCTTCACTACACTACATCATAAACATCTTCACTACACTACATCATAAACATCTTCACTACACTACATCATAAACATCTTCACTACACTCCATCATAAACATCTTCACTACACTACATCATAAACATCTTCACTACACTACATCATAAACATCTTCACTACACTACATCATAAACATCTTCACTACACTTCATCATAAACATCTTCACTGCACTACATCATAAACATCTTCACTACACTACATAAACATCTTCACTACACTACATCACAAACATCTTCACTACACTACATCATAAACATCTTCACTACACTACATCATAAACATCTTCACTACACTGCATCATAAACATCTTGGTACGTATTCAGAATAAATGTCTTAACTTGCTTCATAACGTTCCAGCTGTGGGCCACAAAAACCTCTTTAGCCTTATTTAAATACTGTTCACTTACATGTTTCACATGATAATATAGTCAGTTTTAAATCTACTCGGTCTTCTGCACTTCTATACCATAAACAAATTATTTTACTTGTTAATATACTAACAAAATTACTGTAATTTATTATGAAACAGAATTATAGTGCAACTATACTTAATTTATTCGAAGGTAACTATATATAAGCAATGTTATATAGACGTTAATGTCACAGATAAGCACCAATGTTATCATTGATAAATGTGAAACATAGCAAAATAAATATCATGGAGAAAGTTAACTCTAGTTATGAAGTAGAAAATAATACATCATTAAGCCAGAAATGTGTTGATCGTCCCACGAAAAACACTAAAAGAGAAAGAGAAGAAGAGGAGGAGACTGAGGTAAGTACTAG